>NW_009649934.1:2512723-2576641 GCF_000708025.1 Charadrius vociferus
TCTTCTCCCTTCTTTCTCTCCCTTCTTCTCCCCCCCACCCCCCCTTCTCTTTCTTTCTCACTCTTCCCCTCTCCTTCCAAAAATATGCCTTCACAGAAACATAAGGTAGATCTTTTCTACAAACTGCGCCATGTGATGAATGAGCTCATTGACCTACGCAGGCAGCTGCTGTCAGGTCACTTGACGCAGGATCAGGTGCGAGAGGTCAAGAGACACCTCACAGTGAGGCTGGACTGGGGCAATGAGTAAGTACAGGTACCAGCTGGGTACTCTTTGTTCTAATTATTTTTAAGTAGCTTTTATTAAAAAAAAAAAAAAAATAAAATCAGCTATTTCCTTTCAATAGTGTTTGTGCGCAGGTAGAACATTTCGTTATTTGGAAATCAAATACAACTTTTTACACTGGGTTTATTGCATAGTTCTTCTACTGTTTGCTTACTAATAGGTCTTTTCTAAGCCTACCTGCACTTTTAAAAGATTTAGGTCAATTTATTTACTTTGTATCAATGCAGTGAATATTAGGGCTGGGAGTACCTGTTCATAGATACGGAAAATCTATTTGTCAATTGAAGAAGTATTTTAATAGTTGATGCAATAACTAGAGAATCTCACTGCCAACATTGACATTGGAGCTGAGGCTGTAATTCTTAGACTTTTTATATAATTGTAATGCACCATCTATGTATTTGGCTGTTGATGACTTTTCTCAGAGGTTTAAACTCTCCTTGGTCAATTCCACGCTGAATTTGTGGAGAGTTTTTTTCAGAGCTAAGGATGACTGCAATTCAGATAGAAGCTGAAATGGTAATAAATTGCCATTAGACAAAAAATAGCTCTTCACCAGAATTGGTTTTGTTCTGAGATACAGTGTATCAGACAGGTAAGTTTTGCTTGACATGCATATGACCTTTTCAAAGGAAATATCAGCCTCAGGCATATAGCGACTGCTTTTCAACTAGGAGTAGGATTAGTGTTAATTAACATATTGGGGGGAGGAATTCTGTAAGTTGACAACTAAGGAAGAAAGTCACTAACATGTCTTTGTTATGATTCTGTTCCTTAGTCACCTACTTCAGGACTCCCTGAGAGACATACTTGACTACATTCATGAAGGTTTAGCTAACCCCCATGCTACATTTCATTTCGCTCTTGTTGAAAGAAAGCTCTGAAGGACATAGACTAATAGATTGCATCAAGTCATTGTTCTGCAGTGCAAAGTTACAGATATTTTCCATTTTTGTTCCCAGTAGAGAAAATGGGAACCAAGAGACCGTTTTTGAACATTATGCCTAGACGTTTTTGCTCAAAGAGTTTATGGATGAAATTAGCAAGAGGAAGCTGCAAAAATGCTGTAGGAAAAATGAGGAGAGGAGACAGCAATGCAGCAATGAAGAGAATAGGCTGTTCAATTAGGTGGCTATAGACTTTTTTTAATGTAAAATCGTTAAATGTGAAGTACATTAAAACTATAAAGGTAAATCTAATGCATGACAGTTATGGCAAAGCACCAGTGAAATCAGTAAATGTAAATATGTTAATGATTAAATTCACCTGCTGAGGATGCTTGTTTAGGAAAAAAACATTCTGTTTCTTAGTACATAAGAACAGGTATTGACCTCTCCAGGAAAAAAAGGTACGTGATATATCAGAGCTACGTGCTTAAATAGAAGAGGGTATCAATAAAGGAACTGCATAAAAAGGCATATGGTTGAAAAGATACTTCATTAAATCTGTACCCTATGCAGTATTTAAATACAAGCGTTTGGGAGTTTAGAACATCTTTCTGCAACATCACTCTTTTCTATATAATTTCTGGGAGAGTTTTGTTGCTTTCTTTAATCTCCCCTCTCTGAGTTTTATCATGAAACTCATGACCACATGTCTCAATCTGAAAAAAACCTCACAATTTTCATATACATATTCACATGGTACTACCCCTTCTCAAAGATTGTAACAATGTTCATTGCTTATTCTGTCCTACTTGACATTTGCAAATAAAATAAATGAAAAATGTTATTGACGTGTATTAATGTTAACTGAGAAGCTTAAATACATGTAATTTCAGCTGGTCTGTAATTATTCAAGATAGGGAGATTCAAGATCTAATAAGGGACATTCCATGACCAAGTAACTTTCAGGGAACGGATAACCTTACACATCTAATATGTAACATGTAAGCTTATTTAGTGTAAAGCTACTTTTATCCTGACCTTGATCATTAATGCATTGTATTATTTGGGAAGGAGCAATGCAAATGTGAAATTCACACTTCCTGTCACCACGAGTTAGGGTTTTTTTCATTTTGCACTGGTATCATTTTCCCTTAAATACACTGGCAGCGGTTCTGGTAGTCATCCCTTGTGTTCTCATAGGAGTTGCTGGAAAGCAAGGGATGGATACACTCCTTGGGTTAGTAGTTAATTTTTTTATTTTTATTTTGAAGTAATTTAGACTGTTTTCAGAACTATTGAAGTAAACTTTTTTCTTTTTTTGTATGCTTAGTCTAAATATTAAGAAGTTTTGCTCTGTTGCTTGGTCTATTAAAAATGTAGTAATATAATTTATTTTACAATTATTGCTGCTAACCTTTTGTATTGTTGCTAGTCATTCTTACAATGCAATACCGATTTCCACTTACTGTAGCAATTTAATTTTCTGTTGCTTAGACATTCTTTCTCCCCAGTACAAAAATATCCTGGATGCATCCTTTGTATGATGCTTTGTTACCTCTTCCAGTTACCCCCAGTTAGCATATTTTTTGTATGCATACATTGATTGCTCTTGCTGCTCTATAGGTTCTTGTATTTCCCAGTTGCTCAAAAGAGCAGAATTTACTACCTTCAGATAAGCATCTTAGTGGTTTTAGACTTTCAGTTTTAAGCATCCTTCTATGTATTTTTGCACAGCTGAAATCTCATACTGGCTTTTTTGGCTAGGTTTTATACAGAATATTACAAATACTTGTTTCATTCTGATACAATTTATTAAATTATTGATCTTTTGGATTCTGACATTGTTATTGGGAGTGTCCAATGGTCTGTAAATAACAAGGAAAAATTTGTAGAGCAAGGAACAGACATTACAAAGCTGAAGTCTGCAATTCATCATCTCATTTTAAATCATGTTGCAAATAAAATAGAAACTTGATTTTTGTAATATTTGTTTAGGTTTTTTAAATGGATGAGTAAGTTTTTCAACTTTTACTAGTACACAGAATACGAAACCAGAATTAAACTTTTTAATTAACAAAAAACTGTTTCATTCTAAAGTTTTTTGCATCAAAAACATATGAAGGAATCTGCTTAACAGAGCTTCTATTTGAAACGTGAACACTCTGCTTCTGCTCCAGGGCAAAAAATTTGATTGCAGCACTATGTGCATATCTTATTTACCAAAAAGGGAGATGAAGATTTCTTCTAAGTAATTTAACTTAAAAATTGGAGGTCATCTTAAATGATCTTCAGGATTCATTCTTTCAGATTAATATAGTATCTGACAGGAGAGTAAGAGAAAGCATCCCAAGTTTCTGATCACAATCACTTTCCCTTTTATACTGAGGGAAGGCACTTCCTCCCATGTCAACATGGGATAGATGCTCTGTGTTTAGGCTTGGAAACAGAGATGGGGAGGGGGAGCTGCCAATACTTTGAGATATTGGACAGATAAAAGCCATAAACAAGATGAGTTTGTAGGCTGATGTTACTTTTTAGTAAAAGGTTATTCTTTTTCACATAAAAAGTTATTAAAATCATTGCATTAGAAGAAATCTTCCAAATAGTTGCCATAAATTCTGCACAGAAAGATCCATAGATAGCAAAAGTTACAAAAGAATGTTTAAAAAGAAAGCAGGGAAAAAATGTTAGAAATAAATCTTTTACACTGTCACACAAATTAAATGAAACACTGCTTTAAAGTCACGGTCTTTCTCTTACCTCAGAATTGCAGTCAGAAAGCCAGTGGCAGCTGCAATGTTAGTACTTACTAACACGCGTAACGCTGTAGAGGGAATAGTGTGATCCAGTGAAGTAAGCGAAGTCTTAAAACTCAAAAAGTACTAAATTTCAGTGCTCGCATCCTTAGACTATTTTTTTTGGACTTTGAGTGACTTACCCTCTTGTCATATTTTTCTTTACATAAAAGGAATAATAATTACTTTCTGGTAGTGTTACAACAACTGTCTTAAACTTTGTAAAATGCATTTGGAGATATGAATTAAACGTAAATGTGAGGTCGTAGTATCTGGAAATCTGTTTGAGGATTAAAGAAATTCTTATTATGGTAGTTGTCATCATTTCTGAAAGTGGGAGTGAACAGTTTAAACAGCCATAATGAAATGTCTTTAAGAAGGTAGCAGAAAGAATAGTTTCTGTCTAAATATGTAATATTTTTTCCCTCTGCATATACCTTGAATTGAATAGGGATTAAAACTGTAAGGAACTCTCTTGGATGTCAGTCTTTGAGGAAAATCTTAACAACCTCCCTCTGTAGTCTGATACTTCCATGCTCAGAAGTATTTGCTGCCATTCGCTTTAATCAATTCCTTACTAAGATTACTTACCTTCATCTCATCATCTTCATTTTAAGAAGTAATTTCCTGTGTAGCGTTATATCAGTGCTTTACTAATTTCTTTATAGATTACAGCCCCTGCGGTTTCTTTGTATCCAAAATAACGTAATTCTGTCAGGGAAAAGCATCAAGTTCTATTAGCACAGTCTAATTTTCACAAACATATTTTTCATGTATTTCATTTTCTGTGGATTTCTGTATTGTATTTCCTTCAAAGTCTTTTTTAAAGTCTGCACATAGTTTCTGTGAATCCCTGTCAGGATCATTTCCTTTCCCTTCACCACCTTTATAAATGTGTTTGTGTACAGGAAATATGAACGAACTTAAAGGAGGCTTTGATGTAGTCAGAGAAGGAATATAATGAAAATTGGGGGCTGCAAAATTAAAACTGAGAGGAGTCAAGGTAAAGTGCACGTTTTTGGAGCAGAGGGAATGAGATCTTGCACACTCTAGAGATGTGATGAGTTCTCCCAATCTGTTATTCAAGACTGGATGTGCATCTTTTAGTCAAATGACGTATTTCTGCAAGGTTCTTCTAGGAAGAGTTGTTATGTCTTGTGGTTTTATGATTTCTAAATGGTGTAACATTTTTATTATAAAGAAGTGAAAATACTAGACACTAAGATCAGTCTTTGAAATTACTATTAAAACCAAGTTGATTTTATGCAGAAGCCCAATTAACCTGAAGTAGAGTTATATGTTCATCTCTTTCAGTATTAAAAATGCCAGTATTTTTCTCCATCAGCTTGTCTGCCTGTTACTTGAGAGAAGAGTATCTAGGGATTTTGGGTGGTGGATTTCCCCCCTGCCTAAAGAAAGGAAAATGCTGAAGGCTTCTTATGTGGCAGAGCAGGAATATCGAAATGTCAGCTGGAGTTGTCCCACCGTATGCTATCAAGAGGTAGTTGATAGCCTTGGGGATATTTTGGAGGTATACTTAGGAAATATTTTTGAAAGACAGTTGAATGTTAAGGCAGACTAAAAAAGCAAATGAATTTGCTTGTAAAAGGAAGTATTGTGGTGAGAGGAACTGTCAAATAAACAAAACAGCACATTATCTAATTTTTATGCATGTTATGTTTTGGAGAGATACTGCTTGGCAGCTGGTGCTCTTATATTCCCACAGTATTTGATAATAGGGAGTGAAAGTGGGCCACTGACTGTATCATTGCCATTGCAAGCATTATGTTGTCAGTCCTTCGCGGACAAAAAATAATTGATACAAATTAAATGCATAAACCTGAACTTCCACCTGCACAATAAATGACAGGATGTTAGAACTAAAGCAAAAGACACTTTTATTTGCTGGAAGCAAGTATTGTGCAGCATTAACATAGTATTAGAGAATGAGAATCTTCTGGGCTGGAAATCCACAGTGTTAAGGGATTTAACTAAAAATAGAGTATCAGATAAGTTTCACAGGGATGTTACTGCAGTTGTGTTGAACATTATTAAGTAGAAGATAATACCTTTGTCATGTATTGAGTAATGAATCCAACCACTGTTTGACCTCAGTTCTCTAGAGAGGTGAAACTATGAGAATAGAACAATATCAGGCTGTGATTAGCTCTGGCAGATTTTTTGCTGTAAAACTTTAATGTGCTTTGTAACTGCATTGGAACTGTAGTGCAGTGACATGTGGGTTTGATAATGTCATTAGAAAATAATTTGTTAATATCTGTACGTTGAGGAGAAATTCCTTTATGAATAGACTTTAGGGGCGTATGTGTGTACACGTGTGAGTGACAGGGTATTTTGAAGGTGCTTTAGGGATTCAAATTCAGGAAAACCTCTGTGAAAGAAAATGATGAGCCTTAACTTTTTTAAAAAAACTTGGAAGTGGGCTCTTTGCATATTACTATTTTTAACTGTTACGATTTTTTTTCTATTATATTTTTGGACTTTCTATTGTAAGTAGGCTGAAATTGCAGCTGCAGTTAAGGATTACCTAGTGCATTCTTATTTTAGTCATCTTCATTTGGTAAATAGATAAAGTAATTTTCATCTTTGCAGCTGCAGTTTTCAGATACTGATCTTGGGCCAGGGGTAACTTGGGTTTGATAGGTTTAATCAAAACAAAGTGTGTAAAACGTGTGTAAACATCACTTTCACAATTTAGCCTAAGAGTTTAGAAATTGGTATTTGGCATGAAAACTGCATTGAAGAAGGAATATTGTTCCCTTTTCCATTGAAAATACAATTGGTTTTGGCAAAGAGCTGAGAATGTGGAAATTCCAGTCTGTTAGTACAGTATTTTAATGGCAATTATAGTACTGCCTAACAGTTGTTTGCCAGCAAGTGGACCGGGGCTGACCTATATTTTTGAGATATGATGGTTTAGGGATATAATTAAAGAAGGAAAACCTGATTAAGCAAAGTTTCAAAAAGTATTATGGAGTTGGAAAACTTACAGGAAGTGATAAAAAGTATGGTGGTCAGTAAAGGTAACTGGGCTCCGTGCAGACCACTGGTTCTTCCTTGCTGTTGTTTTAAGTTAATTGCTCAGAAAGACACTGTATTGCCCGAAGGCTCCTGTTTATTGCACCATGTAATTATTTTGTGGTACCTGAGAAAACATTTTTTCAAACAAAATTTTTCATTTGCCATCAGGAACAAGTCTGTGCACAATGTTTCCCTCTCTTTTTTTTGCTTTTCTTTTATAGTTAGTGACAGAAAGAGTACAAAGGTAGTCCATGAGGGCACCTCTTCTGAATTTTTTTTTCTTTAAGGCTATTAAGAATTTCAGTATAAAATATCTGTAAATGAAGTATCAAAGTTACATAAGATGAAAGCAGGAAAATGGTTCATTTATGTGTTTCTTTAATTTTAGTCCTAATGCATGTGTTTAGAAAAGCTTTTTATTGTCATGCTTGGAACTTTTTATACCTGAAGATCTACAGAGCAGAAGTTGGGTTTTGACACCTTTTAGGTTGTCTTGTTCTGCAGTCTACAATTATCTGTTAATTGTTAATGGTTGTCTGGATGCAAAATAGCTTATTCTGTCTACCACTCACATGCAGCTGTGATCTGAACTGCCTTCTTTACTATGGAAATTCTTAACTACTCATCCTCTTTGCACTGGTACACTTTTTTTTTAAAAAATGTTTATATATTTGATTTGAGCCAAAATATTATTACAGTTCAGGGTAATTAAAAGGGTTTTTTGTATGTGTGTTACAAATACAGATTAAAATTGGTGTTGATAGTGCAGTTATTGTTTATTATTTTAAAAAAAAACTGTTTATATGGTGGTAAAGTTGGGGGTTTAGTTGCATGAACACCAGGAATTTCAAAGCAGCTTCCCCAAGCACAGTATCTGTTTGCACATTTGAACAGGGTTACTAATGGAACTTTTTCATTATTTAGTGAAGTAACCTACTCAAATACTGCAGCAGAAAGCGTGGTACTAACTTTATTTGACTACTATGTTTCCGTGTATTAAATTAACATGTTCTGGATATCGCACCAACATATTGGCCAAAATCTTCAACTCGCATTAATTGCTGCAGCTCCACTGAAGTCAGTGAACAAGAAGTTACAAGTTCATAGTGGGGTTTTTTTTTCTTTGATATTTGCATTTAATTTTATTTAAAAGTATTATCTGTTTAATAATTAATAGTTGCAAAAAGTCTTAAATAGTTTAGTATTTTTTGTGTCTTTGCCGTACTAAGCACACGCAGTAGATAATAATGAACACTCTAATGTATTATACTTACCATTGCTCCTTTCTTCTCTTTTGCAGACATTTGGGCCTAGACTTAGTTCCTCGGAAGGACTTTGAGGTTGTGGATTCAGATCAGATCAGTGTTTCAGATCTTTATAAAATGGTAAGAAATCTGTGGGAAGTTCCTTTGAGTTTTCACTTTGGGAGGGAAGAAGAGAAAAAGGTTTTATTCTTTATTCTTATGTATTTCTTGATTAGAACAGTGTCGCGAGCCAAATGTCTCTTTCATTTATACCCTAACCACCAGAATAGTCGGTGTCTCTGGTATCCTGAGTTTAGTAAGAATGAACCAACTGTCTTTTGGAAATGGCATGCTTATATACATTTTAATTTCAATTTACAAAGTAACATGGTGTGAAAACTGGAGAAAGTAACTGAGTGTTGTTTCTTCCTACAATTTTTTTGTTTTTAAAATCTGTTGTTTCAGGAAAAAACAGATCCATCATATACAACTAATGGAAATCCTTTTAAACTTTTGCCTTTGTTGCTAAAATCGATATACTAACATTAAAAGCAGTAGCAATAATCTTTTTTCATTTATTTGTAGAATTAAAGGAAAATAGGGTTGGAAATTTTTAAGACCTTATCCAGTCCATTCTCCTACTTAATGGCAGGATCAGCTGTCTCTGTCATTTCTGACAATTTCTTCTCTGTTTCTAAAAATCTCCAGGGGTTAAGACTCCACAGCCTACCGTGGCTGTCTTTTCGCTCAGTTCACTGTTCTTACAGTTTGGAAGTTTTATTAATGGTGGTCTTACACATAGAGACTTCTTGCTGCAGGTTAAGCTTCACATCTTCCTGTCATGTCCACAGAAAAACAGACTACACCTGCCTGTTTGCGCCACCCTTTATGTACTCGAAGCCTTCTTAAGTCTCATTCAGCCTTCTCTTCTTCAGGCTAAAGAACCCCATTGCTTTTGGTTTTTCTTTATAGGTCAGGTTTTCTAGACCTCTGGTTCCTGCATTTATTCTGCAGACGTTACGTTACATAATCTGCAGTTTGCCACTGCCTTTGGCAAGTATACTGTCGAATTCTGTTGGATGGGAAATAATACAAAATCTTGGAAGCCCCAGAGATCAACTGTGGTAATATCTTGTAGAGGTATATTCATTTGAAAGCACCATGAGCCAGGCAGTTGTCCTGGGAAACTTTATTGATGTATAATGAAAAAGGCTAACAGATCAACTTGCTTTTGGGTTACTTGATTGTTACTCCAAACAGCAATTATTAACTTGCTGGGAAAATTAGAACTGCTTCCTGTTGTAGGATCTAGTGTTGATCAGCCTACTTCTTCCATTAATTAAACTATCTCGAGCCTGGAGTCCATCCGTGATTTGTGTAAGTCCAGAAAGTCCATGAGAGCCACTATGTGATTCTTTCAGGAGAGTCTGCAGATGAAGAATACTTAAGTGAAAAGTCTGCTTCTAGGAGTTGCATAGATAATCTTTTCCCTGTTTCAAAGATTTTTGAGCTCACAGAAAAGAAGGGGAGGAAGGAAGGAGACCAGTAAATAAGTTGATTTAAGCAAAGCCAGTCCTTGGACATTAAGGTCATCTCTGTTGTGTGGCAATGTCCCTCAGAAAAACATATGCGATGTATTTGAATAGGAATGCTAGCATTTTCAGGAAAAGTAGTACAATTCCTTCACTGCAGTGAGTTCCAACTTCTATCATTATTAGTCACTAGTATATAGTATTTTCCAAAGAAAACAGTGGGTTTTCTACGTAAATATTGTTACAGTTTCACTTGCTTCTAGTAAACATTTAATTCACTGTTTTAAAATGTTTTTTGGCCTTCAGCTATCTAGTATTAGGGAGTGGTAGGTCTGTGTCTAGGTGAGTTTTTTGATACGCAAGATGTACTTCTCCCTAAAACGAAGCCATGTGCTGTAAACAGGCTATATGCTGTTGCTGTTTCGGATTATTTGAACCATATAACAGTGGATTTCGTCGAAAGAAATAAAAATTGTGTTACATTAGAAATACTGATGTACATCACTCTATAGTATTAATTTTTAACGTTTGTTCCTGATTTGCCATAGTCCGAGGAAAGTGTGATGCTATTACTGTATTAGAAGGAAAACCCTGCTGTAAAGAAATAACTCAGTACAAAATTAAATCAGTAATGTCTCAGAGAATGCAAGATAAGTTGGTAACGGCATTGCTTTATTACTCTGTTTTTCAATCTGCAGGGTTTTTTACTCTGAATATTTGTAGTACAGCAAATAGCTAATATTTAATTGTTGGAGTAGTTTGATTGTGTCACTTGATTATTTCTGAAGAAAGTGTCCACAACCCAGTTTGCTGCCCAGATCTGTGCTGGTACCAGGATGTGCCAGTTAGTCAGTTCACACTTCACTGTTGCTTTAGTTTGTAGATTCAAGTTGACAGTGCTGTCTAATCATATCTAGTTCATAGTGAGGAGGCAATTTCAGGCACCAAAACAGCTGAAACCCTGTTAATTTTTGTATTAAATTCAGCAGAAATTGAAGGAGGAGGTTATTGGTGGTTTTGGTTTTTTAGGGGGGGGTGGGGTTAATATGGTTCTGCTGGGGTTTTTTATTATTTAACAAAAACCCAGGGAGAGAATCCTCCTTACTCCTAGCAAAATACTTAATGGGTTCTCAAATGAGCAATGAGGACTTACACTGTAAAATAATCTTGTGGAAGTATCTGTGAGAGACGAATTACTTTCTCATATTTTCAGGACTGTAGAAAGTTAAATGTACCATAGGAAACAGTCTTGTATTAGCAGAATAACAGATGAGGTAACACGTTAGACTTTCCCATCTGTGACAAAAAATTCAAGCATTTTACACAGTCTCATTAGACTTAGCGTTGCTTTTCTTGGTAAATTTTAAAATTTGAGCATCTCTTCTAGCATTCACTTCTCTTTGCTGAGTATATTTGTGACTGTTGTACAACTACTATATTCACCTCTGTCAGAGCTATTGTGCTCTGAGGCCTTATACATCCTGTTTCTCCAGGTTACTTGTTATGAAGCTTAATAGTCGTGGCTTCAGGAGGCGTAGCATTTGTCAGAAATCATTGCTTTGCTCCTGAAGGAAACCAAATTGCCTGTTCCTTATGACAATATTTGTGATTTTAACTAATATGATGGACCACTTTTAAAAAATTTACATTACGTTTGAAATTGTAGGAAAATGTGTTGTCAGAATTCTGCCACAGAGCTTAGTGCTGGAGTTGCCACTAGATTGAAGCTGTCATTTAGCAACACAAGTCCAGCAGAACGTCAGAAACGCTGACGGGGGCTACAAGACACAAATGTCTGGAGGCATTCGCAAAAATCACCAGTGTTCAAACCTGGCGAATAAATATGTCTTGCTTTTCTGTAAATTTATTGACTTGTGTGTGTGTCTTCGGGATGGATTGAAGAGGGGTGTGAAAGGCACAACTATTGGCTATGTTACTGCTAGGTCTTGGCCATTTCTTTCAACTGTCTGAAAAAAATACTATGGGTTCACCAGATCTCCTAATAAACAGAGAAGTTTTGAATCAATGCTGCCGTCACCTCATAATTGCTTATCCTTTATTCAGGTGGAAAATGAGATTAGTAAGAATGAGTATTTACAAAAATTCAGTATAGAGACTTTAGTTGCCCAAAACTCTGCTAAAAAGGGAAACCAACTGGACACAAACTGTGCAGGAAGCTCATGAAACCTCGTGGTGATTTTTGTTTGCTTAACAAAGCAGATTGTCAGAGGACAGATTTGTGTGCGTTCGGTTCTAAACCCTAGCAAGAAGTCAGTTGAGAATATGAAGATAGAAGTTTGTTTGAGACTGACTTCGTAATGATAGTATTCACGTATCAAGCATCATTAGGAAAGGAAGGAGGAACAACAACAATAAAAATTAATACTGGTAGATAAGATATCATGAGAAGCAAGTTTGACAGGGAAAAAAAGAGGTAAGGAGAATTGATAGCTCTTTCAGTAAATAAAAAAAAAAAACAAAACCCACAAGTTACTCACAAAGTGGCCAAGTTGGATAAATTAAGGATTTTTCATTGCCTTTGGTCACTAGAGTGAAAGAACGGGAAATTAAGATTACCGAGAGCAAGTATAGAAGAACGGAAGTATAGAAAAGTATAACAGAATAGCACAAATGGGTAAATAGAAAAATTAGAAAGGCAATGCACAAATTAAGATATAACAAGCAAGTATAGTCAGTTGTATCAAGAAACAGTTTTATATAAATGAACTGGTAGTAATTGGGAAACTAAAGAAAAGTTTTTGTACTGGGGGTAGCTAATTGGCACAGGATGTAAGAAAACGAAGTGGCATTTAATGTCCTTTTCTCCCCCTCATGCTCTGGTAAGGTGGTAAACTCTGTCAAATTACTAACAATGCCTGTGGAAAAGTGAAAGGAGTCACACCTGAACAGGGGGAGAAAGTTTATAAAGTATTTATCAGTTCCAGGGGATTTAGAAATATATACATTTAATTTGGGATGTCTGGAGAAGCCATATCAGATGTGATAGTGATAATCATTGGAAGGATGGGTTCCAGTATACCAGCAAAGGGCGAGCATACTTTACACCTTTTTAAAAAAGTGATGGAGGAGAAGGAGCTAGTAATCATTCTCTCCCTGTAAAAAAATATGCTGGAATTTGCAACAAGGAGGTGAGTAATAGTGACTGTGAACTTGTTCAGAATCAGCAATTTTAAAAAGTTCCAATTTACTTCCAGAACATAAATGAGTCTAGTGGATAGAGGAAAAGCAGCTGATGCCATATTTAGATTTTCATAAAGATTTTAATTGTTTTTTTAATTGAAATTCTCCTAAGGTCGTTAGTTCCAGATGAAATTACTGTAAAGTAAACACAAAGCTAATTAAAAAACCCATACTAAAAAAAAAAAAAAAAAAAAACGGTGAAGAAAGGTTGTCAATAATTTGGTTAAATAGGAGAAGGGATGAATCAGCTTAATTTCTTGTGGTCATCCTCCATTTTGTAGTGCTTCGTGTTTCATTAATGACTGGATGATGAAATAGGGAGGATGCTTACTAAATATGCAACTACCATAAAGTTGGAAGTGGTAGTACATGGGAGGAAAGGATTGGAATTAAAAATAATGTAGAGAACTTGAAGTTATCTGAAAAGTGTAGGATACAAGTGAGAATCATACGTACAAGGTTTAACTTCGCTTAGTTGTTGCTTCTGAAGTACAGGTTGGGACACCACAAACTTAGGTGGTTTTGTAGGAGAAGATTTGAGTATTATAATGGAATCACAAGCTGAATTAATTAATCTTTTCATGCTAATGATGGATAAGACAAGAATCAGTGGGCCTAGGTTACAAGGGCAAGGATTCAGTTTAAGAATCAGAAAGCACTTTGAAGAAAGAAAGACTGAAATGGATCATCTTATCCTGTTAAAGTTTGCACAACCTTAACAGGCAACTGTCTTTTGGGAAAAATAAAGGTAAAACTGATTCTTTTTTTTTTTTTTTTTTTTTTTTTTTGAAGGCAGGTAGATAATTTCTTAACAGTATTATATCACTTCACAGGGTTGGAAGGGACCTCAGGGGAGATGTGTAGTCAAACTTCCTGCTCAGTGCAAGGTCAATACGGAATTCAGACCAGACTGCTCAGAGCTTTGTCTGGGTGGATCTTGAAATTCTTCAAGGAAAAAGATTGGATCCCTGCTCTAATGCTTGACTGCCTTGATGGGCTTATTTTTTTTTCCTTGTTGGAAAGTTGGGATATCCCATGTTGTAGTTCATGACCACAGTATTTTGTCCTCCTGCTGTGCAGCTCTGTAAAGAGCCTGGCTGTGTCATCTTGATGATAACTTCATAGTTATTGGAAAGCTGCCATCAGGTCACTTCCAAAGCTTCTCTTCTCCAGACTAAAAAAGCTGCATTCCCTCCATCTCTTCTCACACAACACGTGCTCCAGCTCCCAGCTGCTTTGGTGGTCCTTTGCTAAATGGGGTGCAGTATTTCAAATGTAGTTTACTGAATGCTGAGTAAAAAGGACTAAATGTTATTCTCAATCTACTGGCTATGTTCCTGCTAATAGAAACAGTAAATTTTTAAACATCCTTGCTGCCAAGAGTGCTCTCCTGACTTAAGTTTGGCTTGCTGGTTTAGCAGGACCCTGCCAGGCAATTCCCAGCCTATACCTTGGAAGGATTGGCTTGTCCCAGGTGCAGGACTTGCTGTACTTGTCCTTGCTGTATTTCATAAGGTTTCTTTTAACTAATTCCTCTGGATTGCCTAGATCCCTGTGAATGGAGGCCTCCTCCATGAATACATTGACTGCTTCCCCCAATTTAGGGTGATCTGCAAATTTATTAGACTGCATAGGTGTCAGGATAGACCTCTGAAGAATACATGCCGTCAACAAACACCTACCTTTTGAGCCTGACAATCCAACTGTTTGTTGGGGTGTTTTTGCCAACGTAGTTAGTCTACCCATCCAGGTGTAGCTTCCCAACTTGGGTACAAGGATGCTGTAGGAGACTGTGGTGAAGACCTTGCTGAACTCAAAATAGACAACAGCCACTAGTCTTCCCTCATCTACAGATCTGGTCATTTTACCTTAGAGGGCTATTAGGTTGATCAAGCATGAGTTACCCTTGGTAAATCCATGTTGGCTATTTTCAGTTACCCTCTCATTCGTGTACCCAAAGATGGCTTCCAAGAGAGCACGTACACTTTGGACACTTTGCCTAGCCAGAGGCAAGGGTACGTAATGTTAACTCAGTCAGTGGTTGCCTGTGTTGTAATAGCGTGGTCCTGAAGCATAAAAGCGAAGAACTAGTGAAATCTTTTGATTGTGAAAAATTTAAAACCTGGGTTTTGGCCACTTATTGTTACAGGTTTACTTAAATGTGCAGTCTGTAAGCAGCTGTGTTTGCTGAGGAAACTAGCTCTTCAGATCGTCTCTTGTATTTCTGTTGGTTGAGTTTATCTCCCACTTTACTCTGATATACAGATGAATTTTAGTCAAAGAAAGCCAGGATACCTCGAGCAGCTTAAATAACTGGTCTTTTCTGTGCCAGTGGATTCTGAGTGGTTGCAGGTGACAGAAAGATTAAATAGGCAATTCAGCCACCTAAACTTAGAGTATTTTAACATTCAGAAGACAGTGCAGTAGTTAGACAAACAATGGAGCTGGAGATCATTATTTCTTCTGCTGACAGTGTGAAAGAGGACGTTGTTATAACTGTGAATGTAAACAGATGTCAAAATATGCCATTTAACTTAATATCTTCTTGATTTAGTCTCATTATGCAGATTATCTCTTCTCTTGTGGTAAAGTCAAGAGTTCTGTGTGAAAGACAGTGGCATGCTTTGGAAAAAGTATTGCTGAATATATTTTGTGGACTATCTTTTACTTTCACCTATTTTGAAGTTATGAGGTTATCAACAGATCATGTTGGTCCTGCTACTGAGTATATTTATGTTTGATCAGAATAAGATGTTGGGTATGTAATAGAAGGATAGAGATGGGAATGAATGAAGAGACTGTTTATTAACGTGGTAGTGTTAATGTTAATATTTCAGTTTAAAATGTTAATGTTAAGATGAACGTGTGTGGAACAGACATGGCAGAATCATTAATGATATGTGTTTTAAAGCTCTCTGAAACCTTTTCAATTTAGATTAGTATTTAAATCTCCCTTTGGAGATTAAATGGGTTCAGTGAGTCTTGCAATCCATTTTCTGATTATAACATCTCCTAGCGTAAAAGACTTTAAATACAGGATCATCCTCGGAGTTCCGTTTCAGAGATGTATCTCGTTATACTGATGCTTCTTTACAGGTGTTGGCCAGCTGAAATTGTAGAATTTTTTTAACCATTTATCACGATTTTGTTTTCTGATCAGGGCAAAAAGTTAAAACAAAGTCTAAAATCCATCCTTCTTTCTAGATGTTTGTGTTTTTCAACAAATTCACCTTTTCATAGACAACATACTGGTAGATGAGGGGTAGTGGCGAGGTATCTCCCCGTTTAGCAAGAGAATCACAGAATGGTTAGGGTTGGAAGGGACCGCTGGAGATCATCCAGTCCAACCCCCCACCCAGAGCAGGGTCACCTACAACAGGTTGCACAGGACAGCGTCCAGGCGGGTTTTGAATGTCTCCAGAGTGGGAGACTCCCCCACCTCTCTGGGCAGCCTGTTCCAGTGCTCCACTACCCTCAAAGTAAAGAAGTTCCTTCGCATGTTAAGATGGAACTTCCTATGTTCAAGTTTATGCCCATTACCCCTCGTCCTATCACTGGGCGCCACTGAAAAAAGACTGCTCCCATCCCCCTGGCATCCTCCCATTAAGTATTTGTAAGTATTAATAAGATCCCCCCTCAATCCTCTTTTTTCTAGACTAAAGAGACCCAAGTCCCTCAGCCTTTCCTCATATGAGAGATGTACATAGATCACATAGATTATACAGTATAGGGTGATGGACTTCTCAAGAAGAAATGGTATTACAGTGTTGGAAATTCTGTCTGGCTTGTGACAGCCATTTATATTAAAAGCTAAGGTAAATGCCACCTGTACATTCAAGTAGCCAGGCTAAGAAACGGCTTAAGTGCGAAAAGCCTTTAGGAAAGCTAGTGGTCTTGTGAGTGATGATATACTGTGAAAAAGGGCCATGAAAAGCTGATAATAACCTTGAACATTTGTATTTTAAAATTGCTGTTCTGATGCTACACAGATATAAGTATTTCTTACTTTCAAAAAGGTTTAAATTTTATTATTTTGTATCTCCACAGCATTTGTCAAGTAGACACAGTGTCCAGCAGAGCACATCACAGGTAAACATCATCTACATATGAATTTTTGTTGTCTTTAAGTGTTTGGTAACGTATGTAAAGGTATGATGGAGATCACTGGGTAAGTCCCTACCCATAGAACACTTCCTCAGAAGATTCCCCAAGTAATTAACTTACTAAGGTCCTTCTTCAACTTCCATTTAGGCCTCTTTTCCTTAGCTCTAACTGTTCTTAAAAGATCAATTTCTGTAGTGATATTGAAAGCCTCAGTCTGCCCGTGTGAGTCTCCTTCCACCTGCTAACATGTGGCTTAATAGGCTTCTGTTTCACATATCCTTTCTGTAGTAATGTAATCCTTTCCTGGTCATGGAATCTGGGTCTAATCTTTGCAGGAGGGCTGTGCTTCCACAGGTACCTGTCTTTAAAGGATGAGGATTTACTTGGATTTAATTGCAAATCCAGAACAAAATTTATTTTAAACTATTTTTTATGCTAGTACAAATCTGGGTTCAAAGTCTGAAGATGTTAAGATTTTCTGTGTTAGTATGTAGTTGTCTGTGCATCCAGAGGAGACTAGCCCAGGGGGCTTAGGGTAGTCATGCAGCCTGTTTATTAAGAGCAGTATACAGTGGATATAAAGGGAGGTGGTTGAGTCACCATCCCTGGAGGTATTTAAGAGATGGGTAGAGTGGTGGACTTGGCAGTGTTAGGTTAGTGGTTGGACTTGGTGATCTTAAGGGTCTTTTCCAACCTAAATGATTCTAATAAACATAATAATTTTATTTATAATTCTATTCCTTTTTGTTTTTCCCTCGCCCCGATTTCCACTGTTGTAAATAGGTCTTGATATACTGATTCAAAATGTAAACCTTACTGCTATTTGACTTTATTGGTTGCTCATGTTATCAACCATTGTTAAGATTTCTTTTTGTTATGCCTGCAGGGCATATTAGCCGGGAAAGCCTGATTCTAAATGACCTCTGTAAATGAATTGCAGCTACTGAAAAGAAATAATGTAACAAATGTTATTCTTTGAAATGCTTTGAAGTCCATCTGCTTTTAATGGAAATCATCAAGAACCACCCTAGTATCATCTTACTATAGTTCATTTTCAGTACCAGAATCAAGACAACATTTGAGAAATAGGATTGATCTAGTTTACTTGATAAAAATAGATTTCAAATGCATAAGCCATTTATCTCATATTTACGTAGTTATTGTGGTTTCTCAAACTGTTCAGAATAAACATGGAAAAAATAGAGGAAGGAAACTAACCTGTCACGTATCTCTAAAGTAGAATATATTTGAGATTAAGCTTTTACTTGATGGAGGAAGGAGAGCAGAATCTCAGTTAAAATTATCAAGTTGGTCACATGTTCTTTGTGAAGACCTAAAAGTAATATTCCTTGGTTTTAATCAGGTGGATACGATTCGTCAGCGTCATGGGGAAGCTTGCCGTATGCCAGTGCCTCATCACTTCTTCCTCAGTCTGAAGAGCTTCACCTACAATACAATTGGAGAAGACACAGATGTCTTTTTTTCTTTGTATGATGTTCGAGAAGGCAAGCAGATCAGGTAGGAATGTATCAAATAACTAAAAAAGCTTCCTAGGAAAAAGATTATGAACAAAGCAAATACATTGAGCTGTTCTTATGACACAACTGAAAGGAGAAAGCTGATAAATCATGAGCTGACAGCCCTGCAATGCATACCTGAGAGTATCAGCAATACTAATGATTGAATATGAAATTTAGTGCTTACATATAAGCAAAGCATTAAAGGCACAGAATAGTTGAATTTTGTGTCGGTTTCTGACTTGGCATCCACACATGACTGAAGCTCTTAGTGTCTAGTAGCTGCCTTCTTAGGGCTGTTGTTTAAGAAGCACTAATAATGACTGTGCCACTCTCTATGACTGTTTTGAAGAGGACTGCCGTGTGTTTGGGTGCTCACCTGAGGCTCTTGAACCATCATCCACTCCTTGCCTTACAGGCATGTTACAATATCGCTTGTTTTCATTGCTCTGCTATCAATATAAACTGAAGTATTGATGTTCATCCCTGTGTCTAGGCTGGACAACTGTGCTGGTCAGTACGGTGAGGTAACTGGTACTGATGTTAGCAAATATGAAATGTGCTGTATTTTTCATTTACAAGGGTGTGTTTTGAAAACATCAGAATATGTAGAAAGGTATTGCAGCGTATGCATTTTGTCTCGGAAATTAAGTATGTGTAGCTTAGTCTGATCTAAAGTACAACGTGTTTGTGGGGGTTTTCTTTGAGTTTTGATTAAGGCACGTCCTGGCAGTTGGCACAGGCCATGTTTGCTACCATGGTCAAAACTGTCCTAGTTTTCAGCAAATTAGATTACATTTGTTCCAAACTGAGGAATAAGCCCCAAAATGTTCTTTCCTCTCTTTGGAAGAACATTATGTGAATTATGTTTGTCAAAGAAAGTTCAGAGTAAAGTGGTAAGTTTTGTAGCTCTTCAGAATACATCCTATTAAAAAAGCGGTCAATATTAGAAAGCTCTAATGACTTGATTGCATCTTATAAATATGTGTCTTCCACCATTTATTTAGGCAACTTAGAGATCATTTTGCAGAATATGGCAAGAATGCCTAATCTGATACGACGTCATGCTTTTTTCACTCCCACTAAGTGAGAAATGCTTGTTTTGATGTAGTTAGGAGGACATGCCTTTAATTCCTCTCTTGAGAGAATTAACAGAACATAACTGTTATGAGGGAAAGGTGCAAATGGTAAGTCAAAACAAAACAAGATTACTCGCAATTAATTAGTTCATACCACAAAGCAGTAAAATATCAAATCATTTAGGTGAGGAAAGCTGCGGGGAAGACGAAGGGAAAAGCTGCTGCCATGACTGTGGAAGGCCTCAGAAATTGCTTCAAAAGGAAATGAATTGTGTTGAGCTGCAGTTTGCATAGTATGTAAACAGTGAGTGGGAACGCCTAAAGAAGGGGTTTTGCCAGTGATAAAAAAAAAAAAAAAAGAAAATAATAGTTACAATAAGAAAAAGTACAAAGTGTGATTCAGGCAGATTTAAATATATATAATAATGCTTTCATGTGCAAACAGTTGTTATTACTTAGCTTTTCATATTATGCATCAGTGATCTGCTGCAGTGAAAACGTAACTTTTACATTTTCTTGCATTCCAAAGAGGCGTGGGGAAGAAGTATGCAATGAGGCTGAGCTCTGTTTTAGAAAAGAAACTTAAAACCAAAAAAACAGACAAACACACTGCTACATACTCAGAATGATGTTTTTATATCTACTTTAAAAGATTAAGTTTCTTTCCTTTCCTGTATGCCTCAGGAAATAGTACATTAAGGTAAAAAAACAAGGAAAGCTTCTGCACCCTGCGTTCTAAATGAAAAGGACAAATTGACTTTTCTGAAATGGTTTCGAGGTTGATAAATTTCTTATCCAAACAGTTCACGCTGGAGGTTGACTGGCTTTCAGTGTTAGTGCTTTGGACATATAGTAGATTACAAACTTCATTGAACCTGTTGGTTGCTATAGTTATTGCCCAGTCAGGTTAAGTGAAGAATCGGTGAAAGTTCCACTGCTTTTCAAGAGCTGAAGTAATAGCATGTAGGAATTATGGGTTAGCAATCAGAAAGCTGGAGCATCAGCTGAAATACAGTTTGAGAGGTATTCCCGGGTTCTGAATACAAATAATTTGGTACTGTACCACATTGAATGGTTTGTGCTGTCTAAAAATGAGAAGCAGACAAAAGAGGAAGTGGGGAGATATGGATTACAAGAATAGCAATGCTGCTATCAGAGGGGTAAGACCTACAGGTAAAAAAAAGAAGGAAGAAATGACTTAATTTTTATTCTGACAGAATTATAAAAATAAATATTTGTAAGTAAACAGAACTGGATCAGTGAATGTCTGCCTCAATAACTTGTTTCAGCCCACAACAGAAACAACCTGTCAATCTGAGTGGCTCAGACCAAAATGGATGAAAGTCTATTTGTACATTTTAAAGTATTTGGGATTTTTTGTTGCAAAAATTGTCCCATATTTTTACATACAAAAGGCATTAGTCTAGCAACAAAAACTTTGTTACTAAACTTTAATACCTCGGTTTATTTGCCGTGTGGAATTTAGCAGAAAGCAATGAGAAAATTGATCTAGTTTTGGTTACAGCCAATGGAGTAGTACAGCCCCATTGTCAGAAGTACCTTGGGATGAATGATAGTGAAATGATAGAGTTCATAGTAACTAGAAAGGAAAGACATAAAATGTTAATGTAAAGATGGTGAACTTCAATAAGGCAGGTGTCAATAAGCATCAAAAAAGATAGGTAAACTGATATGGAGGAAAGAAATTTGAGAGTTGTCAATTCCTTAACAATACTGTTGAAGAGTACAAAAGCAAATTGTTTCAATATGAAGGCAAGATTAAATATATGGCAGCAACAAAAAGTCTGAATCACATATTCTTTGGTGAAATGGAGTCTGGAAGGAAATATAAAAAAAGGAGAAACTAATGAAATTGCACAAACAGGGATGGGAAGAGACAGAAACTTGCAGAAAAATGCAATTAGCAGAGGACATCAAGGACCAAAAAAAAAGAATAACTGTAGTTTTAGCAGCTTTTTTTTTTTCCAAAATCAAGAAATAACAGATTAAAGGGGACATTAAGCTATCAGCAGATGTTACCAAGAAAGCTGGAGTATTTAATAGCTGTTTTGCCTCAGTCTCCCTAAGAAGGTCAACTACAATTAGATGACAAATACAAAAAGTTCTGGAACAAATAAACTATTTATTAGCACTTAGAAACTAACAAGATGATAAGTAGAAGTCAACATAGATTTGTCAGGCAGAAGTTGCATCAGAGCAAACTAATCTTGTTCTTTGTATGGGGTTGCACCTCATGCCTCAACAGAAGAGAAGCATTAAACTTGACATGGTAAAGTGGAGAGATACAGACTAGATGAAACTATTGCAAAGGGGCTGGAAAACTGGTGGAAAAACTGATTGAGTGTTATCTGGGCTGGAAGGATGCAACGAATAAGATATTTCTTATTTTTTTTTAACATTTTTGTAGCATTATTTTGATGGGTGGAAATAACCTAATTGAGTAAAGCAGTGAGGTTTAGCTATCTTTACCATAGCTCTTTTTCACTAATAAATGCATAAAATTATGCATAACTTCAAAAATTACACATTCAAAAGCATGATATAAATTTGGCTGAAAGTAAGCTTGAAGAATCCGCCAAGTATGAAAAAGGATAATTTCAGTACGATTTTTGCTTTCTGACTGCATCTTAAGCCAGAATAGAAGTTTCTAGCACTGTTTTACCAGTTACCCTATTTTAACTCCATTGAGGCTTAAAAGTTTCTTGTCGTCTAGAAATATCTTTAATTTCCGAGAGTGAATAGAACAAAAAAGAAATTCTGATGTGATCTAATTTGAAAAACTTGGGCCTAATCAGTAATTATGCATGGAAAATAATGTCATGCATCTTTCTGCTTGTAACTCCTCCGTCTGCCCACTTACCATCTCTTTGCCGTGCCTGTTATAATAGAACTCCTCATGACTGGAGATTTTGGAAGATGGGACAAGTATGCGTGGTAGTGTTGATAGCTTTGGCAGAGGAAGTCCACACGTACCTTTCTCATACAGAATATACTCAAGACCTTTTTGTTGTCAGACCAGATTTTCTCCACAGTGTCTGCTGAAGGCATATGTTTGCTGATGATCTCCTCTCTTTAATACATAGCGTTCTGAGAAGGCCTTACACTCTTTCAGCTGCTCTGTTGAGTCAGAATGCACCACTACTGGGTTTTTTGTTTCTTTGTTTCTTTCTTTCTTTCTGCATAGTGTCTTTCCTTGTTGTCAGTTTATCTTGGTATTGCACTCTGTGGAGTACAAGGATGGTGCATCTCGACGTGCAGGCAGTCAAGCAGATGCATCAGATCAGCTACCTGGGAGAAATGAGAAATTGCCTGGGCATGAAGAGACAGAATGAGAAAAGTGAAAGCTCAGCTGGAGTTGAATGTAGAGAGGGAGAGAAAGATACGCGTGCGTGCACACACGGCTTCTGTGGGTACGTTGGCAGCAGATGGAGGACAAAGGAAAACATGGTCCAAATGCTTGGCAGGGCAGTATGTGATGGGGCATGAGGAAAAGGTAACTAAAACCAGTGGCTGTTCTAAATAATGAAGATTTTCGGCTTAAACAATTGTAGTAGTAGCAACAGGTGGCTGTACATATTTTTAGATGTAAATTCACAGTGGAGATTGGCAGATAAGAACATTTACAGCGACATGGTAATGAAACTCAAAGATTTTGTCACTGATGTTTTTTTGTAATATGTGCATGAAGAAAGGCATTGAAAGTGCATTCTTTGGTTTGCATTGTGCAGTACTCAAGTTTAGTTGCCCCTAATTTGCTGGTAAACAGCTCTTCACTTACAAGATCACGTACTCTTCAGTGAGCATCATAGTGCACATTATATTTTCTTCTTCCTGCTTATATGATTCTGTTTATTATTAACATTTATTATTCTATTCTGTCTCATTCAAAAATCCTATTTAACTGTTTTTGCAATGTCTTCATGGCATTATCTTTACTTTGGTTTTGGAAACAAACAGGATTTCCATAGCAGTTTTTCAGAATATTGTGTTCTTTTTCTTCAGTTCATGTGTAACAAGGTTACCCAGAAGTGATCACATAGAGCAAATTAAGAAAGCATATACGGATGGGTAGATGTTGCTCAGTTTAAGAACTGCTTTCTCTAGTCTTTGCTGTTGTAGTGTTTCTCTGCATGATGCTCCCAACACATCTTTTTAAGAGATGAATACAATTATATTCTGAGAAATAGTAAATGTATAATGTGTCTAAAAAGCCTGTGTTATAGACATGAGATCTAAAGCTGGAAAAGTTTAAAATTAATGAAAATGTGCTCTGGAAATGTTACTTGAGGAACCATGAAGGATGAAAAGTACAGTAATACGCTATTCCCCACATTACCTTGTAGTGCCTCAGGAAACATGTGAGAAAGCTTACTTAATCTAAAAGTTAACCAAAAAAAAAAAAAGATGGGATGCAAAATGTGGTTTTGCCTTGGGGAGGTAGTAGAGAGGAGGAAAGAAGAGGCAGCATCTATCTTAACCAAAGATATTCCTATAGGAAATTAAGATTCCAGTTTACCTAAAGAAAGGTGGAAGCCAATTGAGATGCTGACAAAGATGTGGGGGAATCATAGAATGGTTTAGGTTGGAAAGGACCTTGAAGATCGAGTTCCAACCCCCCTGTCATAGGCAGGGACAATACTCAGTCACAGTGCGTTCTGTGGATCTGTGTTACTGTAACTTTTCTTGGTACTGCAGATGTTTTTAAGTAAGCATCTGATTTTATCCATAAGTTCTATCTAGGTAAAAATGATTGTTAGTGATCAGAATCCAAACTTGTCTAACCCCAAAGCGTGACAGATATTTAAAACTAGAGTACTGTAGCATTTTTAGTGGCTGTGTGGTTCCTGAGTACTTTGTTAGTATGGTGTGCAGGGGAATGGAGCATTCATCCAGAGAAGTTATGCAAACAGAGGAATTGGGAGGAAGAGAAATGTCTTCCACTCGCAGAAGAAAGTTTTGTGACATATGCAGTATGGTAGTGGTGAGTAAGTCTCCACTCCAAAGATCACCAGGGAATTTACTTTGTATCCAACTCTCTAACTTATCACATAAAAAGACAAGTTTAGGTTTGTCAGTTTTTCCTGCACGATTTTTTTCCTGTTGAGAATCCCCAGGATGCTCTGAATCCTGAAATAATCATCAAGATGTCTTCAAAGCCTCTCTTGTTATCTGACTTGGTATACAATTCTTCTGAAGGTTGAGAGTTTGGATTCAGATGTCTATGGCTGAACTGGAAGCCTATCTGTGTCGTTCTTCAACAATACTGAGTTTGTTCTAATAGGTGTGATTCTCCATTAAATAAGAAGGATCAAATAACATTACACAAGGCACCGCTTTCACTGATCCATTTAATTATTTTCTAGCTTCTAACTATGCCTTGGATTTTTTTTCGGTGCTATAGAGAAGGCAAAAGAAGATGGGTGTATCTTCTACTGAAATGCAATTGGAATGATGCTTATAAAAGATATTAAAAAAAAATCATGTAATAGACATATCTTATATGGTGCCTGTCCTAATAACAGAAAGAGAAGGAAAATCCAGGATGAAAGGATGTAAAACTGAAAAATAAATAATTGATAGTTGTTCAGTGTTGATAAGGACTACTGTCTATTCCTCATGTGAGGGTACACATAGATGCATCATATAGATGTTGTCTTCTGTGTGTTTCAGTATTATTTTGGTTGACAGTTTTGTAGTGTCTAGGCAGCTTTGAGGGAATTTATGAACACTGTCAGTAAGAGGAGGTGGAAAGAGTTAACTTTTTATGGAGAAGCAGAGAAATAAATGCACCTGCAAATGCAAACCCACATATTCCTTCTACTTAAGTGCTTCCCAACTAGACTCCTAAGACTCTTAATGCATGGGAAGTTTCTGGGGATCATAGATGACCATCAGGTTTAAAGGGCATATATAAATCTATACACTGATGATCCGTTTATCTTGCAGTACAGTGAAATGAGAGGAAAGATGCTGCATAGCTATTGACCTTGAAAGCTCTGACTAGTTCTCATGTATGCAAATTCCCACGCTTTTTCTGGAGGGGTCTCATTTCCATAATGCTTCTCTGAGTGCACTAGTACAGAGCACAATATTCTACCCACTGAGTTTTTCCATATTTCCTTTTTTTTTTAAAAAAAAAATAAAATAAAAAATTCTGTTTCTCCAGGACTTAATCAAATAGCTATCTAAGCTTTTCACCTTTCAGTGTTTGGGGTTTTGTTGTTTGGGTCTTTTTGCTTCTCTCCAACCAACCCTCTCATTTCCTTTTGCAGGCAATCATCCTTCAATAATTTTACTGTTAATTTTTTTCCCTCAGATCTTTATCCTTCGTCTTTGTTATCAGTATAAGAGAAGCATCCAGATTGAACTACTAGAATTTCTTCCTCTGATTATCATTTAAAATAATTTGATTTGGAAAATAAAATACTTTTTTTTTTTTTAAGGGGAAGACAAAGAAAAAAGGGGTAATGGAATTAAAATCATTCATGAGAGCAAATTTGTGGGAGTGTGAAGCACTGCAATGAGAGGGAAATGCAGGAAAGGAACACTAAGTGTAGTAATCATTTGGGTGGTTATTAACTTGGACTGATTAGCATTTCACACCTTTGGTTTTTGACTCTAAATTGTGCCTTTGGGCTTTATCTAAATGACATTGTGCTGTGTAACTGTGACCTTACACAATGAGCACATACCACGTTGTTACGATTTTTTTCTTATTACTTAAGTGACAAAAGTAGACATGGCTGGAGATAGAGAGAGCGTGCTCAGACTTTCAGATATGGGGGCAGGGTATGATTTCTTCCCAAGAGAGGTTTGTTGTACTGTTAGATGCCTGTCCAAAACTTTGTACTGAAGTACTGTGTACTACCAGAGTACACGTCATTCTTTTGTACTATAGGTTGATGTACTGATATGTGTCATAAGCATGAATCGTTTATACTCTGCTGTAAAGAGACAGCACATGTTCATACAAAAAACAATTAGAAGGTATGGAATAAACAAAAGGAATAACAAAATACATATTTTTATAAGCCAAACATCTGCCTCAGCCCCTCCCTCTCCCTCCTTAAAATAAACCCAAAGATAAATATTAGCATAAATGGTGTGTAGTCTGTGTTATATAGTAGACAAGATTAAATTATTATAAAGATCCCATCTGCTGTTAAAATTAGTTAGATAGAAGTCTTTTCTACTATATTATATCAGCTGGTAGTTTCCTAGCAGCATCATGATGGAATCTGATCTTGATTAGAGATTGCAATTAGGAAAAGGTATGCTTGCAGAATATTTTCCCCACAAAGATTCTACCTTAAAATTCAGTATCTCACACTGTTCTTCTTTGCCTAGGACAATGAGAATTAGGATGGAGAAGCATGTGTCTGCTCTGAATCAAGACTTTATCCTTCAATGGTTAATTAATAACTGCTTGTAGCCTTTATGATAGTGTTTCGGTGCATTACAGAGATAGTCCTTGTTCTTTTAAAAAAATAATAATCTTTTGAAGTTTGTGAAGCAGCTTCCTTGCCTCATTCTTTTCTCTTGTTTCTTTGATTCTTACCTCAGAGTATGTGGAGGTATTAACAAGGTTAACATCTAGCTCTTTATAAAGCATCTCATTGTGTTTCGTTGAGATGCCTTTTCACGTTCTTTTCCTTCTCACTGAAGGATAATATTGTAATCCATTCTTTCTCAGCAGATGGCTAGGTAAAACACATGCAGAAATGTGAGAAAACTGAGACCCACAGTCATTTTAAAATACTAGACATGTAGAAGTATATCTTCTACCCAGCTGCCAATTTTCAATACAGTGCTAGGAATTTGGTGACTTTGAAACATCTATTTCTGTCTTAAAATGGAAAAACAATAGGCAAAATGATGGAAAACAAAACTTTGCTCCATAATGCTGTTGCTAATAGGTGATATGGAAAGATGGTTTTCATGGAAATGTTCTGAACTTGCAGGTGGATGTTGGGGAGAACGTGAGTAGCTCAGTGTCTCGCATCATCTCTCTCAAGAACTTAGTGCCATTGACAAAGCAGCTCTCAGGAGAGAAATATGATTTGGAAACATAATTGTGGACTAAAAAAATGTTAATCGGTGTGATGATAGTTGGATTTAGCTATTGTAAAGTCACCTAACATAAAATCGTCTGCCCCTTTTTTTCAAGGCTGAATCAAAAAATTTTAAGTGGAGATGTTTTGTTGCTAATACTGCTCTACAGTTGTCTATGGGTGGTAACTGCAGCAGTAATGTAGATAATGATTTCCCATTTGTAATTCCGGTCATGACCTTGAGATACTTTTTAATCAGGTTCTTTTACGTGCTAAAAATTAGCAGGCAGATATATACAGGTCTAAGATAATAAAGGTGTAAAAATATTAGAGAAGAATGTGATCATTATTTTAAATCTGTTGTCTCCTTGGCCTCATGAACAGGTTAGCTTTCACTGCATTGATCCAACTGGCTTTGATTGGACCGTGTGTGTGTGCGCGTTAGAAAAGGAAGAGTTTTCTCAAGCTGCTACTCACTTGTACAGTCTTGTCCTATTTTAGTATCTCTGAGCTTCCATTACTTCTCAGAAGTGTAATTGAATTGATAAGAGGTCACGATACTGCCTCTTTTGGGGGGTGGCTGTGAAAAGAAAATGTTTGTGACTGTTTAGGTAGAGTAGAATAAAATTCACCACTTTGAAACGCTGGATTTAGAAATAATGGATTTGTAGGGAAATTGATTTTTCACTTTTTCCATAGTAGGCGTTTTCTCTGACAGAGTATCCCTATTTCAGATGTCAGAATACAGATCTGTATACCAAGTTGCTGAAGGTAACCTTGACAGATTTGACAGAAATCTTCATCTCTCTGTGTATTTATTGATGACAGTTACCTCCTTGGTTCTCATCATCATTTAGTCACATTTTCTTGACTTTATCTGTCAATAGGAATGTATATCAGCTGCTCAAAAACATTAGAACAGTGTAGCTAAAATTACATTGCGTTTACATATTTCTTCTTGAATAATTTTCTTGTAACACTTCCTAATGCAGACAATTATCATTGTCTGGAACTTTCATTTTAAACACTAAGCAGGCTTCTAAAAAAGTGATAGCAAATTTTCCACAAGTTCTGTCCAAGTTAGGGGTTTGAGTCCTCTCAGAGCTGTGATATGCAGGATCAGCATGCTTAATGGGAGAACACCTGTACCGAGTGACTCTGCACGCTCCAAAACAGAGGTGTAGGAACTACGCATTCTAGATATCAGACGCTGCTTGGGCAGGGGGAGGCTTAGTGGCTGAGAATGGCAAAGGGAAAGATACAGACAGGTGAAAAATAAACAGGAAGATCAGCATTAATAAGGTCAGACGAAGGGAAGACAGGATCACTGGGCAGAGGAATATGGTTGAAGTTGAATAGCTGAAAAAGAAATGAAGTTAGTTAACGTGGAAAGATCCACATTAAAAGCTGTGGCAAAAAAGCCTGACTGCATTCTCTCCCAGAGTATGGAACTGACCTTAAGATCCCTTTCTCTACATTGTCTCTCTCTGTAGGTTAATAGTTCTGGGAGTGCTATTACAGTGTGTGTGAATTTATCCCCTGTTAATTGCTTTAAAATATTATCATGTTCCACTATTACCAGTTGCTACATTAGGAAGCAGAAAATTATATTTTACTTTTATTGTGCAGTTACATGCTAAACTTTCCATTTATTATGTTTTTAATAGCAGCCTTCTCATAGTTATTTTAAAATAGAAAAGTTATCTCATTCACTGTTAGTATAATGATTTGTCTACTGGGAAAAAGTAACTATGTATCATTCAGAATTATTCCTTTAATATTCAGGGAATTTTCCTAGGGATTAAGCTTACAAACTAATGAAGTTTTTCTTCTGCTTAGTTACAAAAAATAATCCATCTTTCTAATTTTTATCTCTTTTCTAGCAATCTGATCTTTTGGGATAGCTAGTCCTCCATCAGTTCCTCCTATACTTTAGTTGATTGTGTTCTTAATGTTTCAATGAAAGTATTTTTCTGACTTTTGTGCAACAGATAATCCAAAGGAGTAGTAACAAGAAGGATATCAGTTCTTGACCATGCTCAAGACAAAATTCCTTAAAAAACATCATCCAGTAAGCAAACGGGAAGGAATATTGCTATCCACAGCACTGGCCCTTCTTCTGGTCGCTCTAGTTAACATGGAAGATCTGTGAGTCTCTGAAGTCTACTGCACACATAGGGCAGGGGACAAAGACCCTTTCTGATATAATATATAACTTTTAGAAAATACAAGTTTGATCATTGCCTTTTCATTTTCTCTAGCAGTTGCTTCAGCTGACTTAGATTCCCTAGATCTCTCTCCCAAATCTGCATTTGCTTGGTTTTCCTATTTATTCCCTTTCCTGTTAATATAATATTAAACATAACAGTAATGTAATATATTTTAAAGAAACTGCTGTAGAGAGGTAAGCAGTCTTACTAGAGATGGCAATTCGTTCTTATAAAATTCCTAATATAAAATTCCCTGTTATAAACCAGAAGCTTTTACAAAAATCAATCTTATCTCTCTCGCTGTGACCACCCTCCTTCCCCAAAAAATTTTTTTCAGTTTGGGGATCAGATGTGACATAGTAATAGGCAGGGATACACATTTTTCTATGGGGATATTTTAAATTTTTACTTAACAGGAAGAAATAAATTAGTAGCAGGTATTCAAAGTTCTTGCCTTTTTCTGCTCAGAAGGAACAAAAATGTGTCAGGAACACATACAGCTACAAGAGACTTTGCTTTTCAACTGGCAGGGTGCAAATACATGTTGTTAAAATGTTTAAGTGAACTCCGTAGCTCAGAGAAAGCAATTACAAGTAATTTTCTGTCTGCAGGAAGGCCCAATGTAATGAATACTCGAGCTCACTCCATTGCAAAATTCCCTGTCAAAAGCCAATTGTGTGTCTCTGACTGAAATTGTCCTGTGCAAAGTCAAGTAATGGGGGTATGTGATTTGTAGAGCAAGAATTATGAGAGATAACTGCCGTATTAGACCTCAGAACCATTAACTTCTGCCAAGTTAGAGATGGTGATAAAATACTTCTATAAACTAAGTGTAATCCAAAATTAGAAGTCTTCCCTGCAGTGATGGTCAAAGCATTTCACACGTACCACCTGGCAGGGTCGGTCTGGCTTGCTTTTCCTTAGTTGAAATCACGATTACTGGCAGGGACTAAGGAATTGCACTACATGACTAACATCTCTGGTTTTTTGGAAATAGAAACTTTTTCTAGCTAATGGAGAGGATTCCGTTCAGGAACACAAATATGTACCTTTCATGATGTAAATAACAAAAAAGTACTAATGACAGTGTCAAATGTTGAGGTGTGGCAGACTCATGAGAACCCAAGGGGACTGTAATTGGGGCTTAGCTACATTTCTCCTCCAAGCTTTAATAATATTTTTAACATTGTGGTTGTTTTTCCTTGAACGTGGTAGAGAGAAATGACAGGTACTTATTTTCACTATTTTCTGTTTCTATGGAAACGCAGTGTTTGCAGTAACAGTCTTACTGTAAGCTCTGTAATCCTCCCCGGGGCTTCTGGCCAATGTGGTAACTTAATAATTCATGAGCATTAAGCCTGAATTCGCTGGGAAGCAAACCGCGTTGCTCAGAGCCGTTTTCTCAGAGCCAGATCATTTCCCTCACAGATTCGGTGTTCTTTTCTCTTAAGATGTCTTTATAAAATACACTGCATAAACCGAAGCAGTGTACTTTTCTTCAGTTGTTTTTGAAACTGGGGTTATTGCAGATCATCTGCATAAGGCAGCTCATGAAAGACACGCACCCCCCTGCCTCCTTCCCTGCCATAAAAAAAGAAAAGAAAAGAAAGAGAGAAAAACCAAACACACACCATGAGCACTTGCCTGAAACAGAAGATTTTAAATAGTGCATGAATCATTGTTCAGACAATCTGCAAACTGAAAGTTCAGCAGAGGTGATCGTTCTCTCTCGGGGGTTCGGGAGTGACCCCCGTTGATGATGGATTGCTCAAATACTGCTGCGCCGTGGGAGCTAGGATACGCTGGTGGGTTACACTATACATGGGAATTCAGTTCTTCACAGACACAGTATCGTTCTGTACAGATGCTTTGACTTACCCTCACACTTAAACAGAGAACTGAAGACTCGTTCTGTGGAGCACTGGGAGATTTTATTAGGTCAGTCTTACAGCAGCTATAAGGCTTAGATTATTTTTTTTCTAAGAGAATTAGCAAAAATTAGCAACTCTAAAAGGTAAACATGATTAACAGCAAATAAACTTGAAAAACTTTTTCAAGGGGATACTCATAAATGGACTGCAAACAAATTGCTTAGTCATCTCAAGAGTTCTGTCTTTTAAAGCACAATGCAATGTGTAGATCCATTCTGAAATATTTTCACAAAAAGGAAACTTTGTTAAAAGTATTTGTAATCTTTCCACAAACAAGCATTTACAAGGGACTTCAGCTCTTGGGAGGAGCCAAAATCATTTACCGTTTGATCATGACTTTACTCTTCCATTTTTCACGTACTTACATAGGTGTCGTGAACAGTTGTACTTCATTAGGAGTTCTTTCTCTTATTGCTTAAATCATCTTTCAAGAGAGAAATCAATCCTGTATTTACGACAGTGGGAAATGACTGAAATATCAATATACGCGCACGCTTTCTTCATGAATATGAGACCATCTGGTTGAAATAAAAGTTCGGAAGTCCTGCTGTGAAACTTGTTTCCTTTTTAGAAAGTTTCTACAGGCTGTTCTCAAAGGCATCAGGATACGGTGCTGTCCTGTAGTGACCCCTTTTTGACCACTGAGCATAGTAATGGTTTTGCAGTTGACAAACATGAGAAAGATTTTGATGAATTGGGCAAATGGAATGAAAATAAAATTCTGTGTTTTCTGTATTCTCATGTGAAGTTGTACAAGCAAATATGAGAAGCCTCCTGTTGTTACTGTGAACTATCTTGCAGGACACAGCACAAATGGAGAGCCGGGGCAGTGCAGGCAGGGTTTTCCCTCTACCACCACACAGGCGACTGGAGAGCAAGAATTGCTTTCCTGAAGAACCAGCTAATGCTCCTGCACTGGGGCTTCAGAACTTCTGCTGGGCCGGTTCAGTGGCCCCTCTGATACAGAGGACACTTCCCCAAGTTAATTCATGCAAATATGAGCTTGTGGAAACTGTGAGGTTTAGAGGCTGTAGTTCAGTCATCTCATCCTCTCCCCCTCCCACCCTCACCAAACCCCAGGAATCTCTTTCATGGTGTTTCTCTGCTAACTTTATGAATGTTTTGAAACAAGCGCTTTTTTTTTTTTTTTTTTCAGCTTTAGGTAAGTATGCTGGTCAAATACCAGTAATTCCTAACATAATTCCATTCAGCAAGTCAACATATTGTCCTTGTAGAGCAGTGTGGTGGGAAGAATGCAGTATTTTATGCCGTTGATGAAGTAAACTGCCCAAACTGTGGTGTGCACAGCAAGACTGCAATATTTTGAAGGTGAATGTTAGCAATGTTTCTGTTGTCATGGAGAATGACTAGCTCATCCTGAGGTCTATCCTGGTTGACCCGGGCTTGCAGTACATAGAGTTTATTCTCGTGATTTATCTGGGACAAAAACCGGTCCTTTTACAGCAATGTCTTAAAATGTTTATGATATTCATATGTCAACTCAGATTTTATTCTAGAATTATTATCAGGTATATTAACATTATTAAAAGAAGAGAATACAAGAGGGGTTTTTTTGTGAGAAATTAAATAATATCATGCTTATCACCATTTCTTAAATGTTGGCACCGAGTATGATGGAAGGAGGGTAACCTGTGCTGGTTAGGCATGTCTTTTTGTGTAGCTTATTCGTGCTAGCTGCTCTGGCAGCATTTTCAGACTTCTGTTCCTGAATTTTTATTTTGTACACAGGTAGGGATTTACATGATACTAGAAGAGTGAGAAAGGAACATAGGGAAACACTGAAAGAAGATCAAGGACTAAAATACAAGTTACCATGTGATCTTTTTGACTACCATATGACCCTTTTCACTATGCATTGGCACATTATGTCATGGGACCAATATATATATTTTAAAAATAGCCTTTCTTCTTAGAAGAGATCAGTCAAATGCTAGATTCTGAAAACCTAGTTAAACACAACTTTTGAGAAAGGACTGAGGTGTTGGTAGAAATGTTGGGGTTTTTCAGTGTTCCCCCAGTTGTTCTCTGGAAATAAGCAGCACTGAGGAAAGTAAGAAAAATGAGGGAACAGATTTGTAGCTTTTCCCTTTTAGTGGCATATTGGAATGGAGAGGGTGAAGGGGAGGCATTTGTTTCTGAGAGAAATGGTTACCAAACAATTATTTTTATATATAAGGGGTACAAGATGTGAGGTATCTGCTTAAGGGAGTTGATGCCCTAATGTGTCACTGTCTCTGCTTCAGAAAACCAATCTCCGGTATGTTGTTAAAGATTTTTTTTTTTTTTAAATGTGTTCTTTATCATTGGTTTCCAGTTCAAACAGAAAAGTGATCTGCAGTCTCTCTACAGACTACCATTGCTTTGGTACTGTGCATCTGTTAATGCTGTACCTACATTCATAAATCAACACACAGTCAGGATTTTTGCCTTGCAACCCCACGCTAATTAAACCCACCAATGAGTTAATACAAGAGGGCTCACTAATCCACTCCAAGCTCTTTGCCAGGCCTTTTCTTGTCATCTGTGCATGTTATGCAAAAAAAGTCCTGCAAACAAACAACCTCAGTAACAAAAACTCCCCACAGGCAAAATGCCACTCCTGCTCACCCAACAGTAAATTTTGTCCCTGTTTGCCCCTTCCTTCATGCTGAAAATGTAATGTCCCAAGCCATTGATTGCTTCCTTCCTTTTTGCAGAAACAGGCGTCAGTTCAGTATGGTCCTGCTTTTCAGGCAGCTAGAGGAAGCCAAGTGAGACACTACGTGTCTTTCATTTTTCTTCCTTTCAAGTAAAAGAACAAGCAGCTATTTGACTTTGCTTATCAGAGCAATGTTTCTTATATTGGAATAGATTTAGCACTTACTAATCATGTGAGTGGTTGTAAAACCTGACTTATCACTGCACAAGGGGTGGTTTCACTGTGATGTGAGTTAGCACAGGAGGAGATCGTGCAGTTAGAGTGACTGAAGATTGCTTATAGCATGTAGGAGCAAGAGGACGAATAAATGAGCTTTTGTTTAAGATACTGCTACTGGTGTGGCACGTCTTAGGTCTGAGCTCAACAAGGTAAAATGTTAATTGTTTTCTTCGTAGTGGTGCATTTCTTATCTCCAATTTTATGCAAGAGAGAACTGATTTTGGTGTATTTTCAGAATAGCCGAAAATAAATGTTGGGGTTTTTTTGACAGTAGTCTGATCGAGCAGTCAGACTGCATCAAATACTCACTACCTCCCTGTACTTAATTTCTACCACTCATTTAGCAGTTATAATTTGAGGGGGGTTTAGCAGAGTAGCATGTGTCTGTTTTCTTTAAGCAATTAGAGCATAGTCAGCTAGAATAATGCTTAATGCATACAAACTAGGGCAGTTACTTCCGTATGGAGTTTACTTGGATTTGAAAATTCGGTCTTGCTAAACTGGACTTTAATGTTGTATAGATTTTATGCATGCTCTTGTCTTCGTGCAGAAAATAACCTTGAGGAATAGATACACTGAAGACTGAACTCCTTCAAAGGAAGTAGCTCCTGAAATAAGAAATTAAGTGACTGAATTTCCGTTAAATTTCTTGACCTTAAATGTGTGTATCTTTGTCTAAAAAAGGAGCTATAATGATAGCTGAAGGCAATGGATCTTCAGATCATTGAAAAAAGGGTTATTCTTCCTGGTTTCCTTTGACATAGAAATAAATTTGCAGTTGTAAAATGGGGAGCGTCTGACTAACTAGTTCATAATATGGGTCAACACTGTTAAAAGGTTTAAGTCCTGTTCCAGGATATACTAACATTATCAGCATGAGTGAGACCTTAGTGGAATATTTAGACTAATTTCTGTAAACTGTTCTTCAACAGTAATGCCAAAGATTAGAAAAATTCTGGAGATGAGAAACAAAAGTGTAAGTTTAGGAGAAGTGACCTGCAAGGAAAGGTGGAAGAGCTTGAGGTGGCTTAGTCTTTCAAGATTGCCTATTAGCACTGCTGTCTTTTCTTTCTCCTTGTCCTGTCGGTGGATCTCTCCTCTGACAGAATGCCTCTTCATGTTCCACAGTTCTCAAATGCTGCGGTTGCCTCAAAGTCCCCTTAATTATTTAGTGACACAAGCTCAAGAGGACTCAAGGGAAGAGTGGGAATTAAAGGAATTTAAAGGTTGTTACTGAGGTAGTGCTGGAATAAGGGAACAATTGATGAATAGGCAGGTGAAAAAGATGGTGGTCTGCTTCAGTTCTTGAAAAGCACTGGAATATGGGAAAAGGAATCAGATCTTTGTGGCTATAACAAGAAAAAGGGTGAATTGCAAATTTTAAAAGATTTCCACTTGTTCATGGAGTAAAGCCTTGCCAGAGGCTATCAAATGAGCCTCCAGAATATCTCTCTTTGGATGTTTTGAAAGCAGACTAAGCAATACAACTTTTGGTAATGAATCACGTATAAATAGACATCTGGGCTCAAAGACCTGACAGTCCCTTCTCTGCCATTGTCAGAGGGGAGGCTGCACAGGGTTCTGTGGCATACAGTATTGTATTCAGCTTCAGTTATGAAAATGAAATGGTCATGACTACTGAAATAATTTTTCAAAGAAAACCTGCGTTGCAAGTTCAAAAATATAAAACTTGCTGGAGATTTAAAATATAATATGTAACATTATTCTTGAGATCAATGGAGGTAAAAGAGCAGTTGTAACATTATTTCTTGAAGAACTTCAATTTAATGAGTTTTAATTCTTAGATTCTTAAGTTATGTTATATAATGCATATATATATGCATTTGTATGGTGCATACATATATTATAAATTACCATAAAGTTCATGCCCTAACAGTAAGTCTGTAAATGGCGAGTCAGAATTTTTTAAGCACGGCAGCCTGAATACTTTTCTGGGTTTGGTATGTCCAGGACTATTAAACTCAAAGATACTGCTGCTATTTTTGAGCTTCACTTTGGTGTAATGTGATAGTATGTATCAGCAGAGTATTAGCGTATGCTTTCATTTTTTCTTGAAGTATCCACTATGGGACATTGTTGGAGACAGAATAGTAGGGTACGATGGACCTTTCATATGGAGGGCCATTATTACCATTTGTCTGGTTTTGCCCTCAGCTCAGTTTATCTGTGGACCACTATCTTCTATAATATTGGATAGTAGTATATATTTCCTGTATTTTCATCCCAGAATCTGGGATATCCTCATCCCAGATCTGACCATTGTAATGAAAGTGAGGGTATTCCAGGTGTTTATTATATAGGGTACTGCCAGGGATTTGCAATCAAATATGAGTGAGCCAGCTTTGATTTTACACTTTGATTTTTGGATGGACATCTTCACCAGTGAATACGTATTTCCCTGCAGATGTGATTTGTATTGTTCATAATCTTCAGCTGGCAGGCTGCTTGTTGCCTGGTTTCCTCCTGATCTGTGTTAGCTTTGTGTTCATCTGTTGCACCCCTGTTTGGTGGCCAGATTATGTTCCCAGCAGCAGAAGCGAAAGAATAGTTTGCCAGAGATCTTGTTTGAGTAGTATTCATCCATTTTATGCTCTTATCCTTAAAAATGGGACGTGGTTAATAATGTGTTAGGCATAGTAATTATTTTTCAGTTTACTAGTAGAGGGTGTTGGCAAATTTACATGTAACAACTAAACTACAGTCATTTAATTATTGTTACGATTTCAGTTTTAAAGAGGACTGATGTTTATTTTATAAAAGTAACTTTTGTAGCTCTGTAGGTCATGATAGTGTTTTGTTTGTTTTCTTTAAGGAATTTTATTTTATGGAAGGAGACATGTTTTACAAATTATACTTCTAACAGAAATGAAATGTATGTTACCTCCTAATCTTTCTAAATGAAAGATTTTACAATTAAACTGATTCAGGGATTAAAATAAAATAGACTTATTAAAATTAAAGTCTCCCTAAGCAGTGTTTATGAAGGCATTGGAAATCTTAATGTTTATTGGCGTGGCTTAGAAAGAAAACGGCTATGAGTTGACATCTCTTTAAATTCCTACATATTTTTAATGATATAAAGCATGATTCCTGTTTGGAAATGGATGGTAAAGTTGGTTATCTTCTAGTTTATTCCCTGTATTAACCACAGTTTACCTGTGGGCGTCACTGTAACTGCCCTGCTCCCCTTCTGAAATTCATTGAGTAGGGAGAGCCAGCAACTGGAACTGCTGCTGAACTGACCCCTGCTTCAGGCGATGTTGATATTTAGAGCTCTACAATGTAGTCGTTCCGGTATTGGTGGGGTTCCTGTTCCCTTTAGCAGCAGCGGCAAAGGGCTGGGGGAAGCGCCTGCTCTGGGCGCCCTGCTTGCATTGCTTGCTGCTGTCTGTTTTCACACCCTTAATCAGTTACCAGTGAACAAACGGGCAGAAGACTGAGTTAATGATAAAAGCTAAGAAAGTAATAAATGTGTTTTTATTGAAAATAGGTCTTTGGTTTTTGTGATTAGTGTATTAGGTAGATAGAGGTAAATATGAGGACGTAATGTTGTTGTAATGTAACTGTTAGTATAATGTACTGCAGTTGTAATATTATACTGGACTCCACTTAATACATCCTAAAATTCTTACTAAAATATTAGATTATACTGTGTCATTGAACCATTTGCTAAAACATTCTGAATTTACTGATTGACATCTCAGTAAGTAGTTGTAGGTAAAGAATCACCAAATACCTGTTGCTTGTGGGTTTCTTTGGGGCATGTTAACAATCTCTGAGGTTATAAGCATCTGTTGCAAATTAATTATTGCTGATTGAGGTTGTGGGATACATGGAGATTAGAGTAATAGTGAGTAACAAGGAGAGTGAATCAGCCAGAGAGCATGGTCTGGATTGCTTAGCAAGGTAAACTTAATCAAATAAACATGTATGAGTCACGCTTACAGAATTAGGGATCCTTCTGACAAAAGTAGTAATTCAGAAAATGTATTGGTATTTATAATGGTCAGGTTGCTTCAAATGAACTCACAGAGTAACACTGTAGTAAAAAGGCTAATATGTGATGTTTGATAAATTAGTTAGGATTCGTAGGGACTTTATTTCATATGTGTGAAATACACATATGTCTGTATTTGTATTTATGGTGTAGGTGGTACCAGTACTAGACTGTTACAAACTTACATTTTTAGAACTGTTCGTGAAATGGTGTTGAAAAAATGCACTATAGGTAAGTTCTATAAAACAATTCCAGCACTCTTTCTTGAATTTAATGGTGTTAAATTGCTTACTTGTTTGGAGAGATATTTGATTGCGTAATATATTTAATGACTGATATGACTACCCTGTAAGAAATTAGCTTTTCTAAAGGGCTCTTTAACATACAAAAGAAAGTGTAAAAAAGAGCAGTGGCTAAGCACTGAAACCAGACATTTTCAAGCTGCTTCCAACCCATGCGGTTTAACAGTAGGGATGAGTAGCCTGTTGGAGCAAGCTACCAGAGCAAGTAGTGCGTACTCTGTGTTTTCAGATTTTTCAGGCCAACAGTGGATAATGTACTGCAAAACGTGTTTTAGTCAAATAAAGGTTACTAGAGTTGATACAGTCAAATGAAAAGGATCTGTGATAATGGAAATGTAACTAGAAGATTTAATGCTCTGCTCTTGCTTTATTCATATGAATCTGTAGGAAGAACGTTGTGGTCAATACTTACTGTGTTGTCACACGTCTAGTGACTAAATTACTCTTACTCATATAATTTATTTGTGTACATAAATTCTCTGTCTTAAGAAATATTGTCAATATCCATGGCTTACCATCCATAGTACTTCTTTTGCAGTCTGGCTACATACGCTGGTTTTGCTGATAAAAGTCTGTTTAATTTGACTGATAAGCAGTTCTATCAATTGAATCTTAATGTGTTTGAATTATTATATTGCTTCTATAAATAGTACCTGTTGACAGAGATTGCTTAATTGGTATTTTTATTGCTTTTAGTTTTGAGTGGATTTTAATGAACTCCGTTTTACTAAAGGCAGCGTACGCCTCAGCAAGTGTACCCTTAGCCTTTGCCTGAAGTAGTTGTAATGTGTTCAAATCCTGTGCTTCATATACTTACATTATTCTAAAGTTACTGCGTCATAAATATGCATCAACATAATGTTTTCACATGCAGAGTACTTGCTATTAGAAGTCCTCTATGCTATTCCGTGTAATTTTATCTAGATCAGTGAGTACTGTTTCATATGCTTCAGGAATTAAAAAAAAAAAAAAATAATACCTAGTGCATCTTTTAAAAAACAAAAAAATAATAAAAATATCTACCTGTATTTTTATGTTGAAGTGTGTACATGAAACTCTTGTTTATTTTTTTAATATTGTTTGTTTTTTAGTGAGAGGTTTATGGTGAGGTTAAACAAGAATGGAGGCCCCAGGAATCCAGAGAAGATAGATCGAATGTGTGCACTTTTCACAGTACGTGTCTGTTCCCTTTCTTCTTCCCTTACTTCTTCCCTTACAGTAGTATGATTGTAGATGTAGTCACCCTGAGGGGAAAACAATTCTTCCTTTCCAAGATATTGAGTAGAATGGAAGCTGTTGCTGAATTTTGTTATGTTTATAGTTAAATGGTAACTTAAGAGAGTGGACGTACATCTAAATTATTTTTATGGTTAAGTAAATATTCTGAAGTGCTTCCTTTTAAGTGGAGTTGTTCCTGCTTATAGTTTGAAATTTTGAGTATTTTCCTTGCACGTAGATGCCAGGGCCCAGGAAGAAGCTGCATTGGCCTGAACGTAAAGCAAGGCACTTCTTTCAGAATTGAAAATAGGAAAATAACTACAGCATCACACACACGCACATAGAAAAACAGAGTTCTCCAAGCAGATCTTTGTTGTGGCCCACTCAAGAGTCCGTGTATCAGCCGCAGGTAGATGGTGCAGCAGTTGCCTCCCAGGTGGGCAGCACGGTGTGTGTGGTGGAACAGAGAGGCTGGGATGTGGTCCAGAAGCAGCAGCCAGGTTGAGCTACAGAGTTGGTTGTAATGAAGGAAACGCTGTGACTTGCTGAGTTCCTACGGCAGGTCTGTGCAAGTAGCTATCCCGTCCTGACGCAAAGCAGATACAACCAACTGCACCAGCAGCCTTCAACCATCTGTACCAGAAAGACAGGATAAGTAATATCCATCTGTGGCTCCTACCAGATGATACCTCAGTTGGGAGTGAAATAGCCAGCTAAGATCTATTTCCTTTTAATTCTTCAGATTCACGTCTCACCTAACTGCCTTCTTGTTTTTATGGTTTTGGTTATGCCAAAAAAGTAGTTTCAAAACACTTAGGCTTTAATATCCAGTCTGCACTGGTCCTAAATTCTGTTAAAAATTGCCCCAGAATCATGTGTCAGACCATGATTTTATCTGTCACTTCTCAGAAAGAGTATGGAAATCTAGAGACACCAAAACTTAACAGCTCATCACAGAATAACTGTAAGGAATTTCAGATCCCAAGTGTGATAAACACCTTCCATCGTGACTCACCTTTAGCTAGCACACATGCTAGAATCTCTTTGACAGAAGTATTTTTACCTCCACTGAAGAAAAATATGGCAGACAGCTTTGGCATAAGGTTTAATTCTGGTGATAAAACCATCTAAGGTCAAGCAGGGCCAGATGCTGAAATAGGCATGATCCGCAGCACCATTCCCTTTTCTCCTTTAAGGCAGCTGAATATCTCCTCTTCAGGAACAGAGCGCATCTAGCCAGCTGTAGGACGTTTAGTTCTGCCTCCTTCTGGATATGAGATGCAGGGCAATCCAAAACTAGTACTGACATCGATGCTGACATCAGTAGCAGTTCTGGTTTTGGTACCAGTGAGGTGCTACCACCTGATTAAATATCAGCAGAGGTAACAGTGTCTCAGTATTGCCATTGGCACTGATGTCTCCACTGTTGGTAACTCCAAACCAGGTATCTCTCTTCTAAGAGAAAGGTGGCGAGGGAGAACCAGCTTCAGTACTGCTGTCTGGATCACGCAAAAAGTTGAGTATAGGATTAAGAATTGCTCTCGGGACTATTCTCAAAAGGCAGCACAGAGTGGTTAATATCAAATTTGGCACTTTCTGGCCTCTGAGGTTCATCATTTTTAAAGATTTTCACCATCAAACTTCCCCATCTACACTGATGCCACAGTACTCGGGGTCATGCAACAACTGTGTGTTTCACGCAGCGTTGTGAACAGTGTGAAACAGTTTTGCTCTGGTGACGTGCAAACCAGTCTTTACAGGGTTTCAAAAATACAAAAAGAATAGCGATACGCTCCAGCCAGGAGCATAACATAGTTCCAGAAGAGACCTGCTGCATATTACGAATGGGGCCAGCCTAGTCTGAAAGAGGCCAGCCCCGGGCATTGCAGACAGCGCCGCTCTGTAGCAGCCATCCTGCTGACCAGAGGTCACTCCCAAACTGCCTTTCTATTTAACTATACAAAAATACCAAAGCTGCCTCAGTATCAGCTCTCAGAGATGCTTAGACTTCTTGTCTGTCACTCTTCCTGGTAGAATGTATACTCTATATAACAGGAATTATGATAATTGGGGAAACTATCTGTGCAAAAAATTGTGCATTTCTGATGCAGTATTTTTCATCAATATATTCAAAGAACTTTCCAAAGTATGTAGCAGAAGCGCAACAAATAATAGCTTTCAGAATAACTATTTTATCTGCAAGGGTTCTGTCTTATCATAATTTCTTAATTTTGAAATTATTCCAAAATAAGATAGTTCTATAATTTTCAGGTTTGTTCCCAAGTTTGTCTTGCTTTTAAATCTAGTTATTTCTTTCCTTGCCCTCCTCACCCACCCGCAATGTCTTTCTAAACCTCTAATATTTCCCAGAGGCAAGAAGCCCCGCATCTTAGCTAATTCAAGGTATCCCTGTCTTTTCCTGCTGTCTCTGTTGCTTCTAGGGGTTCAGCTGTCTCCTTGTGCAAGATACCAAAATTGCTTAGGTTTTGTTTTTTAATCTGCTGTCATATCATACCAGAGGTGAGAAACTGCTTCCTCTGAAGATTAAAGCTCACTCAAGCAAACCTCAGCCTATGCACGCTTCAGAAACATTCCTGTGTCTGAATTAAAGCATTTCTGCACAGTATAAGCTTGCTATTTTTGTTAAATACCTTACTCTCTGTGGCCTACAATGTTGGCAACTGAATTTGGTAAAGCTGTTCAAATAACTAATTAGAGGCAGTGAGGTATCCTTGATTCCACTAGTTTGAGGGTGGGTTGTTTTTTTTTAACGTACAATTAGACCTTTATAGAAACCAGCATTGTAAAGAACTAAGCATTATTATAGAGTAACTCTTTTCCATACCTAATATGGTGGAAAAGAAATCAGGGGTGATTTTCTAAAAAGCCATGCAATTAGAATTATTATGGAATTATTTTGTTTATCAACGAGTATCATTTAAGAAGCTCAGAAGGATGTGGGAAATAAGCCCCCTGTGGATGCAGTGCTAAAAACACCTTTCTGGAAATTGATTTATTCATATTGCACAGAAGCAAATAATAAACATAGTTTGTCCTCTTCTGGGTCCTAAGTTATGCGCGTGGATTCTCTGCAAAGAAATTATCTGAAGACTTCCTCACAGGGGTTGGGTTTTTTGGGTGATCGGTCCCTGTCACAGTAAGAATTCCTCCCGTTGTGGAAAGCTTCTGCTGTACGAATGAAATACAAGGCCATCTGGGCCCACATTTCTTGTCTTTTGACTGTGACACAGTATATTTTTTGTGAAGTTGAAAAGCGACTAAAGTGTGAACCCATCAATATGTGCATGCCCTACCATTTTCTGATATTTTGACAGCTGCCCTTTGAAAAAGTAGTTCTCTGAATTGCTGCTAATTAGAAGTGGTAATCTCATAGTATAATAAAATTCCCCCTGTCAAATCACAGGTATTTTCAAAAATCTATTTCTCTCGAGAGCATTAAGTACTACCCCCAAGTTTGGGGTTTTTTTTTTGCTTTTTGACATGTATTGTCAGGCACTACTGAGATTAAAACTATGTCAAATCCCTTCTTATCGCGGAACTTCAATTTCTCCAAGACATGCAAGATAAAGCCTACCATATGCTACGCTGGTATGTTAGGTGATGAAGAAAGCCTAGAAAGTACGTTCTCTTATTCATGCAGCAGCAAAATAAGACTTGAAGAAAAAACGCTAAGGAAGATTTATATAGCTTAATTCTTTGGCTTCAGAGAGAGACGATCTGCTAGCTGGTAAGCATACCAAACAGCGTATTTGCAGCTCTCTGCATATGCTGCCCAGGCAAATACAGTGCTCCTTTTAAACGGTGTAAGAAGATACAGCTGTGAATTTATGACTTGCCTGCTGTAATTTAGCAATATAACGCTATTTGAAAGGGACTGAAACTTCTCCTTAGAGGAAATTCTCTTTATGCCTGGGGCTCAGTCACTGTGCCCAGATTTTATTGGGCTGTATGTCACTATAATCTGAAGTTCCATGTTTACGTGCATTGCCATCATAATCTCAGGTGTTGAGATTTGGTTTCTCAAGTCACACGGGAAAGAAATTTGCTGCGTGAATTAAAGTTCATGGTTTAGCTTCCAGCAAAATATGATCTTTAATTCACTAACTTGGTTCAAACTAGGAATGACAGAACTTAGATGTCTGCAGTCTAAAATTTCATCCACACTTTATGTAAAAATTGTAGTATTTCCTTTTACAGTGGTTTCAATACCACTTAGTTGTGGCTTTTTAAAAAAGAAAAATACAAGATTTCACCTGAGTCTGAGTGTTTTTTCCAGTTGATTTTTGCTATTTTTTTTCAAAGGGCAACTGTCAAAATTTTTTATTTCATTTAAAAAAAAAAAAAAATTAGAAGGCCAAGCTACATTTGTGCGTAGATGAATCCACCAGTGTTGTTTTCCCCACACAACTGTATGTATTAGAAGTGACTATTACCACTGGGATGGTGATTGATTCAATTGAAAAGGAAAGAAAAAAGTGAAGAAACGTGAACACACAGCTATCATTCAAGTTGTTTGTAAAGTCATCGATAAAGCCCTAGAGCTGTTTTTAAAATGCCTTATGTTGAAAACATTTTGTACAAACAGAAATGTTTTAGAATGCTGTGAGGTGATGTCCATTGCTTCTGTGTAAGGGGAGGATTGAAGTCAACAATGGTGACTGAGCTTAAAACCTTCTTTTTGGATGTGTCTCTCTCACACGTGCACACGTTTCACTCACTGCCCCGCATCCTTAGGAAGAATACATTAATCATTTCACGTTTCCAGTTGCCCTTCTCTTGAGAAATGACTGAAGAGATGCCCTTTATGTTTGGGGAGGATTTGGAGGCTGCGTGGCAGGAGTCAGTACATAACAATAAGATGACAGCACGCAGAGTGGGGAGAGAAGGAGAGGCAACAGCTGCTGCTGTAGAGCACAAGAAGCCTTTTTGCGTCAGTCTGAAACATGAATGAATATTCTCACAGCACATGTTATCTGTTTCAAATCTTGTTTTGGAGGCTAGTAACATAAGGAAAGCTTGTGGAACAATGCTAATGTTTTTAGGAAGGGATGTTTCTTAGATCTTTCCTCTAGTTTAGAAAAAAAATGTGGGGGAGGAACGTCTTAGAAGTTGATCTCTGTTTATAATGTTATCAGAAAAAAATCCAATGTGCCAAGAAAATTGCAATTAAGACGGCTTCTAACATGCGAATGCAAAATGCCACGGTAATGAATTATTGACAAGTACTCTATGCATGTTTTCTTAACTTACTATCTTTAATAATAAAGATTTGTCAGGGTCAATAATACCTTTTTGTCTTCGTTAGCTTCAGCTTTCCTTTTACTCTTCTGTAGGTTCTTCTTTTCCCATTTTTTGGCTTTTCTTCAAGCTCATTTTTAAAAGTTTTGACTTGCTATTCTGGGACATGGAATCTCAGTTTTCATCCATGTATATAGTTGCTTGCCGTAAAAATAACTTTTGGGAGCTCTTAAGGTCCTGTGTTTTGCTAAGCAATTACCTCATCTTAAAACTGAGTTTATTTCTTAGTTTTTCCAATACCCTATCACTGTTTCAAACATACTAAATACAAGAGTGACCATCTGTGCTACTTAAACCATGGAATGTTTTTAGCTAACTGTGGCCCTTTGCAGCAACCATGCTTCCTAAGTAATCCCTTGGCGTGTTTTGGCAGTTAGAGTGGGGCAGAGAGCGTTTCCAGCCAGCAGCGTGCCTGCAGCCTTCTCTGCTTTTGGACTTTCAAGAAGGTTAGCTATGAAATAGCTGCCCTTGGCTCTCACCAGCTCACACAGATAAAGCCTGTAGGTTCTATGCACGGTTGAGACACTGCCTTGCTGCTTTCATAATGTAATGAACATGTCGTATGAAACAGGCTTAAAGCTGCATGTTCAAAAGCATTAAAATAAACCATGTTTCTGACTCTCCCACCCTTTTTCCTCTTCAGACTTTTGCTTGTTCTGAGGGATTGCACCTATCCACCCATAAAATAAAACACACCTGAAGTTTTATCTAAATTCTGACAGTCATGCTGCAGATTTTTTCTAAAGCTGTCATGTGAGCCTGAGACTCTATGATGAGAAGTCAGAAGCCAAAAAAGGAAAGCAGAAGCAAAGGAATGGGGTTAAGGATGGGTCTGGGACCTGTTGTCAGGGGATGGGGTGAAGGAAGCCACAATGGGTTGCAGCTGAGGTAACTCAGACAGTCTAATAATGTATTTGAATTAAGGATTAAATGAATGTTTTAAATGTTTGCTAGAATTTTAATACAACATCACTAGTCAGTGGAGTCAGAATCTTTCTTTTCTTTTCCTTCTAAAGAACATTCCAAGCAACCATAATCCTTCTATGCTTTATTTTTCTGTCTGTAAATAAGAAATAATAATACTTTCTGTTATTTAAAGATGCATGAGCTAAGTGAATGGAGAGTAATACTGTGTAGTCCTTATCGTTGTTTGTGAGATTTTTGCAGGCACGTCTTTTGGAACTGGAATGTGTTCCTTTTTTAATGTCTCTTTTTTTTTTTTTTTTTTTTCCCCAATCTGTCAGGATCTCAGCAGCAAGGACATGAAGAGAGATTTGTACATAGTTGCCCATGTAATTCGAATAGGTACAGTATGATTTATTACTTGAAATATATACAATTAACTGTTTTTACAGTATTTAAAACCTATGTTTTACTTAACTGATTTAGCCAGTTAGAAAACTCAGTTATGGACCATGCCTATCTGCTGAGATGAATATTCAGACCATATGTAGCTAAGTGTTAGAAGGTTACTAGTGACTGTTTAACAGTGATTTTTTTTTAATTTTTTTTTCTCAGTCTGAAACAAAATATTTGATTAAACACCACATTTTGGGGAGGAAGGAGGGACTAGAAAGGCTTTTTGTTTAGTGTTCCAAAACTTCAAATGAGGTCTTTTTACTGATGATATGTAGATAGTTTACATGGCGGGACACCAGCATACCCAGCCATTCGCATGTAGTAAATCAGAGGCTGTTAGACAAATACATAGAAAGATCTGTTTTCCACCACAGGATTCCGCAGTGCTTCCAAGAACCCACACTCGAGTGTAAGGAGATGCCTATAAAACATAGGAGCAGGGAAGCTGTCACCCCTGTCAGGTGTTCTTTCTACCTCCTGTTGCCAAACAGGAGCATTAGCAGCAGGACCTGCCTGCTGGGAGCCTAGCGAGCTCGCAGCCCAACGTTTAGCAGTGAGCACTTGCTTCTCCTCAGGTTCTCTTGGCTGCTCGCGTAGAGCTATGCAAAGGAGAGATGTGGATGCGTAGTACCTAGACCAGACCCGACTCGAGGAGGAGAGCCCTTCCTTGCTAACATTTGACTAGTCACCCGTTACAGAGTGGGTTTCTCTGACTATTCATAGCCCAGGCTGGGCTTCGCTTGCTCTTTTTGAGATTTGTGGTAGCAAGAATGGAATGTGTTTATGATTGAAGTTGAATTTAGAATGTGTCTTATATAGGATAGCGCAGTGCTCAAAGTAGTTTACGGAAAGCTAGATGGATTTTTAAGCCCAGCAGTGTGTTTAAGTGAAGTGACTACTGGTTTGTGAATTAAATTGCTAGAATCTCTTTTAGGTGGAAGGTGTTGGATAGAAAAAAAGCTCTAGTTAAAAAGGATCTAATTAGTTAGTAACAGGGAGTTATATGGTTGTAAATTATGAATGTGTGCACTTTCACTGAGAAATTGGCAAGTAAATATTTTACCTATGTTATGTATAACTTATTTCCAATATTTAGACCTCAGATGTTAACAACATACAGTAGGAATAACAGACAGTCTATTCGGTTGTATTATTCTAAACAACTGAGTAGTGCACTGTCGTTCATGTTTTTCATGTTTTCAGTTAACTGGAAAAAGGCTTGGTAGTGTTTGCAATCGGAGGGTAGTTAGCTCTATTTCCAGCATCCGTTACCAGCCACAGATGCCTTTGCTGAAGTACATAGCTCTGTTGTGTTGTCCTGTGAATGACAATATGCCTTCTAAGCCAGAAATGTGTGAGAAGGGTCAGTTTTTCATTGTCTTACTTCACTGTGTCACAAAGCATCTAAAACTTACAATTACTCTGTATCACCTGAGATGATAAGCGAAGCTTGTGGAGAGATATGCTGGAGTTCAAGCTCAGATTTTTAACCTTGATGCAAGAAGTGCTGGACAAATTATGTGTAATGTTGCAAGTTGGCTTAGATTATCATAGTGATTTTTCTGGTCTTGGCATTTTTTACTCTGTTAAAAAACTGCTTTAGCAATAGGAGGTTAATCACCGAGCAGCTTCATTTCTTAGAATTCTCCTTCATGTGCTCCAAGACAAACATGATAAATGATACAATATATATAATATTTTTCCTTAAAACAATTGTATGGAGTGGAAATTTGTGTAAATACCGGACTATAATGGGAGGACCGCAGTGAATATCCATGTGGATATGGAGAGGTGAGTGTAAGCCGTATTCTTGGCTCATTCAAGAGATGATTTGTAGTCAAGCCAGCTGGATGCAAATATGTGTTGTGGAGCTGCAAATCAAAGGTGGCCAGACATGACACTGTTCACTTTGCCCTTGAGTGTTCTGTTAGCGAAATGAGGTGATGTGCCTTAATCAGAGTAGCCCAGTGGGTCAGGTAGGTTCAAATGGAGCTCTGGATTAGAAAACATAAGGAAAAAGAGTCGGAATTATAGAGAAGACTGCAAGCTATAGCCGAAACTTAGTGTAGGTATGCATATTCAAAGAAATAATAGAACAGAACGGACAGAAATGACTCCATGTGAATCTCTAATATTTTAAATTTCTTTTAATTTTAGGTCGCATGTTGCTAAATGATTCAAAAAAAGGCCCCCCTCACTTACACTATCGCCGCCCCTATGGCTGTGCAGTATTGAGCATCATGGATGTACTTCAGTCAATCTCTGAAATAAAAGAAGAGAAGGATTTTGTTCTCAAAGTTTACACGTGAGTAACTCCTAGAAGGAAAAGAATACGTTGGGTGATGAGACACTGAAGAAGTATTAGCAGTATTAGTATAAACTGCATTTGTTGCTTTATCCTCCTCACAAGGTAAACTGGTGCTGTTGGCACTGGTTTTTGCTCCTTTATTATTCCAGAAGCTTGTAGAAACTAATGGATATTATCACAGATGTTTCAGGTATGTGAAACACTTCTATTGAATACTGCCCAAATCTGTGTCATGCAAAACTGCGCTTTTATTAATATGATTTATTTTAAATCTGCTAAGCTCAAACCCAGAGAAATATGCTTTATTTCACCTGATGAAGGGAATAGTTACTCGTGCTCCAGCTTCTATTCCTTGTAAGTCGTGGTGATGAACAAAGGAAGTAGAAAACAACTGAAGTCAACAGTGTGACTAAAAAACTCAAAACAAGTCAACATTTTTTGAGCAAAAATCTATCTTCACTTATTTGTGATTTTGAACTTTGAACTAACAACTTCTTATTATGAAATGTGGTCTCGCGGTCATAATAAAGAGGCCATAGACAAACTGTCTGGAGACTGCAGGGAATATTTAAATCTCCTGTCAGTGAGGATAAATACTGGCAAGATCTGCTTTGCAGATGGGCTGAGATACAGCTGTCATTACTTTGCGGTCTGTGGCCGCTATTCTGAGTAATAAGATAATCTTGGGGGGTTATAGAACTTTGTTACTCTTTGGGAAGTGCATTCAGCAGCAGAAAATCTGATGTCCAGGGGGAACTATAAATGAAAAAATGCCTTTCACTCTTCACTGAAATATTCTTGGGTATCTCTGCATACATTAGAAATCTGTAAGTCCCAAGAAAAATCTCTTGAGTCAGCTCTTCCATTCTTCTTTTGCCAACAGTTATGAAAACTGTAGCAAAAATGTCAAGTTATAGGGAAGAAAATGGTCATCTTTCTTCTCTTTGTCAATAGACGGTGGACAATCTTGGTGTTTTGTCACCATTCAGTTTCAGCTTATCTCAAACCAGTGGTTTTTGGTTATATAGTTTATGTTAATACTGGCTTTGTAGATGTGTTAATATATTGTAACTGCAACATTTTGAATGTTTACAGTAATGGAATATTCTGAATATCACATCTCTGTTTTGATGCCCTTTTAATGCATCTTTAGCTTCTTACTCACTGAAAAATAGGAGAGAAAAAGACCTGTAAAATAGCGGACTTCTTGACTTGTCAGCGACAAATAAAGCCATGCATCCAGTTAGAGCAACACAAAGTATTATGACCAAAAAAGTCCCAGGATGGAGAGCTTCCCTTTTCTTCCTCTTAATCTGAAGTGTTTTGTAAATGTGGATTCCCTTCACACCACCCAAAGTACCAGCTGTATCTGCCTAAATGTTTAAGTAGGTTTATACCAGCTGCTGTTCTTCACCTCTGCTTCCCCGCACACTTTGTTAACATCCACAGCCATTACTGCCTTCCAGGGAGGAGGTAGAGCCTGTAACAGAATTCAACTCTGTAATCGGGCGCTTGTAATTTTTTTATCACTGCTATCATTCGCTCGAGTTGTTGCAAGTCCTGTACATCATTATTTTATGCTACTGCTGCTTGGAGTGATCTCTGTAAACCTCCAACAAAAATCTTCAGAAGGGAAGATGGATATATCTAAAGGGTGCCAGCTTATCCTTTTCGTAGCTTTAATAGCTGTTGGTCTTCCACAACAGAACATTTTCACAGGATTATCTGCTTGCATCTTCTCTTTGCACATTCTTTTAGCTAGGCTACCTTTTCTTGCTTTGTAGACTAAAATTGAAATGACAGGTTTTTGTCCTTTGTAAGTTTAAAATTGTACATGAATGCTTAAACAACGATGAACTGATTTTCTTACCTGCTGCTCTCGTTTTGATTATTGTTAAAATGCCTCAGGCCAACCCAAAAACATCATAAAGATGAAATAAGGAGGGAGGTGTATTTGTATTTTTAAAGGAGCAGTAAAAAGCATTCTTTTTGTTTGCTATCTGGCTAAAGCTAAAGCTTACAGCTGCCACGAATGAGGCAGTCAGCAGCCAGAAAAGCCTTTTCACGGTGAGAAGGTGGGAAAAAAAAAAGGCACACTGAAAACCTAACAAAGGCTGAAACAAATACATGGTGTTTCAATGGAGACTTTTGCTGGATCCACAAGAGAGGACGCTTATGGAAAAAAAAAAATCAATTTACTTCACCAGTCTTTCTTAGCTTGCCTTATTATTGTTAAAGATTTATGTCTGAAAAATACTTCTTTCTCACGATCCAGATTTTACTGTTTGTTAATCCTGCAGTCACGTTATAATCTTACTAAGAGGATATAGTACCACAGCTCTACTTATAAGCTCATTATGTAAAAGCATGAAGTTTTACTTTTATAATTCTTTTTAATAATATACATGTGAAATATTTTAAAAGTAAGATGGAAACTAAATTCTTTATCCATTTTTTTGAGATTGCTTTATTTCATATTTTTATATGAATTTGTATCTTTAATGGAGTGTTTTGCTCATTGACCATTAGTCTCTGTCAGTCTTCCCATCCCCCTAAAAACTTCGTGTTGTATTCATATTACTTTTTCAGTTTTATGGTTTTGTCCTATTTTCTCTCAATCCTTTATTTTTCTCCTTCTCCAGCACTAGCTCTTAAAATGCCTTCCTCTTGACGTGGTGTGTTGCCTGAATGCCTTTTCCTTTTGATACTGCGTCGTTGCTATTTGCCCAGCTGGACAAGAGCGTACATTGCATTTCTGTCCCCATCTGTTCCACATCAGGGTCTAATGTAGTATGTCAAACATTCCAAATGGTAAATTTACTGTAGAACCGGCCAACCTGAAAAGGTGATGGATGGCTCAGGAGAAAATTCTTATTTAAACTAGAGATACATTTTGTAATACATTTGGTATTTAGAAAGTAAAATATTAACACAATAAAACACATTACAGGCAAGCGTTTTCAGGCCAGCATTTCAAACTTGGGAGAATATTCTTGTGTTCAGGAAATGTAAAGGGCAGCTTACATTGGTAGTTGGTACAAAACTAGCTTTAAGCTATCTTTACAGTCCATTGATTTTGGAATAACTTTGTTCCAGGTTAATTTGCAGGCGTAAGTCATTGGAGGCTGAAATCTATTTTAACTTGCACTCCAGAGGCTGGTGCAGCAACTAAAAAGTTATCAGGGGTTAGAAATTTTCTGTAGTCTCAGCTGTGAGGACGGAAGATGGTATATAATTTGTTATCTCTCTACTTCAAGGAGAATATTATTTGCAGTAGGATGAATGACTTTTAATGTCTTGGCAAGAGAAGAGAAGTAAAGAACGTGAAGTTTATTATTTTTTCCTGACGAGTAAGCTGAATATTGGTTAAAGTTCTGAATTAACACAAAACGCCACAATAATTGAAAGGGGTTTTGTACTGTCCATTAATGTCTTAGTTCTGTTGTGTTTTGGTTTTGAGAGATTGTTTTGGGAAGTGCAAATGTAGTCAATTTGCCAAAACTAGTTAAGTTCTGGAAGGGCACTCCAGTGCTCACCTGTCTTGAGTCACTGCGTGCACATCTGATGTCTCCTCCCAGAAAGGATATAGTAGTAACAGAAGGTATGGAGTAGAGCAACTAAAATGTTTAATGGCATAGAGTTGTTTCTTTATGAGATTGAGACGGTGGGGAGCTTCAGTCTGTAGAGGAGAAGAGTGGTGGTGGGAAGGGATACATCAGGACTTACAAAATCATGGTGGAGGGTAAACTTTTGTTCGCTGTTTATAACAGTAGAAGAATTAGGAATGCTCAATGAAATTGGTAGACAACACTAAAAAAGATGGAAGAAAGCACTTTTTTAAAAAGCGTGGAATGCTCTTCTGGGTTTTATTGCCACTGGATGTTGGGAAGACAGGCAGTATTAGGAGGTCCAAAGGGGATTAGACAAGTTTATGAACAACAGGTCTGTAAACAGAGGACTAGGAACAGGCAGGGAAGTACATTCTAACATCCCTCATGCAACAACCTCAGGGTGAGGGCAGGGTGCGTGAGCCTGACTGCTCATGTATCCTGCCCAAGTAGTATCTACTATTGCCAGCGTGGGAAGCTTTTTTTTTTTTTTTTTTTTTTTTTAATGTTGGTATGTTCTTAATAATCAGCTGAGATGTCTGATGGCAAAACCCACTGCAGTGAAAGGAGGAACGTTGAGATAGCTGGAGCTAAGATTTCAGGTGGGATAATCCCAATCTAACTGCAACAGATAACCTAGGAATACAGCCTGATCAGCATTTTAATTAAATGAGTACTTTTGGATAGCACGCTGGGAGGAAGTAACTCTTAATGTTTTTTCTCCATTTTTCCTTTTTTACTGTCTGTACTTTGTGTGTAATTTATTCCAAGTTGTCTATGTTCCTTTTGCTTTTACAATAATCAACATTTGCAGGGGGTGTCAGTAAGTGTGCCGTAGCAGGCTTTGTGGGTTATCTCATTATTCTTGGCAGTATATGGGTTTGTAATACTGAAGCTGTAGAAAATTACCAGCTACTACTTGTTCTACATAGCGTTAATTCCTTTTCCCATGCTATTCTTCAGTTATGTAATGCAGCAGACAAAAAAAAAATCCCTACTGTCTTCACAGTAGCTGATACGTAGCTTACCCTGATTTTGCCAACACTATGGGTTCTTTTGGGGGAAGCAAAAAAAAAAGATAAAAAAATGTTAACATGCTTGGGAGAAGTTTTCCAAAGTGACTTATTTCTCAAGACTTCTGTCTTGCTAGGAGCTGAAAGCTTACAGTCTTCATTTCTTTTTTTTTCTTTATTTTTGTTCTTTTTTGTTTGTTTGGGGTTCTTTTAACTTTTAAGAGTCAATAGGATGGAAGTTTATTTAATTCAATTGCACTTCAGGAGAAACAAGATTCACTATTGCTGCTGGGTTAAAAATTGCTGACTTCACAGGGAATCTTTAAATCTTGCAGTTGTCATTTAAAGCACAATTAAATTTAAAAAGCAATTAGACTTGATCAACATACTTTTTTTTCTTTTCCTTTTTGTATATTTAATCAATAGCACTTTTTGTGGTAAAGGTTCCATTTTTAGTTTTCAGTCAGATTATTATACTGGTAAAATTGTTGTTTCAGCTGTTTTTACAGTAGCGTAAAATACTTCGTAACATTTATAGTGTGTCCCCTCATTATGTGGTAACATCTACTGATGGCACTTCCCTGGTATGATTCCGTTTGAGCTTATTGAGTTCAGCGGGTTGGTTATACAGCTTTACATACACTTGTGCAAATGAAGTCGTGTGACTTTGATGTTAAGATAAATAGGAATCCTAATTCAGGTTGAGAAGGACCTCTCTAGTCCAACCCCCTTCTCTGAGATCAGACCAGGCTGCGCTGGGCTTTATCCAGCGGTGTCTCAATAACCTCCAAGGATGGTGACTGCACAGCCTCTTTGGGCGCCCTCTTCCAATCACGCATCGCTTTCTCTAACATCCAGTCTGAACCTTTCTTGTTTGTGTTTGCCTGTTGCGTTACATTATCTCACTATGCACCACTGAAGAATCTGGCTGGCTCTTTTGTCTTAATAACTGCTTGTAGGCCTTGCTGTTACTGTTCCCCGCCTTGCCTTGTCTTCTCCAGGCTGAAAAAGCCCAGGTTCCTCAGCCTGTCCTACAGCGCGTGCTCCGGCCCCCTGCCCATCCACAGGACTCTCCCCAATTGTCTGTTGTGTATTAGAGAGCCCCAGACCGAGCACAGTATTCTATATGCAGACTAACAACCGCCAAGTAATGTCTTCTCCCAATTGAGAGTAGAAACGTGTAAACAAATACAGTTGAATATCGATATGTTGTGTAAACAGTAATTTACAAACTATAGCTGTGAATATATCTTACCATTAGAGAAAGTTTTCTCTGGCTTTGGATCCTAAACAGAAGCGTGGCACTTCTTACTCCGGTCCCTGAGGTCCAGAAAGAAGCAAGAATCAAGGTGTGCTCTTGTTCTGCTTGCTGGTTTGCTGCTTATGGATGATTTTTTTGTGGGTTGTCATTAAAAGGAATCTGTATTTCTCTGTGACTGGAAAAGACACTGAAACATCTGTTTCTGGTGCTCTCAGCTATGTCTATCACAATGTAATTTCCAAATGTTGCAGTGTCCCTAATTTCTCTCTCCAGAATCTTGCCATCAGAGTAATGAGAATATCTGTAGAGCTATAGATACAGTGATTTACAGAGGATTGTTTTTTTAAATGTTGCTCCACTTTAAAAGATTTATACATATAGCATGAAATGGAGCAGTAAGAGAGATTGGTTTTGACTTTCCACTATGCAGTTAAACAGTCTGATTTTCTTGCGATGGAATAGCATCGTGCTGCGGCAGAGCGCAGCTCTGTGCCCCCAGGTCCCGCCAGGCACAAGGCTGAGCGTGTATCCCACCTGGGTACACACAGACAATACGTACACTCACAGCCGGCCACACAGATCGACACGGGCAGAAAGTACACACTCATGCAAACACGTACAGTGCCAAAGGCCTCATCCTATTCTCCTCTCTAGTTTATCAAAGTAAAAACTTAGTGGAAAACATACATACATACATATACATGCCACAGATCCCTCCAGTCCCTGGTGCTATTTGCTCACTTCAGGCACAGGGCATGACCAGACATGCATACCGACAGCAACCTATTTACACATGACTGGGCCATTTTATACCCTTAAACCTCTCTTTCCTTACAATTCATACTAGGTCTTGAACAATTGCCAAATGCTCTTCCCCAGTATCCCGTTATCACCCAAGGCAGTAACCCGCTGCAGTCTTTAAGGCGATCCAGAGAGCCTCTCTGGCTGACTCATCTGGATAGGTTTTGCACCTGGACCACGTGTGGAGCATCCTCTTGCGGCACCCCAGGAGGAGCAGGGTCAGGGTGCTGTGTTTTCTCTGATGAGGTTATCGGGCTTTCCCCCCCTGCCATTGTTCCTCTTCTGCTTTGTGTTCAAGATGATGAGCCTTTAACTGCATAACCTCATGGGAAAGAGATGTTGTTTCTAGAATTTTACTGAGGATTTACAGATGGTAACGTGACTGAAAATGAACTATAACGGTATCTACAAATGCTTATAAAAATTACTTATAGATGAATACACAATTGTGAAATGCTCCTTCAGAAGGTGATATACATGCAGAAGCATCGCTTGTGTTGTTACATATTCTTGTTCTACAATTTGGGGGGGTTGCATCACATTTCAAGGCATTCTGTAAAATACATGGGTAAGCAAAAGTCTTGTTATAAATATCTGAGATACTAAAAACCTCAGGGTTTTATTTAGTGTTTCAAATTTTGTTTTTTATTTCTTGGTTCTAACTTTTTTTTTAATTAAGCACAAGAAGTTAATATATGGCAACAGTTAATTTCAGCTTAAAATTAATTTTCTGTGTGCACAGAATTCAGCTGAAGGTGTCCCGAGCTTTCTTCATTCTGTCGTATTATAAAGAGTGAAACAATGGCTTTGATGATAGAAAAGTCACCACGTGCTCCAAAGTGTCCATAAAAGGGGGATAACTATTAGGGAATGTTTTGTTTCCTTCCACTTTTAAAAACGAGAGTTCTGTGTAGGTCTTTGAGGAATGAGAGAAATCCCAACCTTTCACGTTGTCTCTATAGCAAAGCTGACTTTCCTGTCCTAAGGTGATTCAGCAGAAAGCTTTTAACTTCAATTAGTGTTCTTTTATTTTAGGTGTAACAACGAAAATGAATGGTGCCAGATCCATGAAAACATTATTCGCAAGTCCAGCACCAAATACACAGCACCCAGCTCAAACTATGGTAAATATTTACTTGGACTTTTTTGTTGTTATAACAGCTGAAGATTTCCTTTAGGAAACTGCCAATTATTTATAGCAGAGAAATTCAGTGAGATGTAAGATTATACATAGCTGAATTTCTCTACTTGTGATGATTTAAAATTTTAGCTAAAATTCATTCACGTTTGGTTTACAAGTGAAAATCTGTATTGCATCTGCCAATGTAACCAGGAATTAAAAAAACCCGGCCACCTGATATATTACCTTCACAGATACAGCTGACAATAATATTAATTCAGCATGCTGAATTTCCGTCATCACTGTATCGGTAGCAGTATTTTATCTCAAGAGAGGTGAGCAGTGGCGAGAGCTAGTGGCCTGCTATAGCATTAGCTTACTCTGCGGTTGTTCCTGTGTTGGCTGTTACAGTTAGTGCCTCTGCCTGTGCTGGGACACTGCTATAGCCTGGGGGGAGATACAACAGAAGCAGCAATCGGCATTGGCAAAACTCCTTTAAAAGTTTTGGGGTTTTTTTGTGACCCTGGCTTAAGTGACTGTGACCAGACTTGGCTGCACAGGAAGTGAAGAATTTAAGTTTTATTCATCAGAATTTTCCCTGAGTAAAACCGTCTTCCCTTTCATCCTGTATTCCCTTCAAAGTTCCAGATATAACATATATCTAAGGCTTGCTCTCCTGAGGATGCTGTGCATCCTTGTCAACAAAAGCAAAGCCAGAGGTTACATTTGTCCAACGTATTTGTCTGACTGTTCAGAAAATTCTGACTGCCCAGAAAATTAATTGTCAAGGAGGCTCTCTGAGATAGTTTCAGTACTAAATGCTTCATTACATAGCTGAGGAGAGTAACTGTCTTGGCAGAGTTTTTGCCACCTTTTAAATCCATTTTTATTTTCCTAGTTAATGACAGGTAAATATGGAAAGCAAATCTTTTTTGTGTTATCGTGTTACCTCATTTAATGATTTCTGTAGTTTGCTAATTGAGAGATATCATTGCTATTCCACTGCAAATGAACCAGCCGATAAGATACAGTTCTGCTTAGTTGCAGCTAGTTTTGCATTCATTACCCAGTCTATGATTCATTGGCATACTGATGTCCAAATACTGGTATTGTCTTAATTGCACTCGTTTGCATATTGAGATATTGTAGTGGAATATGCAGTTCACACTCCTGTAAAGGATATTAAACACAACAATAAGCAACTAAAACGGTTTCCAGGTTTGGAATTTTATTGTATGCAAAGCTGGTCTCCTTCCCTGTTCTCTTCCTGTTACGGTCAAGGTCATCCACCACTTACCATTAAAACATTTTCCTGAATTGTCTATAGCTTTGAAAACTTGGACTGTTTGCATTTATTTCCAATGCCAGGTGTCTGCCTAAAACTTTTTTTTCCCCCCAAACACGAGCTTTTTTGAAGAGCAGAAAGAAAGGGAAATAGATAGCTTTTTACCCTTGCCTTCGGCTTTTTAAAATAATTACTTCAAACATTTCATTAAGATCCTAGTGCTTCTCAGGAATAGGAGGTTGAAACCTGGCAGAGGTGTTGCCCTGGTGGGAGGGACAATATTGCAGACTGACATGATTTCAGTGTAAGTAATACAATTTTGGCCTCTCAGAATCCGCTTTTACAGTGTGAAAATGCTGAAATCACAAGTGTGATTCTTCCCTGAAGAAAAGCTCTCTGTTGTTTCTCTCCTCACCTTCCCAGGTCTTGTGTAAATTAATCCTTCAGATCTGCTGCAAGGAACAGAAAAAAACCTGGAAGGATAGGGTGGGTAGAAAAGAGGAGTGGAGAGTAGATTTACAAAACCTCTTGGGGAGAGCAAGACCCTGGGCAGAAGTTTTTTGGGGTGGAATATGTGGGAGTGTGTCACATAAGCAATATGTGTAACGCCATGCTGGAAAATTACATATTCTGTTACCTCTAGTGACTGATTTTTATACGCAATAGATTAGTTCTGGTGCTATTTGTTAAGTATAAACAGGATGTTGGGAGGTCTGAACTTCCAAATTTGATCCAGTCCTTTATGGTGGAATTTTTTGGATTTATTTTCATTTGTTTGGTTTTAGTAGCAAAAGAGAGATAAAATGAGCAAGTTTTTCTGTAAGTGGCAAAAATAGTCAAGACTGATTTCTAATTAACTTGTCTCCTGTGTTCTGTTAAACCTTCTGTAGCACATACACACCCAGGTGTACACTCATACCTGGTATTCAAAGGGTTTGAATTTCTTCCGTGGCTATAAAGCCTCTGTTTTCCCTGCAGTGCCTTGCAGCGCTCTTCTGCCTCTGCTTAGCTGGACAGTTGCAAGTCCATGTTTTGGCAGCATTTGAGTACATACATGCTGATTGTCCACCTGGCTGGTTGGCCTCCACTTTCCTTCGTTTTAAGTCTTTATGCTCTTTTTTTCATCCCAACACCCAGTATTCATAAAACTTAGTGTCTTCTTCATGTTGTCTAGATACGTACTTGTTTGCCAAATTTGGCTGAAGCTGAACAAGAGGCTTAAAAATTATTTCAAGGGAAGAGAGCAGAAACTGGGTGGGAGGTACATGCTATTACTGGTTTCATTCCCCTAGAAACTTGTCTAACAAAATGACGACTAAATAGTGTCTGCAAAGCCAATCTATTAAGCTTAGGAAATAGCAGAACTTAGATGGCTCATGCAAGAATATGTATACAGGGTGCTGTTTGTTTTCGTGTGTGTTGTTCCAGCGAGTGAACAGAGAGGATAGAAAGAACTATTGACTAACTGTCATTCATTGAATGGGAGAAAGATTGTGGAAAATGATGATGTGAACATAATTCACATTGATATGTGGAGCTGGTAATGTATGCTCAGCAGATGAGACTAACCTTGCATGGTTGAACTTCATCCTGGAGTTTTCTGGTATCGTAATGCTTGACTTTGTAACTTCACCAATACGTTATCCTCATTTTAGGGGTGTAGTATGCTATAATTAAAAGCAGCCAGAGAGAGCTGGACTGAGATTAACCATGTAATTATTCCTAGTCAAGCTCTTCAGTTGATAGACTGAACAAAGGGTCATGTTGAAGAGCTGGTTGCCGAAGTCAATTTGACTAGTTGGTACTCTTGAAACATGCTGAGGTATTGAAGGGAATTTCATTAAAATTAACAACCCCGTATGAAGTAGTTAAAGAAACAAGTGAAACATATACGATTTGAGATATTTTTTTTTAATGGTATTATGTGGGATTAAGAGCACCTGAGAGATGTTGTATGGCATTGTGTGATGTGGTAGTTCAGACAGAAGTGGCATTGCTCATATGTGTCGTAACCTGCTGTATGTGAGGGGTAGAAATCATGCTAAGGAATTCACTGTAACCTGTGACATCTCTGCCAAATTAAGTACTTTTAAAGAACTTTTTAAAAATTGTATTTTAATATAATGTTATGCTCTTAACTGATCCCATAAAGCAGTTTTGTTTCTTCCATTTCAGTTTTAAATTACTCAAAGGGAGAAAAGAATTCTCTATCTATATATTTGTATTAAATTAACTGTGGAGCAAAGTGTTATTTTACCTGCATACCATGTGTATACCAACATCTAATTCTTGGGTCTGAAAAAATGAACATCTTTGGTTTTTTTCCAGGACTTATAATATCTCTTCAGCTTCTTCGTGGCGACATGGAGCAGATCCGAAGGGAAAACCCTATGATATTTAACAGAGGTGTTTCTGTTACCAGGAAGCTGGGTTTTCCTGATGTTATAATGCCAGGTAAACATAACAGCTCTAATCTTAAAATGTTGGTCTTTTTTTTTTTTTTTTTTTTTTTTTTTTTTTTTTTTTTTTTTTTTCTCATACTCTCCTAGGCAAGCAGCATTGGGATGGGTCCTTCACTTGAAGAAGATTAGTTGCCTTATTTGTCAGTAAATCCCAATTCCAGACTCACAGAGACATGCTAAAACATTTTAATCAACAAACATTAAAGTAATAGAAGGTGTTAAACACACACATATAGAAGGTGATTGGAAAGATTGCTTTGATATTCCCCCCACTTCCCCTGCCACTTAGATACCCCTCCCACACGTTAAGCATAGAGATGTTTCTTTTAAAATGCACAAAGTTTCTTCTTCCCAATAATCCAAAGGCTGGAAAAAGAGTTCCCACTTTGCCGCCTTGGTTTTTGGAGCCAGCGTGATCCTTTTGTAATGGTTGACGATACATGAGGCTGCAAATCGGGTCTGACTTTCCAGCTGGCCTTACAGAGCACCCAGACCGTGCAGCAGCTCTCTTGGCTGAAGCATTGCTGTGCTTCGTTTGCTCCTTACTTCTGGAGCAGCAGCTTGAGATGCTTCATGTTTTGGCCCAAGTTGAAGTAGCCCCAGCATAGCCAAGAGTTCAGAGGCAACCAGAACCTGGCCAGTCATGCAATCAATAGATGTAAACCCTGGCATTATACTGTCTTCATTTTTACAGTGTAGTAAGAAATGGGCTTAGTAATGATGTTGCATGTATAGCATTTGAAATACTACCTCATTGCTATGCATTATAACCAAGGCTGGGGATGGTTTTGCAGGCATAGGAAATTTTATGAAAGCATAATGGGAAAAGTATCAGATTTTATTACTCGAAAGACTGCTGTGACACATCGGTATCAAAAGTAGTTGTTGTAGCCTCATTATGGAGGCTCTTCAGAACACAATCAAAATAGGGAGTGGGGGGAAGAATTTCTACAGACTAAAGTAAAAGGATTTAGAACAGTATGTGCTTTATTGACTAACAGACTTGAAAATAACAGTAATACAGCAGCAGAAGATGTGGGCTATAAAGCCAATTATAAATTTTGGTTTTAGTGACCTTATAGCAGTTCAAGTCTTAACCTGAAGCAATCAAACAGAGAAAATATTAAATATTGCATGTTGATATGCAGACACAGCTGCTGCAAGGTGATCTGCAGTAATTGAGATCACAGCTGGATGTGTCAGCTAGAATAGCTAGATCACAGCTAGAAAAGTCAACATCAAAAATAACATTTACATACCTGTATAAGTGAACTGATTCTCCTGCAAGAATCACTTTATTCTCTATTTTTATGTATATAGCTGTCCCTTGGGTGCATCAGACCCCTGAATTTTAGCTAGCTTAAGGAACAGCTTTATGGCCTCAGTGTTCCCCCTAATTGTTTTTTCATTTTCTGGCCCCTAGCCTCTTTCTGCAAGCTGGCATAGTGGGCCTGTCTTCCCTCTACTGCTGCTCTTCTGGGCAATGCTTTTGCCCAGGGGTTGAACAAGCAGGTTAGCAGTTTTGGTGTGAAAATTTCTCCTACCCTAAACTTTAAAAATTCTCTATTCATTACAGCTAATTCAAATTTCCAAACTTACTTTCTCTCCCTAATTAAGAACTCTAGCAAAAACACTGCCTCAGTGCAAAAGTCATCCACCAAGTCATAAGTATATTGTTATGATCTTTGTGATATTCAGCCTAGAGTCCTCGGACATTTAAGTAAATTAAAACCAGATTCCACAGTGTATGTTTGCAGCGCTCCCGTTGCACGGCTCGCTGTGCAGGTGCAGCGGTGAGCTTCCCACTCTGGTCAGCCCGTCACTTTTTCAAATGGTATTCTGCCAAAGACCACAGTTGCTTGCCAATCTCATTTTTGTGGGAACCACAATTCTGGTTGCAGAAAACACAGGGATTTTAAAGATACTTTATTTGGAATTGGTCTTGTATATATATCTGCTCAAATTACTGATTGATACAAACAGATGTGTGAAAGGACCACCATTCTGCTGCTAAATGCTTCCTGCCTCTAGAGATGCTGGACACCCAGAACTTCTCTTTGATTCAAAAGGGTCTACCAGAGGTCTGTATATATAGAATTTAGATGCCAAGCTTTAGGCATTTGTCTTTGGGGGAAAAAAAAAAAAAAAAAAAGCTTGTGTTTGTGGAGACAGGCAATCTGTAAATGCCTTCAAACACCAGGTAAGAAAAGAAAGGCGGCCATGGAAGTGTGAATGGACTTGCACTGTAATGATAAATTAGGACATTGCCAGAGTAGAGATGAGATGTGAAGAGGGAGGTAGCTGTGAATGCTGTTCTAAACAAAAATATTCATTATCCTGGGTATTCTCCAGCATAATGAAATCTCTGAAAAATTAAGAAATATAATGGAGCTTCACTGATGCAGAGAACAGTATTTATTCTAATTACTTCTCAGATTTTTTGCAATGAAGATATGTTTGACATTATTCAAGCAATAGCAGGTATTTGCTTGTTGTTTGCTTTTAAAACAATAGATCAGACTGTGGTTTGAGTTCACCCAGCGTCCAGGATAGAACGTTTGGGTGTAGTAATGTGTCTTTAGGTGGATAAGCCAAGCTATATGAACAGGGAATGTCCGTCAGTTTACTTTGCACTTATGTTGTTACAGCCAGAATCAAACATTCTTTCTTAGCTTTATTGTATTGTCTAAAGTTAGAAAATATTTCATTTTTGAAAAAGAAAACAAATACAACCCCAACTCTGTTATGCATGTTAGCAGTTCTCAGCCATGTCTGCTGCTTTAATTGTCCTTGTCAAACTACCTTTTCCTTGCTTTGCTTTAGAACTGTTTCTTTCTCATTAAAGATGGGCTTTCCTCTTTCAGAAAAGAGCACAGAAAGTTCATGACTTGTATTTTGCAAGTGGGTGCAGATTTTTTTTTCAAGGCAGTGTGATTTAAAAATATTTTTTATGAATAAATTAATACAGGCTAGGCCACCTAGTATTGTTAAAATATACAATGATCAT
>NW_009649934.1:2576674-2615411 GCF_000708025.1 Charadrius vociferus
AGTAAGTAGGTCTAGCTTTTCAAATAAATCTTCTTGGTCATGGGGTTTAACATTTTCACTTTCTTTTTTAATAAAAAATCCTTTCACCAGTAGACACTTTAACCAGTAAAATTTTGTAGCTGTGTCTTACACATAGTTTTCTTACCCCATTTTGTTTTCTGAACAGTAGCATTAGTTCCGATATCAAGCCCTCTTTTCCCTCACTCAGATATGAGTAACGTGAGTTGCAACATGAGCTGGTCGTCATTAAGAAATAAAGTGAAACCGGTCTTTATGTGCTTGTATCTTGCATGGTTATGCAGAACAAGAGTAATACCTACAAAATAACCATGCCCGTCTTCATTTCTAATGATGAGATGTTCTTCGTTTCCTTCTGTGTTGTGATCTGAGAAGAGCATCGTAAAGGCTTTAATTATCTTTTTTGTCCGAATCAGAAGGGATTCAGTCAAACCAGCCTCATGAAGAGGTGCACTGGGTTTTTGTTCATTTGTGGTGGGTTTTTTTTCTTTTCTAAATTGCTACTGGGTTTAAGACTGTCCATCTGATCCTGGCAATTTTACCTTTCCCCAGAGATAAAAGCAATGAGGCATGTGCTGCTTGCCTTTTGGATTGCAGCTTTATTTGTATACAGAACTTGCTGATCAGAAATCTGTTGCATAGGCATGGCGTTTGTCAGTTCCCCAAAGGACATCCCTTCCCTTCCCCGTGTGCTGATAAGTATTCTGTCTTTTACTTTGATCCTCTGATGAAAAGTGCATGCTTCATCTTCGACTTGTGAGTGACGTTTCTCTTTTTTCTCTCTCCTTGTCTTAATTTCCTGGCTTCTCTCCCTTTCCTTTCCCTTTATTCTCTCTCCTTTCTTTCTGATGCAGAGATGAAGATAGTTGGGTGTAAGTTTCTGCTTTTCTGTGTAATGTCTGCTTATTGCTTGCTTTTTCCCATTTTCATATCTTCCATGGAATGTTGGGGATTGGCAAAGGTAACAAATCATGACGTCGTAGGGGAACTGGTAATAGAGGGGCGTAGGCTTTGTCTTACCAGTCTCTCTTCATACCACTGTGTTTCAGACAAATTTAGTAGCTGTGACAGATGAATTGGGAGCAAAGGTGAGAAACATCTCAGCATCTGTTCTGTCAGTGAGCACAAAGTCATGGCAAAAATACATTAGGAAACAGACATGGTAAAATCCATCAGCTGTTCTCAGAACGTTCATGGCAAGAGAGTCAACGAGACTAAAAGACATAATTATTACATGATTATCCCCCAACAGCATTTAGGAGACTAAAAATAAATTTTTGTCATTAATAAACTTGCAGAAATGGAAAGTTAAAATAATAAGCTGGAGGAGGTAAAAAAAATAAAAATCAGCTTACTACTACGAAGGGAAACTTGTTTCAGGGGAATCATTGAATTTAAAAAGAGCATTGTATGAATTCCTTTCTAGACATAGAAGTTGAACAATGGATAGCAAATAAATTAGTAAGTATTGTTTGTTCCTTTTCCGTGAAACAATTGTGTTCTGTTTGCTGAAAGCTAGAGTAACGCGGAGTTAAACTTGCATAATGTTCTCTTTATAGGATAATTTAATTTGCCATGCAGGCAGTAGATAAAAGCTCTGTTTCCCCTTTCTGCTGTAATATTGCTCGCAATAATCATAGAATCGTCTAGGTTGGAAGGGACCTTTAGGATCCTCGAGTCCAACCATCAGTGTTAAGAGTTGCATGCTGTAACTATTTCAGGAATACAGGCCTTAAAAAAATTAGTGGCGGTGTGGTGAAGGGGAAGAGAAATAAACTGCTGCAGTGGACCTAAAGTGATCGCCAGAGACTGTCTGACCATACCGGGCTGCTTCATTTTAACAGACACGTAGTATCACAGTGGGCAGTACAGCAGAGCTTTACACCAGTGTCAAACGTGTCATCACTGTTAAAGCGAGGGAAAATCATGCAGCGTGAGGCACGGCACTCTTAATCTTTTGTGACACAGTTGAGAACAAGACCAAATGGTGATCCAGAAAGAAGGCCAGAGAGCGTTCGAGACGCTTCCCACACACTGCGCTATGTCAGTTTTTTCATTTAGTCCATTTGTTTTGTAAAAATAACGTGATGGTCACAAAGCTGATTGTGGGCCTCGTTTTATTAACCTCCTCTGTTAACCTCCTCTGTGTTGAAATTACTGCACTTCAGTAGTAGTTGCATATTTTTCATTTGGAGAAAGTTAGAACTTTAAGGGTGTATTATGCTGTTTGAGATCAGAAGGCGATCACTGGCGCGCTGCTCTTGCGCAGTGGCCTCCAGAGGTACTGCAGAGAAGAGCTGTCCCTCAAGGGAACGTCTGCTTCGATATGATGCTCTTGGCCAGAAGGAAGAGCAGTTACTGCTGTAAAGAGCTAGAACAAATATAGCCAAAGCACATTCTAACTCTGTCCATGAATATAAATAGTCTACAGTTCATAGTTAAAGATTTTACTTGCTTGCTGCATCTTTGACAGAGCCAAACTCTTAGCGGTTTAACTGCTGTAACTTCACTTGAGTCAGTGGGGTGATGCTAATTTACTCGAGTTGTGAGAATGTTCATTTATATATAGGGCATAAATGTATGGGTTTGTTTTTTCTTCATAAGCCATTGGGGGAGATAGTCCGAGTGTCCTTCTTGCCCACTCACGCTCTGGGGGTTGTTGGCACTCTTCTGTACAATGCCAGTATTTGCAAAACGCTGCTCAACCCAGTGATGTTAGAGAGTTGGGTAGACAGTGTATCACAGTGGTGGGCCCTACGGAAATAAGGACCATCTCAACAATTTAACAAACACAGACATAAATACTGGTTTTTATAGACAGATTGGTCTTGATATCCTTGGCTGCCTAAATTGTAAAAGACTAAACTTTCAGTTTTAAAAAGTCCAGTGAAGACTCTGTGGATAAATACAGTTATTTTACTAAGTTACTTGAAACTCGAGCTGCACCTCCAGAGTGTTGTGAGCTGCCACTTTTCCCCAGCTCACGGGGGTACGGTGCGTGTCCCTTACGGGTTCACAGAGTCACAGAACACCGACGTCTGAGGAAACAAATTCGCTGGAATTGAGATGTCAGAGATTTGTTTGTCTCTTTCTCCTGCAGGAGTTTGTGTGAACTCTGTAACCTTTTTTGACGCAGTATTCACCTGTGTAAAACAGGGACCTTTCGTGCTCTCAGTGTACAAAATCTTTTAGGATCCCCAAATAAAAAGTGTTAGATTAAATGCAGACAGTTTCTGTAAGTTGTTACTACTTTGCTGTTCAGGTAACTGTCTTCTAGTGGAAAACCTACAAATCTTACGAGGATGAATCTCCCTCTTATTCTCATAGACACTAGACGATTATTGGCCATTGGACTGCTTAATGTTTCTATGTCTTAAAAATGAAAAATAAGTATTTGGAAGTCTTCCAGTACATTATCCTGTAAGCACAAAGTCAATACATGGCCTATATAGCCCTTTCCATCACTCCTTTTTTTTTTTTCCCCCGTTACCATTAAAATAGTTTCAGGTCATATGAGAAAGATTTTTATTTCAGTATAAGTGAAACCCCCAAAGCTGTAATTTATGATTTATAATTTAAACAACAGTTTTACATTTGATGCAAGGCTTTGTAAATAGGTTAAAACAAACAAAAAAAATCCCCATAAAGATGAGGGGAGGGTAAAGGAAGAGCTGCATAACACATCAGAAAATAATTCTTTTTTTATAATTGTGAAAAATACTGGCGTTCAAGACATTTCATAAAGAGTGAATCTCAGTAATCGCATTTGTAAAAACTGCATGTATTTTATGCTAAAAAGCAGTTTAAATTTGATTTTAAGTTAAAAAAAATTGTAGCGAGATGGGCTGTAAAACAAATACCATTCTGAGAACTCTCATTAGGTTTTCAGTTCATCCTTGACAGCCATCTAACCCAGAGACCTCGGCTTAAAATGTCACCCGCAGGTTTTCGTCTATAAATACTTTTGGCCCACTGGCCTTCTAGCACTTCTTTATTCCCGTACTAACGATAGGAGGCCACAGCTAACCCAGTTTTGTGCTCTGCACTGCTCTGTTGGTGGAGATGCGAGCTGGTGTAGCGCGCTATTTTTTCTCTCAAAACGCGCGTTACTGTCACTTCAGAGCCAGTACTCTGCGCAGTACTTTGCCACGCAGAGGGCATGAATTGTCTGGTCTGTTAAACAAGTTCTTTATTTATCTCTTTCTTTTTGCAATGGCATTAAATATGAGAAAAGCTCTATCTGCCAAGATTTTGACTTGTCGTTCTGTGCTAGAGCTGACAAGGATCACAGGGATGGTACCGATCGCACTTTCTGCGTAGTCACACGCGAGCTGCACTGTGCTGTCTGTTTGTGCGCTTGTGTGGTGCAGAATGTTTTCTTTAGCCTTGCAATTTGCATTCTCAAAATAAAATTTTTAATAAACTGCCCTCTTCAAGCATTTGCTGTAGTTTCTGTGCTGCCCATTAGTGCATCTGAGCTCAAACCCCTCAAAAGCAGTAGCAATTGGAGGAAAAAAAGTGGCTTGCCAGGACTCGGCAAGAGATGTGGTTAATCAATATGTTGGAGCAAAGAGATATTTCTTTGTAGTGAGGTTATTTTCACTGAAATAAACAGAAGTGTTTCAGTTTGTAGTTTTAACTTGATTTTCAAGAAACAGGTGGGCTCCATACCTGATAATTAAATGCTTTTTGTCTTTGCTTGATACGTTTAACTTTCCTATTTTTACTATATGTAATGACCTTTCCTGTTTTTTTAAGATTCACTAGACAATATTTCTACAAGACAATGTGCACCATTCTAGTTCACTAAAATACCTTTTTTCTTAATTTTGATGCAAATCCAGTGGTTTTAGATTCCTCTACCCCCCACCCCAAAGGCATTTTTTAATTAGTGCAGTAATATCCCTCTTGTTAAGCTTAATAGAAGACAAGATGCTATATATAACGAAACGCTGCCTTTAATTTAGGCTGAAAAAAGATTTGCAATCTGACATTGGACTTTGTGTAGCCAGACTGTCTTCCAGAAAAGAGGTCATAAATAGGAAACTCCAAAATGCTAATTATAGTGAGTACAATTAATTTCTATTAAGAGTTATAGCATATAAATTGAATCTTTTCCCCTCACTGTGCAAACTGCTCGGGAAAAGGGATGGAGTCTGTTAAGCAGGAGCGTTTTCAAAACAAAAGTCCCCACTTAAATTATCTTTTGTGATGAGTTTTGTATTTCCTTGATATTCCTATAGCCGGCATATAGGTAGCTTAGCTTGATTTTATCAGCGAGATAATTTTCTCTGTTGTTGTGGACTGTGGAGTGTTGCATTTGATGACTATTCTTTGATGAGGAAAAAACAGATCAAATATTTGAGGTCTTTCACCAGCCTCTCGCTGTCATCTTTTTCCCGCTAATGAACCGTAGCGTTTCCAGACCTCTAACTGTGAGGTGTTTCAAGCAGTCAGCTCTGTGTGAATCCACAGTGAGAGTGAGGTTGATGGAAAAAGGAGGACATTTTGCATACAGATTTCCATTCATAAAGAGTTCCTGGCAGAAAGCACAATGTCAGCTACAGAGCTGTATTTTTTCCGTGCTTAAAAAGTTGTACTTCCATTTTTATTTCTGGAGGTAAAGGCAGGATTGAAAGCTTTTATTGTTTGTCCCTACAGTAGATTAAGGAACAAATTCTGTGGGGTTATAGACTTCAAGAAGAATTTGAAGTGCTGCTTTGACAGACACAAAAGGATATCCCTCACTGCCCGAAAGCAAATGCTGCCTATTTCCTTGTGCTTCTGATTAATAAACAGATTTAACTGCATCAGCTTCTCCAAGTACTGGGGTGGAAGAAATCAGACATTCAAGGAGTCTCTGCTTTGCTGGATAACCATTCCGTTCCTTCATTATTTCAGTCTTTTGAAGCTGCTTAGCAAAATACTTGCCTTGAAAGGGTTTAATTTTTTTGTTGTTTTAATTGTTTTTGTATTTTTATCTATTGCCCTTTAGTATCTTTGCCTTTGTGGCAAGCAAATAAAAAGAAGTTCTAAGTGAGCCATCATGAAATGGCAGCAGTAACTAAATCTTACAGAAAAATAGGTGCTACCTGCTGTCCCTTTGGTGCAGCTTTAGAATTGACTGCATTAGTTTTGAAAGCAGAGTTTCCCAAATGAGATTCTCAAAAAAAAAAAAAAAAAAAGGGGGGGGGGGGACCTTGTGTCTGTCAAATTCAGGATAACAAGATGCTGAGATAGATGCTAGCATTTGTATTTCTGAATATGGTCATTTGCTCTGAATGCTCTTGAAAATAAGGTAGCATGAAACTGGCAGGTATCCATACTGCCCGCTTCCTTATATTCGTGCATATGGACACCTGGGGCTAGCCAGAAACCTCGCCAAAAAAAAAAGTAATAATTCCTTCTTAATCCATCTGAACTGAATTACAACCAGGTTTGCAAAAAGGCTGCTTTTATTTTATTGCTGTGTTAAAAAGAAATTATGAAAAGATAGAAAATACTTGAAGAAGAGCTAACCGAACATAATTTTCTGCTGATCATCAAAAAATACTCATTTGTATTAAAATATATTGGAAATAGGAAGTCTGATGTAAATGATGTTTTGTCAGGCTTAGCTTGATACTTCCAAATCCGCTAACTAGGCAGAGTCGTAGAAGGCTTTTTCCCCTTCCCCACTTACACACAATAAGAGCAAGTACTGATCCCAAGTTCACACTTAATAAAGGCATTACTAACAACGGTCTGGTTTTATGCATTGATGTTAAAATGTTCATCTTTATTAACAATTAACTTGCTGCTTGGAATGATTTGGGCGTAAAATAGTCTTGCAGAACACAGAACGTGGTTTGCAGAATCAAAATGTGTTGCGCACGGCACTGAGTCTTCCATGTTGAATTCGAGTATGTGGCTCCACTCTTTACTGTAGGTGATATACGCAATGACTTATACCTGACGTTAGAGAAGGGAGACTTCGAAAGAGGTGGGAAGAGTGTGCAGAAGAACATTGAAGTGACCATGTACGTGCTCTATGCGGATGGAGAAATCTTGAAGGTAGGTCCTTTTTTCCTCTTTGAGCTTCAGATGCAATCTGTTTGCTGCATGGACGTGTTCTCTTGTTTTGTTGTCCTTGATGCACGGGAAGTGCTAAACTAACACTAGATCATACTTTGGTTTTGGTAAGTTTTTAAACTATGTATCATGCTGAAGGAAGTGGTCAGTTACAAATTTGAAAGAATTTGGATTACATTCCCTATATGTGATAGGGGACTTGGAGAAAATATTCATAAACTGAAAAGCTTATGTAATTTCAAAATGTGATGTTAGTGGCTATGGTAAAAAGAAAATTTAGCATAACTGTAGTCAGAAAGAACTGAAGAGCATATGACAAATAGCTAAAATTAAATAATGTGTCATACATGATGATGAAATGTGATTACGAAGACAGACTTTTAAATCTTGAGTTGTTGGAGTTACGGTACTGAACGTAGTTTTGGAAAATAAATTTGGGTTGCCTTGTTTCCAAGACCTTAGCTGGATGGCTCCATCCCAGCTGTGTTTGGTGATGTTTAATGTTTTTCTTTCTTCCTCTGTTTTTATTTCTAGTATTATTGAAGAGAAGTCAGCTTTGTGTGGGGTGGGAGGGTGTGAGGATAGAGAAGTAAATGGAAAGTATTTCGACATAAACATCTACCAGAAATAACTTCCTTCTACTTTTTTGTTTTACCTCCACTGCAATAAAATGCCCTTTGTAGCCATTATCATAGGAGAGTCTAAACACCAAAGTGTTTTAGCACCAAACTCATTGCCACTTTTTTTTTTTTTTTAATTGAAAGGAGAACTTTTCCTTCATTATTACAGTTGCTTGTGATTTTATTAAAAGTAAAGTATATGTCTTGTAAGGAACTGGTTTGTGCTCATAGCTGTTGCAGGAAGATCACAGTCCTTTTCTGTTTGATTGCATTAGGCATACCTTTCAAGTTGAGCCATGTATTTTTAATCACTGCTTTATTTCACAGCAGTCTGCCAAAGACCAAAGTAGGCCTTTAGCCTCTAAACTGCAATATCAGCCTCTTCAAATGCTAACATACCTAATGGTAGCTAATTACACTGTAACTGTGGCTAATGATTAAGTATAAAAGCCATATAATTTCTAGACATTATCAGTCTTAACTTCTTCTGTGGTTTTGGTTGGAATGGTCATTCACACATACTAAGTTATCTTTTTCTTACCTGTGCCTGTTACTACTACTGTAACAGTGCTTCAGGTTCTATGTGGGACAGTGGAATAGTGAAATAGTAAAATAGTGAATGGTAAAAGGTAGTTAATCTGATTAGAAAAAAGAAAAACCAAACAGGTGAACATTTGTTATAAAGGAGAGACTTTACATATAAAGGGGTTTTTGTGTTTTTTAAATTTGAGCCACATATTTAGGAGAAAATCTGTATACCAGTTTTTGTTATTGCTCCTCTCTATAGTTGCAGTCAAAGCAACAAAGATACTTGGTTTACATCAGGGGGATCTTTGGTTCATAACGTCTAATGATACCTAAGGTCCACTGTATTTCAGGCACACAGACACTAAAATTCTTCTACTTAGGAAATACTCAAAAGTGTAAGCTAGCATATCTACTGAAAAATAAGTAAAAGGGCCATCAAGGACAACAGAAGCTGAACTCTGCTTCCCTTTAATTTGAACGCATTCTCATGGCTTAGGTACATTTGCGTTCTCTTGTAACTGCAAAATAGAACTAAAAAAAACCACATATAAAACTGAATATCAGTTGAACTGAATAGAGAGGCATAGTTCAAAAGTGCTAAATGACAATTTGAAGGAATAATGACATGCACGTAAGAGAAAGAAGCAGCTATTTAGAATTGAGTTTGGAAGCTAATCACGTCTCCTTTTTTATCACTGCCATAGTTTCTACATGATTTAAAAATTCTGCAAATTCATCTACTGCATCAAAGCAAATGAGAGAGCCATCTGGAATTCTTATTTAGTGGGTTATCTTACAACTCAACGGTAACATCCTTGTCCTTGTAGAAGACAATTGACCCTTTTAGGTGTACATGGCTGCTCTAAGTCTATAGAAATGCCCTGAAAGTTATAAGGATTCAGCTCTTTAAACTGTAGATTTCCCGTTTGTCTCAACTTTCAGAATGCAGATTTCAGTTGTAGAATACAGGCAAACTTGGTGCTCAAAATCTTCCCTGTGCTTCAGGTGAAAAGCCCTGAGAACAAAATGCTCCATCAGTTCTAACCATCCCACTTGTGCAGTGGGTTTTGGTAAGTCCAGGTATCCATTTCCCTAAGACTTAACACAGGTCTGTTACTCTGGGTTGTTTCAGTATGTCACTAAATGTTATACCTTTTATATTAGGAATTTAGTTTTAAACCCTAGATGGCTTATTTTTCACTGTAACCATCTCGTTTATGTAATCTTCTGTATGGACACCTGGAGCAGCATGTGATGACCTGCCACTTTCCATTAGGAGGGAGGTGGTTTCACCCAAAGACAGAATTTCATTCCTAAATGAAGCAGCTGTAATTAGACTGCTAGATCAGGACTTCCATTTCAATAATTCAGCATAATCTAAAAGAAAATACTAAAGACTGCAACAAGAGGAGTCTAATAACATTTTAGTATCAATGTTAAGAATAAGGTGTGTGTCGGACAGGGCTTGGTGCACTACTGATGAAGGGAATTGCCTTGTTTGTGTTCCCTGGCCCCTGAGTGATCACCTGCATGACCCATGGTTGCTTTCACAGTCCAGTGTAGCTATTTTCTTTTCTTCTATTTCATTTGTCTAATTATGACATTAATTTAATAACTTTCAGTAGGTGATATAGTAGAGAAACTAATAACAAACTCCAATTCAAGCTCACAGTAGTATGAGCTGAACTGTGAACTTTCAGAACGCTGAAAGTGTTATCATTGACCCAAAGCACTACTCTTCTTGGTTGAAATAACCTCTACTGTTCCTGGCCTATGGCCTTTCCAAAGCAGAGATTGCCGAATGAGGAAGTGTGTGCCGAGTTACACAGTGCGGTGGGGAAATTGCCACAAAATTTTCATCTGAGAGTGGAATAAAATCTCTAAACTTTTCCTGACCGGCAGCACAACCCAAATCTGAGTTATGCCTTTGTGAAGATTTTAGCAGAACCATACACAGCATTAATGAGAATATGCTGTCTGTCTCAAATCCGTATTACTGTTGAGTATATCTTGGTCCAGAAATAGTGCTATTGAAAGCAGTGAAAATATTCCCATAATATGGTACTGTGCGAAATGAAAATGAGTATTTCCTTTACAAAATCGTCTTATTCAATTGTTAGTATCTTTCAATGTAGTCTGAAAAATAAAAAACCTTGACGCATTTCTCACTCTTCTTTCTGTTCCAGTAGCAGGAATAGCTATCGATTGCGGGGCATACCTTAAGCAATAAAATTATTACCTGATACTTCTTCTGGTTTAGCTTCCCTTACTTGCCTCTGCCCTCTAATTCGCCTACATTTTTGGGTCTCATGGTAACTCGGTGTACAGAGACTAGTTTCATGTTTATATTTTGCAGATCACAATTCAGAATTAAAGATTAAACAATCCCTCCTCCTCAGACTACAGATCATAGTGTAAATGCATAGAAACTACATTAACCACTAGAAGAAAAGACGCTTCATCTATTTATTTAAAGTTGATAGCATGAAACAGCATTCAAAGGCTGACCCTTCGGCTGCCAAGGCAGGTCATTTTTTGAGGCAACAGAAGAAAGCTCCCATGAAAACTTGGAGTTTTACTGTACCTTATAGAAGAAATACAAATACTACTTTACTTTCTCCTGAGAACCTAATGCAGAATGAGGTTTTGGAATTGCTGTGTTGAAGCCCAACTCATTACTCTTATCAAAAGAATATAACCGGGATGTTGGAGGCATTCTGGTTTTTAGTGCTGCCACCACTACTCTCACTCCGACCTGCTCATATCTGCAGCAGTTAACTCTTGTTGCTGTATTTAAATAATAACCTTTTTGCCGGATTGTGACACATACCATGTGGTTACTAAGACTTACTTGAGAGGACTGAGTATTCTGAGTATAAGCTACAGTCATTCAGTTTGGATCAGAGCCTTTGCACTGAATCTCTGCCCAGGGAGGCTGGTCGTGCATTGAATCCCAAAATTCCAGAGAACTTTCTGTTCTTTCTGGGCTATCACAAATTCTTAACTTTCTCGAAGCCAGAGGAATATTACCACAGGTTGAACTAACTGGGTCTGGTTAATGGGATAGACTTGACTTGATAGTCCCTTCATTACGGATGAGAAAAATCAAATCAACATCGTTGGTATTTTCTTGGAATAGAATTTAGAGGTGCCCTTGGGAAATGATCGGTAGTTCTCCCTGTCATGATACTCTTCCATGTGGGGTGTTCTTGTGTCAGAATATGTATTGTGTGTGTCATTTTAGGTCTGCTTAGCTTCTGTTTCTTCCTGGATTCATTACCCTTAGAGATGCTAAAAGTGAAGAATATCTAAGATGTCTCTTTTTGCTGCATGGTTTTGTAAGATAACACATGTAAGTGTTAGGTCTAGAACATGGGTTAGTGCCTATATAAAAAAAATGTGCTTTCTGCTCCATGTCTTCTTTGCAAAGGACCTTGTACTGGCTTTATTTCAGGACTTCAACGTTTCTCCTAACTTCCTGCACTTGTGTTGTGGCTAAGGATTTCTAGATTTCCTAAATAATAACAATTCATGTTTTTCTTCGTCTGTATTTTGAGAATTTTGGTCAAGTTTTCTAAGCTTTTTATATCTAAAAGCAGAAATTTAGATCCCATATTTTTAGGTGATGACTATTCAACAGGAATTCTTTGCTTGCCACTAATGAAGTAACTGGATCAGAATTTCCGGGATATGTGTTGAGGCTGCATGGTTGTAGTTTCAGGAGGCCAACATTTTTAAAAGCTTGAGAAGTTTAGGTATTCCTTCTGAACTGAGACACTGAAGCAGAAATCTGATTAGATGGTATTTTCAGAAAAGTCTAATATTACAAGTGATGGTCCTATTAGGTTCTTTTTTTCTTGGACTTGTCTTTATATATTTGAACTTACGTGTTTAATATATCTACTCTATGCTTGATAGAAAACTTAGCTTAAATAATAACTTAAATAATAGCTTAAGATACTGGAATTCATCCAGTATTGTAGGTCTCCTAGCTCATCTTTTGACCCAAAACACAGTTTAAAGATCTCTTCAAAAATGTCAGGTTTCATTGTGTCTGAGTTTCTGCTTCTGACTCTTCTTTTATGTCTACAGAAAGCTATGAATTATATAAAGGTTATCACCGTGTAATAAAATGACTCATCTGTGGTGATGTGATGTCTTTTAATCTTAAATTGTTTTCTTTTGTTCCAGGACTGCATCAGCCTGGGCTCAGGAGAGCCAAGCCGGAGTGCATACCACTCTTTTGTCCTTTACCACAATAACAGCCCTCGATGGGGGGAAATCATCAAGTTGCCCATCCCTATAGACAGGTTCCGTGGGTCTCACCTCCGGTTTGAGTTCAGACATTGCTCCAGTGAGTGCAAAATATAACCAAGAGAAAACCAAAAAAGCTGGGGTCTTTCCATTGTCAATGTGTCAGCGGGTGGAAAGCAGGAAAGGGCTGCCAACTTAAAATACAGTGAAGGTGCACTGCTAATTAGCAGCTTGCTAATTTATTGCATTTATTAAACAGCACTTCAGAAACATCACGAACAATCAGTGCAGGGCAAAACATTTTGTAGATGTTCTCCCCTGCTGTTCTTTTGCTGTGTTTCCCTGTAGAATGTTTTCTTTACAGTATGTACATTCTATATTTTACTATGATCACCATGTTTGTGTTTGTTTTGAGGCTTGTTGATCATTTGCATAGAATTAAACATAGTATATTATGTTATTTCTTACGTGGCCTGTGTGCTTTTTGTTAGGCATGCAGAGAAGTTAGTGAATAACCACATGGTATATACAGACAGACTGACTATGTACAAATACCGTTCCTTATTTCTATTTCTTGCTACAGCAAAAGACAAGGGAGAAAAGAAGCTCTTTGGGTTTGCGTTCACTCCATTGATGAGAGATGATGGCACAACCTTGTCGGATGACATCCACGAGCTTTATGTTTATAAGGTACCAATTCTTCTCTGTAGGCTTTTTACCTACTCATCTCTACTGCAGTTTAAATAAGTAATGGTCATTACATTATCTTTTTTTCCCCCTCATGAGAAGTATGTGAGGAACAGATTAATAGTAGTTTCAAAATATCATAAATTGCAAATCACATGACTAGGTATGGATACAGCCTTCTATTCTAGGTACAGCTCACCTTTTCCCTTCAGATAGTGATGATTTGTCTTCTGTTAATCCTGTCTATTTTAAATTCAAGCCTACTAGTGTTTGCCAGCATTCAGCAGTTTTACCAGCCTATGGCATTACTCTGCACCTTTCTATTATGAAAGTACGCTGTACTTCAGCTGCATCGTGTTACAATGCCACAGCTTGGCCACCCTGTAGCAAGAGGTCAGGGGGAGTTGTTTGCGGGTTTTTTCCTTCCTGCTGATCTTGGTTTATTTCTTCAGTATGATTTTCAGACAGCAGCACTAAGCTGTACAGTTGGAAGATCGTGGTAAGTTCTAAAGAGTCAGTGGTTAGGAGACCACGCTTTCTAGAGCTGGGTCTGGTTTGTGTATGTACAGGTGCTGAAGGTGGTAAGCACACCTTTTTCTTAGAAGTGTTTTTGTGCACCCAAAAGATCAATAAAAGTACTGTTAAGCAATTATAGTCAGGGTTTGAGTATGTGGAATGAGACAGACAAGGTAAAATTCCATTTCTTGTCCTGTACCTGCAGTGTGATGAGAACAGCACATTTAACAATCACGCGCTGTACCTGGGGCTGCCGTGCTGCAAAGAGGACTACAATGGCTGCCCCAACATCCCTTCCAGCCTCATTTTCCAGCGCAGCACCAAAGAGACCTTCTCAGTCTCCACGCAGCTTTCTTCTACCAAACTGACCCAGAATGGTAAGTAGCTGATCCTTCAAAACTGCCCAAGGCAACAGGGATTATGAAAAAGAGAGATAAGATGTGTGTGCTTGTGCTCTGTTTATTTTACTAAAATATTCCTTTGTTACAATTTCATTATATGGATGCTTTTTTTTACTAACACTATTGAAATGAGCAGAAACTTATTTCCTCAAAAAACCAGGATATTGAAAGATGGCAGAGAAATTACAGACATTATTGTAAGTGCAAGAGAAGGGTAATATGTTAAAGCAAAGTTAATTTTCATTAAATGATTGAAGAACAAAAAATTCAATGTTAGCACTCCTACGTAAAGTTTGTTTTGTTCGGCTTTTACAGAGTTACTAAGTAAATAAAAATTTGTTATGACAGCGTCCCTGAAGCACAGGAAGGCAAAAGTTTTGTCCACAGTGCGGTGTCAAGTCACATAGGGGGGAAAAAAAGGCAGTCTTTACTCCTTTTAAAGTACTTTACCATTCCTCCATTCATTTCCTTGTTAGTAGTATTGGACTTACTCCATGTTTTCCTTCTTGTTTTCCCTTATGTATTTATTATTTCTGAGAAGTGTGAACTGCAGCTAGAGCAGAAATGTAACGTGTAATGCTGGTGGGTCTGGGGTTGCCATTCTTCCCTCCGCGTATGCATTCTAGCTCTTTCTCTCACTGTTCTGCAGTGGATTTGCTCGCCCTGCTGAAATGGAAAGCTTACCCCGACCGCGTGATGGATATTTTAGGAAGACTGAGACATGTCAGTGGCGAGGAAATTGTTAAGGTACTACATGAAATAACATTCTTTGGATGTACCTGTGACAGCAAGCGAGTCCAGACCTGCAGTGCACTTCTGAATGTTCCCTCTTGCTGTACTTTCTGATTCACGCTGTGAATTCTCAGAGTTTGAATTGGGATTTTATTTTGACCTGAAACTAAACAGGAAGATACAATCCAAAAATTAATGGATAGTTAGTCCTTAGGATCAAAATAGACCTAATCCTTATTAAAATTCCCTCACCCGCATGTGCTGCGAGTTCTCGCCACCAATTGTCCCACTCCGTGGGCCCGCTCCTGTTGAGCCGCGCTCTTGCTGGGGTAGACATCGCCACTGGCAGTGGTTTTGTGCAGACTCTGTTCCAATAGTATTTTCTGAAGGACGTTCTCTGAAATTGCGTGTGGGTGGTCACTTCTGGAGTGAAGAGAACAGAGCTGACTCACAAAACTTGGCCTTTTCAAACAGCTAGTAGAGTTGATCTGTATTTCCATTTTGAAAATATGTTCCAAACGTCTGTGTAGAGGAGAAAGAAATGTGCAACCTTGAAAGTGAAGTTTTGCTCAGCGGCCAATGAGCCATCCTGCAAAACCATTTTCCTGTCCCAGCACTGTGAGGTGGAGCAGTTGCCTGGAGCACCAGTTGCTGTCCACCACGTCTAACCTCTCCGTAACCTATCTGCGATCTGGACATTTCATCATGTTCTGTAACCACCTTCAGTCTGCGTGCCAGTCCTTTGTGCGACCTGAACTTTCTCAGGTCAAAGGAACTTCAAAATGCATTTGAATACTTGTGGCTCAGCAAAAAAAAAAAGTGCATTCCAGATATCCCGATATCCCTCTGGTCATTTTAGGTGTGCTGAGAACTATAAATCTAGAAGTAAAATGAGGTAATTTGTAATGACAAACAACCAAAGAGAAGAAACCACAGAGAAATCCCGTCACTTAATTTGTAGTTTATGATTAAAGCCACTTCACTGTAACTCATTTGACTGTTGCCATATCTTGAATGCTAGTTAACGATAACTTTGTAACAGTAACAGAAGAGAATACCCCGTTTGTGTTGGAATTCTTCAAGAATGTCGTGTTTTGTACACTTTGTTTGTGGGGCAGTACAAGTATCTGTTTTTTATAGACAAAAGCATAAAAAGATACAGACTAAATTAATCCAAGGGGAGAAGTAATTTATTCCCTCCCTAAATCAGCTGCCGTTTGGCACTGGAGTATGAAGAACAGAATGCAATAATTCAGAAAAGAAGAAATTCTGTCCTTTCAGAGACTTTATAAATCGTTATATTTTATTTCTTGTTTTCCATATCAGAAATTTAATTAGAATAGATTAAAAAAATCATGAGAGAATGTGCAGTTGACTAGATCATCAGCATTCTTCCGCAGTCCTCCTTTCTGAAGACTGTGCTTTCAGGAAAGAAAATTACTGAATTTCAGCATTCAGTCTTCTGGATGAAAGAAACAATTGTCAATATGTAACCTAACCAAATTAATGCTTGTTATAAAAGCTTTACTTTCTGTCCAAACCAAAAGTTTTCAATATTGAGCATAATTTAGAGCACCAGTTAATGTGCTTCCAAGTCTTAGATTTGATGATGAAGAGTGTCTGATACAACAGTGGCAAAACAACTTATTTTCATTCTCGTATCACTAGAGCGTAAGGCAGCACTTTTAGCTGGCTTACAGTGAAAGGAGCACTCAGTTATATTTCCAAATCAGGCATGTGGTACATTTTTCTTATTTTTTGTTTTTCTGTCATTTTTGTTTAGAAATATTCCTTGTAAAGAGAAAAATTCCTCTTAGTAAAAACAAATGAAAATCTGTCCCATCATATGGGTGAACGTGAAGTGGTTTGTCCTTGGCAAGTGTTTTGCAAAGATATCAAAATGTATGAAACAAAGCAGGGGGGAAATAACCTTCTTTTGAATACAACTGAATTTGAAATTGTTTATTCATGTCTTTTTAGTTCCTACAAGATATTCTCGACACGTTGTTTGTAGTTTTGGATGACAACACAGAAAAGTATGGTCTGTTGGTCTTTCAGTCTTTGGTAAGCTGCTGAATTGTTACTGTATCTCATGGTCAGTGAGTCTTAAGTTTCTTATTATCATGTTGCTGGTATTTTATTTCCATGAAATATAAAATATTCAGCTGGATCCAGCCTTATGTTTCCTGTAACAGTCTTGGGTGAGGATGGCAGGAGAGCCTCAACAATATTTGCTGTCACTTGGGACAAGCAAACAATGACATCCAATAACTCAACTACTGACTGTTTAAAGAAACTCATGTATTTCAGTGTTTTGTAGTTTGTGTAACTTGTTTATAGAAACCAGTGTGCAATTTTATTTAGTATGGGTTCACTTTTTCATCTCCCACAGGTATTCATCATAAATCTGCTGCGTGACAGCAAGTATTTCCATTTTCGACCTGTGATGGACACTTACATTCAGAAGCACTTTGCAGGAGCGCTGGCTTACAAGTAGGTTTTGTTTATCCGTCACTTCAGGAGATGGTATTAGCCAGCTTCAAATGATGTCACCATCAGGATCGCAACCTTGGTGGTAGCAGTGGTTTGCAGAAGTAGAACTACTCAGATGAAAGGTTGCCAGCTCAGTTATAGAGAGAAGCTGCTGAATGGCACCTGTGGCTGAGGATGAGCAGACTCTGGAACTTGTCTTGCTTTTCTGAACTGGCAAATCTTACCTTTTTTTTTTTTTTTTTAACTGAAGAGACACTGTCACTCAGCGACAACTCATTATCAGTCTGTAGTAATGAGCTACCAAGAGCATATACGTTTCTTGTCTAAAGAAGGATGTTGGGATATGAGACTTGTGTGAAAGCTTAGAGAACTAATTGTAATTTCCTCTTCCAAAGTAGACAGGTATTCCCATAAGATGATGACCTGTTTGATTAGAGTAAATGTATAATTTCAGTAGATCAGAAACTTAATATTCACTGTCACTTTGAAGATTCTGCCATATTTTTTAGTATTCTTTTCTGAGTTTTGCATCAGACAGGAAGACAGATTTTGAAAGCAGTAACAGTTATCATTGAGGTCTGTTTATCCTTCTAGACCATTTCTTTTGCACATTTGAGAATATTCTATCTTTGGCCACAGCATATAATTGGTTTTGATTGTTTTAAGGCGTTCACATTATAAAAAATAAAATATATCTTAAAAATATATTTTAAATCTTCTGTCAATGGCAGGTAAAAAACTGTAGATGGTGTACAACACTAGAAGCAGAGTAATGTTCAGAGAGTAAAAAGGTGTTCTGCTTTGTGTTAATTATCACCTCTTCCAGACAAAACAAATGATTTTTGGTAGTCTGTCTGAAATAAAACATGTTTTTAAAACAACTGTTTGAGATAGTCCAAATAGTATTGTGTACTCAGGAAAACAGATGCATGTATTTTCTCTGTGATCTTAGTTTCTAAAAACTGCTTATTTAGAGGAGATCTGGAATTTCTTACAAAAAAAAAAAAGCATATGTTTTGGTCTTAGAATTGTACTGCATGCCTTTATCAAAGCTATCTCTTTAATAACATGGTTTTGATGTTCTCTTAGGTTCCTCATGGTCTAAGTCAATTGCAGAGAAGAAATTATTTTCTGGTTTTGAAACTTAAATAAATGTATATATTATGTAAAATCAGTAGTTAGGACAGCTATAGCTGACCACTGAAATGGAGACAAATGAGACTATTTTATAGAATTCTCCCCAAAACTGTTTGTTGCCTAATTTTAAAATAGTGCTGAAGGTTCCCCTTCTTTTCACTGTTTGTTATATACAGAGAGCTGATTCGATGTTTGAAGTGGTACATGGACCGTTCAGCTGAGCTTGTACGCCAAGACCACATCCAGGAAGCCATGAGAGTACGTATCCAACGGGGGTATTTGTGTCTGTTCCGTCTGTGACTGCAAAAGGGCTGGGGAAGATGGATAGAAAAGCAAGGGTAGGCAGGCGCTGACTACTTATTTGTTTAACCGGAATTATTTTTTTAATATTTTGCCAAAATTTTAATTTTAGGGGGAGATTCACTCTTGTGCAGAAAAAAAAAAAATGGAAGAATTATGTCTCCTTAAGTCCTTCTGAAGCCATATGGAGAACTTAAGTGGCCCTTGCACTGAATATATATGCACTGACCACAAACGTGTGTCTGGGTGGTCTACACCTTGCACTTCAAGAAGCATTTATTTTAAATGTATTAGGCACAGGTGCTGTGGATCAAAGATATGCTGTTCATTTCTGGCATTGACACAGCTTCATTGTATTACTGGTTGAAGTTCAGGAGTATTTTAAGAAGCAGATAAATGAGCCTTTAACTGCATGGAAATTTTAACAGCTCTTATTGCACAGGACCTGAATCACAGTTTGGTGATGAGAGCATGATCTTGCAGGAAGGCACAGCTTTCTAATGGTGTGTGAAAAAAAGGGAATATTTTTGGTGCTATTGCAGAGAAGTCAGAGACTCACATACTAGTTTTATCACGTGTAGTTGTAAAACAGAAAGATGTTGTGTCAAGTACATAAATGCAAGATTCCAAATTTGCAGGAAGATATTTTGCTTTGAGTGAGCGTCCATCTGTAGCTGTGTACCGTGGGTAGGCTTGTGTCCAACCGTTTGAGGGTGGACACTTTCTGAACAAATAGCACTGGCAGAGAACAGCAGGGTTTTTTCTCACTTTTTCACATCAGTGCAAACTGAAGTGTGTCACAGGTGAAGCACACACCCATACATACACAGAGACTGTGCCTTGTGGATGTATTTATGCTTGTGTCTTGGCACATGTTTCAGACTTTATTATGGCTTTTTCTTTCTTCTTGTGATATTTTTGTTCTTTGTTTTGCCTCCTTTAGTCTAATTTAGTCAATATTTTTGAGGAAATAATTTTTACTTTTTGAGAATTCTGGTTCCATTTGAACGGTTATGGTGGCACTGCCATCAACTAGCTGTCAGGATCCTCCCGTTAAGATCATATCCTGATACTTACAAGGGCATTATACCAGTGTTTACTTTGTCTTTTGTAGATATTTACATACTTGGAAGCAACTTCTTTGTAATATTTTCAACCACGGATTCATAGAGAATGGTAAAAGTAGGACAAAGATGTTTTGTCAAGAAATGATCAACTTTCTCGTTCTTTTTGCTTCCATTCTTATCCTTCCTGGGTTTTGGTTGTTTTTTTTTTTTTTAATTACAAAGAAATGTATTAAAATTGTGAGACGAGAGGAAGATCTCTACCTGGAACGACTTCTAGAAGGTTTTCTTCCCTCTCAAACCACTCAATAGTGCTGTATGCAATGCAGCAGATAGAGATGTATGATATTGTCCCTATGTGGTCTTCATTTTTTGAACCTCACAGCAGTCCTCTTCAGAAATATTAAAAATATGAATGCTAGAATGTCTTTCAGAAGCTCAGTCATTCAACATTACTGTTTGCGAATGAGGTACGTTCTTTCAAGGATTCCAAGGTAGCTGTTTGCTTACTGGGAATCTCAAGTGTTTGCCTAGAAAGTAGCTGTTCCCTCCATGAGTGGGGTGAATTTGAAGGCCTGACAGCCCAAGCCTTTCCAAGCAAGGGAATTATAATTACCACCAGAGTTTCTGCAGACCTAATGGTGCAGTCTCTACCACTGACACTGCTGTCACATCTTATTCGAACAGTTGCCTTTGCAGGTATATCTTGGAGGCCCAAATTAAAGTCTTTATCTTCTTCCACTGCAGGAAAGTGATTGATTTCCTTCTTTGTTTCCAGATTTTATTTCGGGCATTTGGAGCAATTTTGTACTGAACCAATTATCATTGCTAATATGTCATTACTAGTACTATACTCGGTTGTTGGAAATTTCTATGGTCTTGGGTGTCTTTGCTACACTCCTTGCACTAGTAGCTCTTCAGCTCAGAGAACAGAGGATAGCGCTCGTATCTCTTTTTCCCTGAATTAGCTGTTAATGCAGTACCCTAAAGCAGGTCTTGAAATGCCTCTGCACTCTTTTTTGGCTCTTGACTGCTCACGTACATTCATGATGGATATGCAGATGCCTCATAGGATTCTGATTTTCAACCTTTGCATTAGCAAGCAGTGCTTGAGACTATTTATAAAATGACTTACATCCCTCAAGACTCCTCTTAATTCTCCGAAAACTTGGGGAACTATAACCTCAAACCGGGACACTGAAAGGATGTGTGCTAGAACACACGGTATGATGTTCCTTTATTATGCCCTATAACAAGCTCCGCATAAGCTGCATCCAACCTGTGTCTCCCTGGAGAATTCTGTAACTAAGTGTCCATGTGCTCCACAGACAGTTTTGCTTTCCCTACTAGTCATGGCAAAACTTATGAAGTGTCTCTAGAAGGTGCCCTTTCAGCTTCAGTTATCTTCCACTAGTAGAACCATAGGTGGTTTTTGCCTGGATTGAGGAACCCACTGGAAAAGCGAGACCTTTTCTTCCTCAGGAAGTCACATCTTCATATCAGTGTTCTGGAGCTGAACCACACAGAACAGTCATCAAACTTCTTAGAGACTTGGAGGTACTGTGTGCCATTGCTATGGGGCTTTACATGAATGAGTGATACAGAAAGGGTCAGTCTTCCCAGTGGATTTCTTCGAAACCCTGAACATACTTTATGAGCCGTGCCAGCCAGGGAGCTAGTGAACGAGAGCTTTTGAATTACATTCTTGGCCTGCCTTTTGAGACTGGGGACTCCTCTAAAGTGTTTCCTTTGCCCTGAATTTCACAGAATTCACAGAATCACAGAATGGTTAGGGTTGGAAGGGGCCTCTGGAGATCATCCAGTCCACCCCCCCTGCCAGAGCAGGGTCACCTACAGCACGTTACACAGGACAGCGTCCAGGCGGGTTTTGAATGTCTCCAGAGTGGGAGACTCCACCACCTCTCTGGGCAGCCTGTGCCAGTGCTCCACTACCCTCAAAGTAAAGAAGTTCCTTCTCATGTTAAGATGGAATTTAAAAAAGAAATGTTAGTCTGTTGCTTTTAAGACCAGTCTGTCTCTGGACTTATTTATTAGCTCATTCAGAAATAATTACCTTATTTGGTGATTCACATTTTCTACAGTCTCACTTTTTCTAAGAATACCAGAAAATTGCTGCTGTAATTATAATTGTTCTACCCGGGTCGGCCTGTTTGTGGGACCCGCTCCTTTTATTGCTGATGCCTTGAACTTTGCCCTAGGTTTTTCATCTGCTCTCACAAGACTCAGATTGGTACCTGCACTTGAACCTTTGCGCTTTTTTTCTTGAAACTGCGTAGTAGATGCCTCTTGCCCTTGCAACAAGCGTGCTGTTCTCTGGAAGAAACATATTGACGGTAGAAGGAAGAAGTTTGCTAGCTGCTCTTGAATGGTGAAGTGGATACTCATAGACTACTGAAATTGTCTTTCATTCACTTTGGTTAGGACACTGAAAGGGATTCAGACTTTCAGAGCTAATCCTCTTAACTACACTGTGCCCATTCTACATACTCCAAATTCTTTCCTAAAGTAATCTTTGGGTTTCTTGAGTTAGGAGATTAATCTGTGCTTTTTCTTAAAGCGGCTCTATACAAGGTTGATTCATCTGTTCATATTCTGAACAGAATTAACTTCTACAGCAGATGAATCCAGATATGCAGCTGTACTGTCCCCAGGACTGTCCGCTGCATTTATGAATGTTATACAGCAGAACTATCAAATGTCTGAGCATAATCCCTGAAGGCTCCAGTGACACCACTGTCTCTGAAGAGTGTCTTTTTCCATTAGACCTGCAGAATAATCAGAGAAATGTATCCACTTTTTTACCTGTGATATCATAGAAGCTTCCAACTGATGCTGCTTTTGTCATAGTGATCTTCTGGTTTTAATTCTCCTGGGACATTGCAGCCAACCAGCAGGTAATCTGTGCAAGTTGAGATGAGCTGTTCCTGTATGCGGAGTGAACGTGCATAGGGACAGTCACTTAGAGAAGAGAGGAAGGTTACTCATTAATAAGTGGAGGTTCTTTGAGATGCATTATCTATATGCACATTTCTTACTCCTTTTCTCGTCTCTCCTGGAGTACTACTGGTGGAATTTAGGGATTGTTTGGTTGAGAGGAAATAAGGTTACGATGCTGTTTGTCTATTTAATTTTTGTATTTGATGGTACCATGAGTCCTTAGGCTGCTGGTCACAGGTGAGTGGTGTGTGCTCACCTGTTGTGTGAAGATGCATACAGACTATGTTTTTAAGAAACTTCCTTTAATTTGATGCTGATTTTTTTATATCATGCCAAACATAATAAAGGCTTGAATTTTATTTCAGTGCACTTCTATGCCTTTAGGCACATATATGCATCATATCTGTGATTTTGTAAGTAATGTTAGTCCAACTGCTGGTTTGTGCTAACAAGACTTGGTTAGTGTTTTTACCATCTCAGCCATGTGTCTGTAAACACACTGAACGCTTCGGTTCGCTGCTTTCATGGGTTCATTCTAGGCAACAGTTTAGGTTGTCTGTGCTAAGGCTGTGGGGTGGCTCTGCAAGCCTGCCATTTCACTTTCAACAGAGAATGACAGAATTTCATACGTAAATCCTCTGATTCATTGCAAAACATAATCTTCACATTAAAGTTACGAGCTTTCAGGTTAGAGTTATGGTTGTCTATACCAAACCTATAAAACAGCTTGTACAAGCACTTGACTTGCAGTATTTGGTGTTTGCAGCAGAGATGCTAACCTTGAAGTGATGACTTTTGTGAACCAATTGACCTTTGTCTGCAAACTATCCAGAAATACAAAGTGTTATTTCCTGATGAAGTTCTTTGGTGTAAGGAAGCTTCACTGGGAGATGTTTTAGTACAGCAGTGTAAATAATGTACTGCCAAATTAGCAAAGTTGCCATCACTCCTGGGGAAAAAAAAAAAAAAAAAATGGCTGTAAGTATCAGTGGCATTTTGAAATCTGTGATGGCTTTATAAGGAATTTCCCGTTCCCATTCTCTATCCTTAAAGCTGTAGCATTCTGAAGCTTACAACATAACACTGCATATTCGTGCATATAGTGTGGTGGGTCAATGAGGGACATCTTATGGATTCAAAAATACCTGAGGGGGGCGAAATTTGGATTTGAATTAACTTTCCATTTCCAAACTGAAGTGAAGCAGGCAAGAATACTTTCCAGTCGATACAGTGGAATATTACTAATGTTTCTGTATAGACGATGATTATTGGAGCCCCAGCCTGTTCGTTTCCTGTGCTGAATTTTGAGGATATCATCAAACTATGCATCATGTCTTCCCTTAATCCTGCTTTAATGGTGTATCATGTTAAGCGCTAAGGGAAGGAGTGAAGTCTAAATGTCACTGAATTTAGTACGTTTCAGTGGTGACAGCTGCATAAACCAAATGATCAAAAAGGCCTTGTTGCTGTGTGGAATATTACACCGCTATGTTAGTGTCTGTAAGAACCTTTCGCAGGTTGCTAAGCTTGGTAAAGGCTGCGTAGAACAATGTGTTTTTCTTCATTGACACTGCTCCCAAATAAATGGGGTTCTGAATAATGCCATTTACAAAATTTTAGTTAAAGATGTTCAGGTTGGAAATTCAGACTTAATCTAGACATGTTGTAGAGCAAGTTATCGTTCTTCTACAAGAAGATCCAACTTGCCAGTCCCTCAGGGCTGCAGCTTCTATCACGCGTTGTATAATGGTGTTAAATGCCATCTTCTGTGCAGGTTATTCTCCCTCTGCTGGGAGCTCTCCATATTTCATAGGTGATGATAAAAGAAAGATGCTTTAACTTATCACAGCTCAAAGTAAAACGATACTGGCTACAGTACTGCTGCGATGGGCTGCCAGAGGGCTTAACGTGCTGCTCTTGTCATCTTCTGTTTCTGCATTTATTTCTGTTTGTACGCGTAGCTGCCAGAAATAAAGGTGAACCTTCTGTTGTGTTCATATTGAAAAGTAGAGTCTCTTTTCTGTTGTGTTCATATTGAAAAGTAGAGTCTCTTTTTTCCAGGTAACCCTTCTTCTGTTCCACTGACAGTCCGCTTATCTTAATCTAGATTAGCTAACTCAAGTAATTAAATGTAAAATTTGAATGAAACCAGAATAGCTTCTTCAGGCACTTACAGTCATTGTGCCAAGTCATGAGAAAATTAGAAGTCTCTTCATCGAGATTTTCCTCAAAGTTTGTAACCTGAATTTGTCTATTTGACTTAAATGCATAATTTTTGTGAGTGGGACATACCAGTAACATAGATTATTGGTTGAGAAGGGATACTTGACTATGAGTAGCTCTTCCTTAACTGAATTATATAATTTACAAAACCTGTTTTACTTTCTCTTTTCTAAAGCTGAAGAATTTAGTTATTATGCAGCTAGACTCTTTCCTGGTTCTCTTTAAAGCTCCTTTATTTTTCTTTCTCTCTTTTTCTGTATCTTAATCTCCTTCCTCTCCTGCTCCTTAAGGCCTTGGAATATCTTTTCAAGTTCATTGTCCAATCTCGGATCCTTTACTCCAGAGCTACTTGTGGAATGGAGGAGGAACAATTCCGCTCCAGCATCCAGGAGCTTTTCCAGTCCATCAGATTTGTGCTCAGCTTGGACAGCAGGAGCTCTGAGACTCTCATCTTCACACAGGTTTGCTATTTTCTACCCCTTAACTGGCAAACCCAAAGGCAGCTATTTTCTGCACAGGTACTATATATGGGCACATGACAATTAAATGCAGGTTAGTAGAATTTTCTCCCTCTAACAAGCTGGTGATACTGGAAAATGACATAGCCAATTAATGTTATTAGACAGTGGCTTTGCATCACTTCACAGATACAGGTGAGCTGAACTGTGGACTCTCAAGAGGAAAGTGACTTGTCACATGAGAACACAATTTCTGCTCTTCACAAAAGTAAACTGCATTTTCAAGCTTCTCATTCATGCATCTTACAGTTGGCCTAAAGAAATTTAAAATCCTTAATTGTAGTAGCTCAAGTCAATACTCGGGGTCATAGCAACATCACAGTAGAGAAGTTCAATTGATGTACTCCCAGTCAGATAAACTTAATTCCAGCATACTCTAAAATGACAGCCAGAATCACGTGCAGCCTGACTGCAAGCACACTGTGATAACCACACTCACCGTTCATATGGTATCTTGAATATGGCCCACATGACTTCACAGAGACTTCACGTGGGCTTAAGGTACTACTCAAAGTCAGTAAGGATGTTGCGAAGTTATGTTTCATCTTTTAAAGATCACTGTACTAAATTGCATCTGTGTTTATAAGTTTTAAATAGTTCTGTCAAATGCTATGTGTGCCTCAGCTCGGAGAGTATCAAAGATAGACCGTCTGGAAGTTCCTGGTAATATGAAGGTGATTTGTAATCACTAATTTACTATTAACAGATGTTTTGAACACCTACTGTAGTTCGCCAAAGAAGCAGTTGCTGTGAACATCGCCACAAAACAGAGTGACTCTGCTGGTTAGGGAAGCTGCCAGCAACGCGGTCTCTTTCTTAAGAAGCTGCTCTAAAAGATTTTGAGAGCAGCTGCTCTAATCTTTTATTTAATCGCCCATTAGTGGGTATAATAAGATGAGCCAGGAACATGAGAAACCAGTGCACAGATTTTGCAGGCAAAGCGGCAGTGAGTGGAAAGGGTTGAGGATGGGGTTATTTTCCCTTTTTCTCTTTATTTCCTTTTTTTTTCCTCCTTTTTCTCACTATGGTATTTACTTTGGACTTTTGTAATTTGTAAAGCCTGTCCTTGTTTAATCTTTGAAAAGTTTATTTTTTGTTTCCCCCCTTGCCACTATGTTGCCCCTTGATCCCACTTGCCCCATAGGCCTCTCAGCCTGGAGGGCAGGCGAGCGGAGCTGGGACATGTGCCCCACAAAAATGTGGTGGTACTTCAAGGCCGTCATTTAATTCTGTAAGTAATGATCCTCAGAACTGCACAAGTATTTCATCGTGGATGTTCCCGATTAATCCTTTTTCCCTATCCCAAACCCTCTTTTCCTGCATATGAACTGGAATTTAACGTTTAAGTGGCTGGTATTTCAAAACTAGAAAATGTGGAATGTTTTGGTAATTAATGGAACCGCTTATGGCATCCACACACTGAAAAGAACAGTATTGAGAGCGTATACAAGATTATACAAGTCAAATTGTTCAGGACAGCCAGGGAGATTACGTACTAGTTCCAGAAATCTGGACAACTGTTAAATATCTACAGTAATGCAAACATAATTTTCTTAACACTTTTCCTCTCATCCAGGATATTAGAGAGATCTCAATATAGTTCTTCCCAGCAATGAGGTTAAAACTGATTATGCCCTTCCTTCCAGGCAATTGGTTTGACATGAGTAATGTTGCAGAATATTTTAGGGTGCTGTACAAAAAAGAGCCCTTCAAGGAACTGATGAAATGATGTTGCTGTTCCTCAGGACGGCTCCAAAGCTTCCAGAGGAGATCCCATGCATCCTTAGATTACTGCTGGGTATCCTAAATCACCACAGAAATCCTCCTGCTTTATAGTAATGGTTAGAAATAAGTTTAGGAAAACTCCTGTAGGGATTTGTTGAGCCAATACTGTAATTTCACTTGTAATATCCCAAAGATAAAGATGATGACTGGATTTGTGGCTGTTGTAGCCTTCCAAGAGTACCGTGAGCTATTTAAATGATTCATATTTGTTTATTTTGTTAGTACATTGTATGTATGTAGCTACAAATAGGTGACAACACCCAGGAGGCTATGTGAGTGTTTGTGTAATCTGAATTGATTGTAACAAGACAAGATGTTGAGAGAGATAACGAGCGCGAAGAAGAAAGAGGTAAATTTATATTCAGAATAATTTACTGGGCTCTACAGTGTTAGTTGTAAAAATAACTTAGACTTTGCTCAAAGACTATTAAATAGATATCACTGTTGTTTGAGGGAAAAGATACTTTAAGGAAAGACTTGGCAAAGAAGGCAACTGTATATTACATGGGATTAGGAGAGGCATGCCGAGTGCTACCACCAGCAGGGGAGAGCTACAGAAATGTTTATGCAATGAGGAAAAAAAGAAATCCGTGAGGAAAAGGAGGACATGCAGAACAGAAGAAAATAGCAATAGGTAGTGAGACTCTGGAAGGGCGAAGCTGTGAATAGAGATCTGCAATGAAGTTTGGTAAATCTGAACTTCTGGAGGCAATGAGGGTGCTCTGTGTGGAGAGCTTCAGAGCGGGAGGGGGGACCAGCAGGAGGGGCTGCGGCGGGTGGGAGCACGGCAGCCGAGTCACAGCCAGACTGCAGCAGTTCCAGAAAGCAACCACCTAGGAATTTAAGTAGTTATTATGAGGAAATAGGTATGGACCTTGGGTAGGATGTAGAGGAAGAAAGAGAGTAGTTTTACAGCATTAGAGGTGCGTGGCAGCTGTTAGGTACGATGCCAAGTCTGTGGAACTTGAGGATAGGGCGATGCATGGAATTTTCTAGTGCTATGAAGCAATAAATTGAGGAGGAGTGAAATAAGAGATGATTGTTGTTGTTGTGTTGATATTGTTTCTGCACTTTAAGGAACACCTTCATGGATAGCTCCAGCTTTCTGGAAATATCCGTTATTGCAAGAATCACGTGCACACTGACTTGCATGATGTGATGCCTCTTTCACGTGAAATCACACTGCACCCCTGTTGCAGAAACACTGCAGCATCACACGACAGTGCTGCTATGGTTAAGGGTCTGTCAACATGTTCTTTACTTCAGAATGTTTTCTGAAGAGTTTTAACTGTCTTGGGTGGTTGCTCAGTTCAAAAAATTGGTATAGAACTCTCTAATCAGAAGCAAGTTTTATATTTATTGAAAAACGTAAATCAGCAAAAATGGACTATATTCTGATGTCTGGTACCTCAATTATTTCTGTTTTATAAGTTGTGTCCTAAAATACAGCCTTTTGAAGCTCTACAGTATGTACGTGCTGAACTTACCATAAGACTTAGTATTGCAGCAGCACTTGATTTTCATATACATGTTTTGTTCACTATGAACTTTAGGTATTGCAAAACAGTAACACCAGCCATAGCACACTATTTCGTAGCTTTCTGCAGACCCTTCCTTCGGTTTTACTGTTGTTTCTGTTGCACTGCATTTAGCTGCAGTTGCAGAATTCAAAATTTTCAGTTTCTTCATTGCCTTTTTTCAGGCTGCTTTGCTGAACTCCTTCCCCGCTATCTTTGACGAGCTGCTGCAGATGTTCACTGTGCAGGAAGTGGCGGAGTTCGTGAGGGGCACCCTGGGCAGCATGCCCAGCACCGTGCACATCGGGCAGTCCATGGACGTCGTTAAGCTCCAGTCCATTGCACGCACTGTCGACAGCCGCCTGTTCTCTTTCTCAGGTAAGACAGTGGTGTCTCAGGCCGGGTCTTGCTGCTAACGAAGAGCAGGAGCACGTTACATTTATTTTGCAGTTGCTTTACTGCAAACAATTCGTTGCTGGTGCCAATAATCTTTGTAGTTATTTATCTTGGCAGCATCATTGTTCATATATTCACTGTGGGTACTTTGTAAGTTTCCCTACGGTAGAAAATGTATATAAATCCATCATAGATGAAATGCAGTTACTAAAGGTTGATAAAAATTAACAAATCAAGTCATTTATTAAAACTGCCAAATCTCACTTGATACTTTGTATTACTCTTCTGTTGTTGTCATGGGTCGGAAGGTAACCTCCTCTCCGGCCGGCTTCTTGACTGAGAAAGAGGGAGATAAAGTTATGTGAGAAACCCACCACATTCTTTTAAAGTATGTTTAATCTTTACATTATAACTTTAATATTTCTTTAGCTCAACATATTAGTAATTCTTTAAGAATTAATTGAATGAAGAAGGGTTGAAGATTGTGAGTTTATTTCATCCATAAAGGTCCAAATGAAAGACTTTAGGAAGGTAATATTGGAAGATAAAAAGCACCATTGGGCTTATCCTCCCTGTAGTGAGGATCTCAAGTTAGCGCACTTAAATTACTCTACTCAGTGCACAGTGAGAATAACACCACCACAAAATCATGTTTAACCCAGCTGTTGTAATTGTTTATAAACATACATATTTTTTCTTAAATTTCAAATTAATTTTAAAAAAATGAGAGTGTGTAGAGAACGAGTAGCTTAGTCCAAAGGTGGCTGTGAAACAGGCAGTGCGGTTTATTTAATCATAGTGTTTTGAACCTATTGATAAAAATATTTGGCTTTGTGGGTGCCAGTTTGTAGGCAAAAACTTCCTCTTCTGTCTTCTCAATAAAGCCAGGTGTAACTTTGCCCACAGGGTCCAGGGTTTTAGTCCGTCCCATTAACCTTCATTTCTCCTTTACAGTAATACTGGCAACTAACGATGCTTTTAGCTGCTGCGTAGCACCATGACATCTCACTATGATGGCTGCTGTGACTCAACAGATGCCTCATTTTCCACCCAAAATAATGGTAGACCCTTGTCATATTCCTTCCCATGGAAGCATGGCCCAATAGTCCCAGGTCAACAATCTTTCCTATGTCCTTTCTGGCCCTGGGAAGATGAACCCAGTTGCCAAAGTTATCTTTTGGCTGCCCACCCTACCCACTCTTCAAGTCTTCCAATTAAAGGAAGATACATTCTCTTCTTCTTGCCTCCTGTATGGTGATGACTTGTTTTCCTTTTCTCTCTCCCGTCAGTCTGTTTGCTGACATCTTGCCACTTTTTTCCCCTGTTGCTCTTTTTTCCTGGTTTGGCTACTGTTTTCTGCAGCTGCTACCTGTTCTCCCTTCTTTCATAAGATGAAGGCTTGTAAGCCAGCTAAAAGAATTAGCCAGTTTCCAAGAGGCATATATTGGAGAAGCTGTATTAGCTGTGGCAATAGAGCTGGAAAGCAACACGAAGTGAGGAAGGGTCTGCACAAAGGAAATCAACATTAGAAAATATCGGTTCACACCTGTTGTTTCTAAGCTGTATCACTATTGAGAACATCACGTATACTGCATTTATGAACTTGTGAAACTAGATGCACCATTAATTCTTTAGATACGGTTCTTGGAAGCGTGGTGCACGACAACCTGTACAGTAGAAGTTGCACCAGTTAATCAAACATGCTGTATACCAGTAGACTAATCTGGATACCAAGAGCCTGCTGACTGGGATGGTTGAAATTTAAATCTCTTGGAATGACTGTGATCTGGTTTTCCTTCTTTCAGAGTCGCGGCGCATCCTGCTACCTGTAGTTCTTCACCACATTCACCTTCACCTACGGCAGCAGAAGGAGCTACTTATCTGCTCTGGGATCCTCAGTAGTATCTTTTCCATAATCAAGACCAGCTCTTTGGTAATGTCCTGTTTGATTTATTTATTTTTTTTAAATTCCATCACTGATTTCGTAAAATGAAGACTCAGGGATTTTTATAGGTTAGTACAGGTTTTTCGACAATCCTTTTAAAAACAAAATTCTGCTAACTTTCTGTCAGCAGGAGAACATCTGAAATGAGGGTCTGCTTTTGTGTGTGTGACTCAGAGCATTCTGATTACACAGTGCTCTTGCTGTTAGGAGGGGAAAACAGCATACGCATTTACCAGGTTTGACACTGTTTAATTTTCTTCATCCAAGCCCAGAACTTAGATGTCAGTGGAGTTCAGAAGCTCTACAGAGCTCTAGGACTTGCAGTTCCGCAAGAGACAGTAACTAGCACTTTGTGATTCACTTTAAGAGAATACTCTAAAATTATCCAATCAATGAAATCACACTTAGTTCTGGAAATTGCTGCTGCGTTTAAACACCCAGCTTTGATGATCATAATACTCTGATCTCAAATGGTAACTTGATCGTTTAAAGCAGTGCTCACAAACAGAGGGTGGTGAAGTTTCCCCATCTGACTCCAAAGGAGGGAGCTCATGGCGCTAAATATAATTCATACCAATAGAGCTTTTTCAATTACAAGTTACGGTTTTGTGTGAAAGGAATGAGATGAAAGGTATCATGGTAATAAGCTAAAATAATGCTGCCATGGAATAAAGGTTCCTGAACGTAATTCGATCCCATTGTGTTCTAGAGTGTATGCAGACCTTTGATTATAGATTTACCTTTATGGCTGTGACCCCGAATGTTTCCACCAGAGACTGAGGAGGTAACACACACACTGGCATCACAACAGTATCTGGTACCAATGATGAATTTGATTGTACTTCTCTGAACCCCCATTACGGAGCTCTCTAGCAAAATGAGTACCTGTGGTATGGCTGACTCAGCAGAATTGTTTTTGCTAATGCCGTTCTCTCCAGTTTCTAACTGTCTGTTTGCTCACCACTTACTGTAGGAGGGAGATGTCGTGGAGGAGGTTGAGATGATGGTGGAGAGCCTCCTGGATGTGCTTTTACAAACTCTGCTTACAATCATGAGTAAATCGCAGTCTCAGGAGGCGGTAAGAGGGCAGCGTTGCCCGCAGTGCACAGCAGAAATCACCGTTAGTAACTAACAATCAGTTTCTATTTCCTGCTTCTCTAACCTTTGGTTCAGTCCCTCACCACCACGGGCACCTCATTATCATCTCTGCTGCATGAATGCCCAGGGCTTTGTTACTTTCCCTTATTAAGCCCCAAATCCATTCCTTCCTCTTTGCAGTAGTGAGGTCTGCAGGAAGCAGTGGAGCTCAGGAAGCTTTTGTGGATTTCCAGGTTATTTTCTCGTTTGTTTTTGCAGCTGTGATTAAGAGTTACTGTTTAGAACTTGAGGCGTACGCTAGCTGGGTACCTGCCTAAATAGGTGTCACCAGGGGCTGTGGGAATATCAGGCTCTGATTCCCAAGACTGAGAATACCATCAGTGGACAAGTCCTTTCATTTAACACCCTGGAGAGATTCTGTCCACGTTCATTGATTATTTCATGCAAATGAAACCCAACATACTTTTGAAAAAGTAATTAGCAGATCCTAGGTTAAGTGAGCGGTTGAGCTTGGTGGACGAAGAGGGAAAAGCCACCACTTTGTCCAGACTGCCAGCATAAGCCTAGGCCTTTTTCTTTGACAGGCAACAGAAGAGGAGAAAAAGAAAAGAATTTTGCTGTTCAGTTTTCTTCTTTTCTGGATTTGTTGCCCTTTTCTATTCTAGCCTATTTTAGTCTAATTTTGCTTGGCAGAGTCTCTAATGCAGCTTTTGCACTATGTATGATATTAAGCTGTTGTTCAGAATAGACTTTTTTTAGACTTGCTTTTTTATCAAATGGCTGAAACCTCAGAGATATTGTTGGGGGCAGATGTACACTAAGGTACACTTCTCACATGAGAGATTTTTATCTTTCTGTGTTAGCTCAGATAAAGTAATAAATGGTAGAATCCTAATAAAGAGCAAGGCATTTAGTAGTTTTCAGATGTGTTCTTTGATACAAAATAAGAAAGGCGCTACCTTGCAAATGTCCAGTAGCTTCTCAGTTTCCTTTTACTCCTACCATTTGACTTACTGTTATTTATCACGTGCCACCTCGCACATAAAAGCACACCTTTTTTCCTAATGAAGTTGAGCCCTGTGAAGTTTATTGGAACAACCTATGTCAAAGCTTCTGGGTAGATGCTTGAGCCAATCAAAAAAAAAAAAATTAAAAAGGAATGGACAGACCCAAGTACAAAATCCTTCGTATTTGTTCCTGAATATATTCAGGAATTTGTTTCTGAGTTTACATTACACAGCACATATTTTACAGTGATATGTGGAATCTTATTAGATACCGATTAGAAAGTAGTTTGTATAGTTTCCAAATTAATTGCTCATTGTCACAGAAAAAAATAGCGTTGTGCAAGGGACTGGCAGTCAAAGACATACTCCTTGCGTTCTTGGCACTGCCTTGCTTGTTATCTTGGACAGATTGCTTAACTTGTCTGTGCTTTGCTTTCAGATATGTAAAATGGGGGAGCTCATCTTTGGAAAACACTTTGGGATACTGTGGTAACTGGTTAGGGTGCATCTGCTTTGCAGGCCAGAAATGTAATTGTAGCTCATGTGGGCTTACCCAAACTATATTCCGAATATCTTACTGGAATACTGTTAGTACTGTAGCTATGACAGCACATAACTTGGTGAACACTAATTAGCCAAATATTTACAAGATTCCAGACACCTTTTGTAGCCCATATTGATCCCATGCTGTCGTTGCTATACTGTTTTGAGTATCTGAGCCAATTGGTTTAAATAATTCCTGGTATGTCTGCGTGAGCTGCAGTCACACCTTTGATAGACATAGCATATGAAGTAACTGAAAAAGGTGATTGTCAAAAACTGCATGCTTGGAGGGCAATTCGTTAATGTCTGTATTAATAATTTTAAATTATTTTTGTATAGACAACAAGATTGGTTAAAAGACTTTTAAAACTGGCATCTGTGGAGGAGCCTCTAAGAGGTGTATTCCTGTGTATGAACAGTAATTCAGGAACAGTTAACATGCAGTATTTTTACTCTCTGTGCATGTCAGCTTCCCTCTCATAGGCATTGGGGCCATTTCAGACCCCTCCCTTTATACCTTACCCCAGGCTGAGTTTTTTATTTATGAAATTTGAGATTGTCTAAATGAAATAGTTTCTCATTTGGTCAACAGGGAGAATATGTCTCCTGCCTTTTGTCTTTGCTTCGTCAGATGTCGGACACTCATTTCCAGCACTTACTGGACAACTTCCAAAGCAAGGATGAACTAAAGGTACAACAGAGCAGAACACCGTTTGTAGGGTGATTCACTCGGAATGAGAGAGTGATTACTTGCGTTACTTGCTCTGCTAATCATTCCCGTTCACATTCACCTCTGTTCAGGGACCTTTCTTTCACCTTTAGAATAACAGGTGTTGTGTTTGAGACCACAGGGCACTGAATTACCTTCATAAGAGCAAATAAAGTCCCACAATAGATGTTATTAGACAGAAAAGGATATTGTTATTGTACCATATAGAACATAGTCAAGAGGAACAGGGTTTTTTAATCCCATGAGGGTAAAGTCAGTTGTTCTGTTGTATTTTACTAGATGTTCAATGTGCATTGGAGGTTACTTAGGAAGAGTGGTGATTTTATACCAAAAGAGAATTTCAAGCCTTTTGGGGGATACAAATGTCTCTAGCAGATAAAATCTTTTTGGGGAAAGCAGTAACCTTTCTACTCCATTTGCTGCATGGTCCCCAGATTTGTGAATATTAACTTACGTGATGGCTATTCCTGAAAAGAAGGGGTTGGTCAGGCGTACAGATCTCTGTGGTGGCTCTTTTGCCACTGACATTTTGAAATGGCACATCTCAAAACAGCAGAAACCAACTTTTTATCTCAGCTTCCACAGGAAAGAGGAGTATCTCTGGCAACAGTCTGTTTAAAAGGCAGAATAATTTCATAAATTAAGACAAGATTTTATACAAAATGCTTTTGATTAGCATGGCACCCAATAAAATAAGGACAATACAAAGAATGTAATGTGGCAGGAACTTACATTGCCTTAACAAATGAGGTGGAGAAACAGTGAGAAATCCTCTCTGAATAGGCTTCAGCTTCTAAATATTTCACGTGCATATAGAGAAGCTGAATAAATCAGGGAGATAAATTGGGATGATGGAATTCTTACCTCTAGGTTGCAGGGTTCCATGTATCTCAGGTTGATAGTTATCTGAGATTACTACCTTTCAGGTAACTTTTGAATTGGTCATAGGAAAATTACTTGGTATGTTAATTCACATTAATTTTTAAAAGATATTTTTCAGAGGTGTCTAAACTATAGTTCTTATGTCAGACTAGTGAAAAAGTTTGTCATTGAACTGAAATGTGTCTTTACACCCATAAGAACAAACACTGTTATATCTCTGACAATCTAAGGATATATTCAGGAGCATCACAGAGGCTGAAGATTTTTATACCAAACTTTTTTTCCAACTATCTGTTGACCTAATAAAATATATTACTTTTTTTTCTCCTTCAAAGCTTGCTGTAATAATATTTCCAACACTTTTTCCTAGATGGAAAGGCACTATGTTCACTTATCATTGTTAACATCTAGGCAAAAATGGGGCCAAAAGTCAAGGAGCTTTTGATGCTTTACTCTTAGCTCAGTTACACCAAGATATTAACCTTCCCCTCTCCCCTCCCCAAAATTAAGGCATAACGGGAGGACAGTTTTGAAAAGACCTTGCACTGCCACTTTCTGTGCTATCTAAATTTTGTGTACAAAACAATAAAATCATAGTTTGCAAGGCATGTTTTATCCTCCCCATTGTTCTTTGTAGATGTAGAGGTGCAGGTAGTCAAAATACAGAAATGACTTCAGGTTCAGGGAATTTTTTGGCAAGCAAATTCTCAGCCTGAATCTGTTTAAGAGATTATTTTTTTTTCTACTGCATATTGCCAGAAATGGGCCTTTCCTGTTACCATCTTTAAAAGCATATGTAGGAATTTTATTGGGTTTGAACGTGTGGGATTTTCTCAAATTTGTGACATAAGTGCAAAGAAGTTTGGACAGATACATTAATTAATTGAATGCATAAATAAATGATTATGATTCCAGTGTATCTGAAAATAGCTGCAAATTGGCACCAGAACTCTAGATGATAATATGAGAAGTTATATACAATTATGCACATAAGGAAGTTTTTCATCTCGCTGCAGAAGTTAAGATTTAAAAGACTGATGCAACTTCTTTAGTCCGTATTAGATGCATACAAAATTAATAGAGCCATATCCCAATATATGTTGTTTTCAGGCGAATGGCCTAGTGACACAAAGCTCAAGAGGAGCACACTTGGCTTAACTGTCTTTCTTACAATCAAGAAAACAGATTAATCTGCAGCTGCTGGTGATTTTTGAAATTTTTTTTCTCTGTGACAGGAGTTCCTCCTGAAGATTTTCTGTGTATTTCGGAACCTGATGAAAATGAGTGTCTTTCCTCGAGACTGGATGGTGATGAGGTTGCTCACCAGCAAGTAAGTAAAGAAGCGGGTATAAACTGTTGACATTCTGTATCAGAATTTCTTCTCCTCGGCTGGGCAGTTAAAACCTGTGATGCAGTGTGTTTCATCAGACCAAGATGTGGTGATCAACAGGAATTTTGGAGTGCTCATCCTCATTCTACAGTTACTTTAACACTCTGGACCAAACTGGGACTTCTGTATTCATTGTTTCTTAAACTCTACCAGTATGCAGAGGCAGCAAAGAGTTAGAAGTTTAAACCCAGGGCTGAAGTAGCTGCAGGGGAGGGTAAGAGTGGTGCAGCAGCTGTTGTAACGCTTGGCAAGGAACAGCTCCCCACACCAAGCGGTGTTACCTGGCGGGCCTCTCAGCTCCCTCCCTCAGTACGTTACTACGTTAATGTCTGTCTCTCCCCGTAAAATCGCTCCTTAACCTACCTAGAAGGAGGACTCGGTTATTTTAGAAAAGGAGGAGCAGACCCTAGTGATGACACCGTGTCATACATACAGAGTTTTTCCTCAATTAAATTGTCATCCACCATTTTAATGCTTAATTTTATCTGATTTTCTTGCTTCTGATGGGTTAAGTACTATGCTGTTTGGAATGGCAGTGTGATGAACACAGGGTGGCTGGAATTATTTACTAGCTTCTTGTTTCTTTAGATAAAACTAGCTATAGAATTACTACCGACTAACTGACAACTGGAGGGGTTCCCATTACCATGGGATACCCTGGAAGTTCAAAGATACAAAGATACCATGGAAGTTTTCCTAAAGGCCGCTCAGCCGAGCTCTACCCTCTGTGAGTTCACAGTGCTCGTGAAAAGGGAAAGAAGTGGATTTCAGTATTTCAAATGCAAAGATTAAATGAAGATCTGTAAGAAAAGAAAAATCCACCTGAAAAGAATAGTTCCCTCAGATGCTGTAGGTTGCCTAGTTCCCTTTGGCAGTTTTGCCATAAACCTGATAGGTATGTTTAGCAGTGTTACTGGAAGTGTTGCTTTCATGTGAACTAGAGATGTGCTGTTTCTTTTGATACTATTGTTGCCTCATCTATATGCTATTTATTAATTCCTGAATTCACCACATGCCTGGATTGCCTTTCACTAAGTTGTATTTAGCCACCGACAAAAAATACCAGGGAATCCGGAATTGGCAAAATACTCATGAATATGTTGAGTTGAAGTGTGAGCCAGATCAAGGACCATGGTATAGCCAAGAACAAAAATAACTCAAACTTTTTGAGTTGCTCTTCTCTGAGGGGAAAAAAAAAAAAAGTCTTTCTGCTTAAAATAAGAGAAAAAAGAGTGTATTCTTTCATTTCACTGGAGGTAATATGGTTCAGCCATACAAAACAGACAGGATTTGAGATGCTTCTGTGTCAATCCCAGAAGTTACAATAATGATGAAAATTCTTACGCTTGTATCACTTAGTACAAACTGTTTATTAAAACGCAGAAAGATAGGTGACAGTGATTGCATGAAGAATACCTGTCTCTGTATGTACAGTAAAATCAGCACCATGAACCACTGTAATATGTTATACTCCACATTCAAATGTTCTTTTTTTTATTTTCTTTTTTTTTTGTTTTTGACTGCAGTATCATAGTTACAACAGTTCAGTACCTGTCTTCTGCACTGCATAAGAATTTCACGGAAACGGACTTTGATTTTAAAGTAAGAATTGATACCGAGAAAATATTATGACATCTTTTTAAACTAGCAATAACAAAGGATCAAGATCTGTTCTCTACATTAGTTAATTTATTTGCAGCATTTATTTGAGTATCTGTGAGGAAGATGACCTAACTGATAAAAGTCAGGAATGTGAATCTGCTGTGGAACTGAGGGGAAGTAGAAGAGATACGCTGATATCAAATCAAGAGAATTGAGCCCCTCATAAAGGAAACAAGTATCTTCATAAGCAGTGGAGCCAATGAAGCATGCTCTCTTACAGATTCACGGCTAATAAAATGTACACTCAGGCAATGCTTTTCCT
>NW_009649934.1:2615463-2667469 GCF_000708025.1 Charadrius vociferus
ACTTGGAGGAACACAGTCTGGTGTAGTTGAAAATGGGCAACAAGTTCAGTGCCACTAGTGAAAAGCTGCCAGACACGCACCTGGGCACGTGTACACACAGCGTGATGGCATAACTTCGTTTCTTTGGGAAAACTGAGTAAATTATAGGGTTCTCATTCATGATAGAATGTAATCTCTGGGTTTTTTTGAGGGATAGAATCTGTTTAGCCTACAGGAAAAACAATTTAAAACTTTGCTGAAGTCACGAAATTTACTCATTTTTGAACTCTGGTGCTAAGAGGAAAGCCCAGTGGCGTTACAGTCTTGGGGGTTTAATTTATTTCCTACCAGGTTTTAAAGTATCCATTGGTATCCTTAAGAGTTTAGTATCTCAGTAGTTAAAGATACATCTTGATTAAGTTACATCTTGATTACAAAAAGGAACAGTTTAATTCTATATATAAAGGAACATTTGTCTTCCTACACTTGCTTAAAACTTACTCATTGGAGTGTAATGTTACAAAATTTCCTTCCTGTGTCACAGGTGTGGAACTCTTATTTCAGCCTGGCAGTTCTCTTTATAAACCAGCCAAGTCTCCAACTAGAAAATGCCACACCAGCTAAGAGGAAGAAGATTCTGGATAAGTAAGAACATGTTTTGCTGGGTTCCCAGCCTTCTCTGTCACCTCAAAAATTAGACTTCTCTTACTGCCACAAGTACTTGTGATTTATTATGGAACTTGGGATGTGGAGATGCTTAGGAAATGAACAAGAAGATGTCCTGATATAGTGTTCAGTGATTAGCTGAGTTGTTTGATATTCTTACGTTGACTTAAATGTGAATTTGATTTTTTTTTTTTAACATCACCGCCTTACGGGTTTTGTGCCACTAGGCAGTTGTCTATCTCCTGTCTTCCAGATATGGCGATATGAGAGTGATGATGGCGTACGAGCTCTTCAGCATGTGGCAGAACCTGGGTATGTCTTTTCCTTCTCTGCCCTAACAACCAAAGTGGAAGGAACCCCAGATTTCTGTTGCCCTTTTTTTTTCTTTTTTTTTTAGCGTCATAGAATACTTAGCTTCTCTTAAGACTTGTAAAACCAGGAAGCACTTCTCCTACCAACAACTCTCTTCTGCACTGTCTCATCATACTTTTTTATTTGAAATAATGCGTGCCTATGAATTTGAATGCTTTCTTCTCAAATGTGGCAGTGGCAGGTTTTGGTTGATTTGACACATCAGTGACAGTCTTTATGTATTTGCAAATATAAAATCAGCTTTTTCCCATCCCTTCCAGTGTGCTGCAGTCAGGTTCATATGGAGATACACTGTTACTCTCTGACTTTTGTCTGATCCATGGCAATAAAGCAGAAATTTAATTTTTCACAGCTGCAACAAACTTCATAATTCTGTAGATGATTCAAAAAGCCAAAATTCTCATGGTTCAACATTATAGCTACATGTGTTTGATAAAGCCAAGATGCGGCATACAGTAAAGCTCTATTTGGTGTCTTCAGGTACTGGTATGCATAACAAATTCTGTTACTACTTTCCAAATTAAAAAAATTTAAAAAACTAAACCAAAAAAAAAACCTCACAAAAGCCCTGTCTACAATAATGCAATAGTTGTGATAAAATTTCAACTTCTGCAATTCATTTGACCTTTTCCTATATATGTTGATTAAGAAATTGAGCATGTTACAAGATGGGGAAAAACACATCTCACCACAGGTCTCAAAAGGTAAATGGAGAATTTTCATCTAGGACCTGTGTTTTTAGAAGTGTTCTGCAGCAGTCTTGGGTTTAGGTAATTCAGGATTTTATTAATAGAAGAGCCAAATAACATTGGTACTGCATCACAGCAAGTCCAGCTAGGTCAGTATCCTGTCTCCATCAAGGACCAAAACTGAATACCTGTGGAATTTTTTGAGGACAAAGGAAGGATATAGTATTCTAGAAGAAAATAAAAAGTGTTTGCTGATAGAGATTGCAAATGATACAAGGTTCTGAGAACACAGAAATCATTAAGAGGGCAAAGGAATGATACAAATCAGGTTGGATAACTTGATAATGTGGCTGCAAGCAATATATTAAAAAAGCCAAACAGGAACATTTTAAATATAGGAATGTAGGTAGGAGTGCTGGTCAAGAAAACAGAGACTACAAATGTATCATGCTGATAATCATCTGAATGGCCATGAGTAAAATGCCGTGAGTAAAAAAGACACCACAGTCTTAGAGAAAATCTGTCAGAATCTTGAGTAAGAGAAGAGGGAGGATGTTACTGCCACAGGGTTTTCGTAAGTGTATGTGATTCTAGAATAGTTTGCCTGGCCCTGCCTTCTACAGCTCAAAAAAAAAAAAAACAAACCCAAACCCAAAGACAAGCTGGACAAGTTGGTTCAGAGAACAGTCATGAAGATGACTACAGAAGTAAGACAATGCCTTATTCTAAAATACTGAATAATCCTGACCCGTCTTGCACAACTAAGATGATAGAGCCAGGCTTGATCACAGTTTTTAAGCATCTGTGTGGAGAATAGAAGACTCTCCAATATAACAGAGACCAAATAACCAGAAAATTATGCTAGACAAATTCAAATGAGAAGGGAGAAGGCTGGTATATGTAGGTACAGATATTTGTCATTTAATGTTGTTCCAAATATGGCTATTTTGATTTATTCTCTCTGACTGCACAGTGAGCATGGCACAGAAGACTTTGTTAGCTAAATGTTTTGGGTTTCTGTCCCTGAGAAGCAATGCAATTTGGTCCTAATTCAAGGTCAGTTATGAAAATTTCAAAATCTTCCAAAATCTTCATAAATTAGAAGTATCCGTGGCCTCTTTTCCCCCTAGTGAGTATGTTTTAGATTGGTTATTTTTAACAGCTTGAATTCCTTTGCAAGTAAAATGCACTGATAAGTTTTGCTGAAAGCTTTTACAGTGAAATTAAAAATGCTCTTGGAGACTGTGCAAGGAATGGTGTAAAGTAAATACTGTTTTTCCAGTCCTTTCAGGCAAAGAATGTGTTTGATTTTCTAATGCTCACGCCCTCTACTTTGTATATGTCATTACTGCAGGGGTTCCCCATTTTCTCAGTGATATGTAACGAAGGCTTTTCTTTAATTACAGTTGCTTTGTGTTGTACAGGTGAGCATAAGATTCACTTTATTCCGGGAATGATTGGCCCCTTTCTTGGTGTTACACTTGTTCCACAACCAGAAGTCCGGAATATTATGATCCCTATCTTCCATGACATGATGGACTGGGAGCAGAGAAAGAATGGCAACTTCAAACAGGTGAAGTCACTTCCCAAGCATTTGCGGTATTCTTTTTCTTGCTCTCTCTATCTGCCGTGTCCAGCTGGAAGCAAGGAGTTTGTATCTGTTGATCTGGTTGTGATTGTGCAGAAGATGTTGTCATGTAAAATTAGAAAATTTGCAGTGTAATTCACAAAACTCCTACAAGATTCCCAAGAGTATTTAAACAGTGCACTGTACAGCAGGCTGCACTGCCCATGAACACAGAGAAGAGGAGCAGAGTGCTCATCGCATTGGAGATGAGGAAAAGAATTTTAAGTAGTGGGCTCTTACTGCTCTCATTGGTTCCGCTTAGATTATTAGTCAGCCATTAAATGTGGCAATCCAAGAAGCGAAAATGGAGATGTAAAGATTTAGTCAGTATTTGTGAAAATACTTTGCTTCTCTGTCTTCAATTTCCAGATAGAAAGGGGTATTGTATAATTAAATAATATTCCATGCTTTGAAACAGACTTTGTGGCTGTATATTCTTTAAGAAACTGTAGCAGCTCTCCTGGAATGGTTATGCCCAACAAGAGTTCTGTAGTTTCCACCTGCTGTGAGCTCTGATTGCAAAACAGGGAGAGGAGTCGCCATCATTTTTTGCCCAGTCATGGTCAGAGAATTGCTTAAATTTTCCACTGCAAAACAGATCCCTGAAGTGCAAAGTATTAATAATGAAGGATCAGTTTGGACTGGATCCTCAGATGACAGCGCGTCATTGTGTTGTGTTTGGGGCAATACTGGGGGCAAGTATCTGCTGATAAGTGCTCTGAAGTAGTAAATCGTTTTATTTAAATCATCATAATTCATGTGATTATTTTTTCATGGGATTATTAATTCATGGGATTATTATATCCACCGTCTCATTAAAATGGCAGATCTAATCTATTGAGAATAACGGACCTCTTCCATAACCCGACCTATTAAAGGCTGTGTGGAGAAGTATTACAGGAGCTTATGTTTTAATTCCTCTTCAACTCCCTTGATTATTACTGTTATTATGATTACTATTTTTATTACAGTAGCATTACTACTATTATTATTACAGTAGCATCTGATCACCGTCCTCTTTTTGCTTAACAATAAGCATAACAATAGAACAGTCCCTGCTCTGGCATTTACAGTTATAAGTACCTACAGTCATCTTAAGTTTCTGGATCTGTTTATACCTTCTGTATCAAGAAGAACTCTTCATAATCTTCATTTAATTTTTATACTCGCTAATGTATTCTAAACTAGACCTCCAAGAATATTTTTTAAATTACCTGTGGAGCAAATTTCCACACTGTTTTATGAAGTATGCATCATAACTGTCTAAGATTAAAGACAGAATAATCATCTGTACTAGTGAGATTGAAATAAATAGTTAAATAGCGCAAAACCTTGTTAACGTTAGCTGCTGGAACCAGGACGTTATTTGTTGTCCAGTGTAATGCTGAACAGCCGGACAGAAGCATTACTGATTTCTGTAAAGTCATTGTAGATCACAAGCAAAGAGAGGGTAGGGGTTTTTTTCATTTTGAACTTCTCTTTGCTTTTTGAATAAAGTTGGTTGTCAGAAAACAGGAATCCTGGAAATTTATTTTGAAGCCCTTTTTTATTTTCTTCAGTAGCTCACGTTTTAACAAGGTTGTTTTTTCAGCGATACTGGGTAACAGTGCAGTCAGATTCATGGACTAAATCAGGTCTCTCTTTAATGCTTTCAGCAACAAGAGCACCGATTCCATTTGTGTGCCACTGGGTGGTTTGCTTTTCCTCCTCATCTTTACTTCCTTTGCAATTTGGCAGCTGAAAAACACAGAGAAACTCAAACTATGCTTGTCTTTAAATAAAAACAAGCCATATTTCCACAAATGCTTCAACCTTTAGGAACCTTTGTCCTCATTAGTACTGATAGTATGTTTTCTACAAGATTTCCAAGGCTGCTTATATTTTTTTTGTTTGATGTTAGATACATTGATTTCTGCACTTGAATCAATTTTATGGGGATATCTGACGTCAAACTTGATAATAGGACGTGTTAGACTGGGGGGGAAACGAATATGTACTCAAAAACCTTTGTAAGGGAAGAGAAACATAATGATACTGTTGTGGCCCTTTATATAAGTATGAAAAGAAAATGCATAATATAATCACAGAGAGGCTTGACAAAACTGGGTTTAATGACCAAATAATCTTGCAATGTAATGAAGCCTGGATGGTTGGAAATCTATTACCTACCAGCAGAACCATCCCAGCAGACCAGTGGCGATCACGCTGTGATTTAGTTTCTCTGCATGGGTATTCTGTTACAGTACAGGATATAGTTTATCTGATATACTGGTTCACAGAAAGTGTGTCGGAGTGATTTATTTGATAAGAGAATAACCGTCAGAAATTTCTGTGAAGAAGCAGCGTTACCTCCCCTGAGATGTTAATTTAGGTCCTGATAAGCAAAAAGATAATTTAGTTTTAGTCCTCATGTTTCACTGAAAAAATTATAAGTGTGTCCATTTAACCGAGCCACAGGGAAATAAATCGCTCGCCCACAGAATTGGGCAACCCCAGGGCATGAGAAATAAAATATTCTTCCAGTCTTCCTCGTGTCCGGAGCTCTTGTCTTCTACCTGAACAGCTGATTTGTAACCCATCGCTTCTTCATCCAGGTGGAAGCTGAGCTGATCGATAAGCTGGACAGCCTGGTATCCGAAGGAAAAGGTGATGAGAACTACAGGGAACTCTTCAGCCTGCTGTAAGCTATGCCAGTTTCTGCTCACTCTGTGTTGTGCAGGGTCACTGGAAGAGTGGGAGTAGCAATCCGTGCAGCCCCAGTGCTCATCCGCAGAGAAAGCAGTCAAGGGCTTCCTGGCAGTTTTTCATGACATGGCTTAGTGAAACAGAAATACATCACCCTAATTCTGAAAATAATACAAAAACCTAAATTCTTCTTTGTCGTCTTTCTGTGAAATCTAATATAAGGCTGCACAGGTAAGTAGTAACCATCCTGCCATCAAAAACTGATCTGCTAGAGGAGCCAGTGCCTTTCTTTTTACATGACATCAGTGAACTCGTGGCCTTGGGGTTGTTCAGAGAAACAGTGTGCTATCTAGCAAGTCAGACCTCGTTAGAGCAAAAGAGATCTTCCTCAGCATTTTCCTTTTGCTTCTTCCAATTTTTGAAGGTCGTGTTTTGGTCGGCTCAACAGTTGCAAGTTGCTTCCTCCGGAGTTCATCATGACCCTGTGTTTCCACTCCCTTTCACACCAAAAATCCACTAACTCATAAGGATAAACTTAAAGATTTTACATCTGACTTTCCACTTAGTTATCTTAATTACTGACCTGTCTCCAAATTTCATTTCCAATGATCCTAGTTTATTTCAAAAGGACTTATTTTGAATTCTGAGAGCCCAAAGCAGCTAACTCTAAATCTTTCAGTATTTCTGTGAGCCACAAAGATCATTAGCAGAATTTTAGCCATATGTTCCAGACAATTTTAGGTGGCCCCCTGTAGCATACTGGCAGTTTGAGGCATAAACCTTAGTTTCGCTAGAACCAGTGGTTGTGTTTCTGAATTTACAATTGCACATTCATTCATTCTCAAGATAGATAAGGCTGCCCATCCTGTACGCTTATCCTTAGGACGTAAATGTATTTGGTTTTGATCTGTGCATATTCAGCCTTGGGAAGTCTGGCACTTTGTGTGCTGATAAGCTAAGTCTATTTCAGGGATAAAGGAAATAAAATATATATCCTTTTTTTTTTTTTTTTTTTTATTCACCTGGCAAGAGGAATATTGTGCATTGCCTTTGCTCCGGTTGAAGACATTTGTTACCAAAAATGTTAAGAACTCAAGGACTGTAGCTTGTTACTTATTCTTAGATGACAGAGACGGCAGGAATTACCAGTAAACGCAGCCTGGAAGTCCAGCAACCTTGTAGGTTGTATTTGCTACTTACTTTTCTGAGAACAGTGTGAACTTTGAGGAAACAATTCCACAAAGTTAATAAATGCTGTGGGAAATAAACAGTTGATCCTGAATTCTCTCTCGACTATACTGCTGAAATATGCATTGGCTCCCTCAGCTGGAAATTATTCCAGTACAGAAGGTTTTTGCCTCTTGTGAGGACATGTATGACACTCAACAGAATTTCTTTCCTCTTGCCAGTATAAAAGTGGCAAGTTCTTTGACTGGAGATCCAGTTTCAGAAAGCCAGCATGTAAATTTGCTTTCTTTTTTCACTTTTTAAATATGATTTTCAGTGTTCTCACTCTTGCCTTCTCTTATCCTTGTTATCCTTGCAACTGTCTCAGTGAGATGCTCCCTGTATCGTCTGGTTTGCTGAGAAGGAAAAGATTGCCTTTATTTATTTACAGTTTAAATAAATTGTGATTCAATGTTGCTTGGTTGTTTGCTGATTAGAGACGAAAATTTACGTAGGGATGAGAAAAGAAAAGAGGTATTTGCATTAGGTTTAGACTCCCTTCCAACTTCTGACTGCTGTTAGCAGTATTTAAGCTACAGGTGATGATGTGGGAATCAGGTGTCGCCAGGAGCATTGCTCTTTTTCATAGATTTTTCAATGGCAATGTGAAGCTATTTTTCCTTCTCCTGTCAATTCTGTAATTTCCTTGTCTTTGCTTCATGCTGCCTGGAGTAGAACCCAGCTCTTTGGGCCTTATCCCAGGTAAGATAGTAATTCTATGAATTTGTTTTATGAGAGAGAAGCAAAGTTGTCTGCAGCTTTCTGCATGCACTACACTACCCCCCTGGATTCCTCATGCGCCGTCTCTTCATCTCCTAACAGTTTGCTGGAGAAGATTGAGCAGGAAACGTGGCGGGAGACTGGAATCTCTTTTGTTACATCAGTTACTCGTCTCATGGAGCGTCTGCTTGACTACAGGTATCTGGCAACAACAGTACTACATTCTAAGTTTACAAAGTTTGTAAAGAGGTAGTATCAAATTTCTTTTCTGCAGGGTATTTTTGTATTGTTTATCAAGCTGCAGGCTTCTCTGATGCAAGCATTAAGTAAGCAAGCCCAACTCATTGCTGCTGGGTTCTGAGCAAAGATCCTAAGTCCACATCTCTAGAGCCCCAGTTCTCATTCTGGTACGCTCGTTCCTGATAATAGCAAAGATAAAGACATTTTTAAATTTGTAGTTCTGTACTCATGTTTATTCAGGTTGCTGAATGATTAACTTCTTCTGTCATTGAAATGATCTTGCTTAATTCAGCAAAATAGATGCTAAATGGAAAATGATCTTAAATGCCTTGCTGAACCAACCTGTGCTGAATGCCGCATCTAGACCTGCCGCGCTGGAGAACTTGCTGGTGACTGGTGTCAGCAAGGCTCCACTATAAATTAGGCATCTTAAGTTTGCAGAACTATTGTCTCAATATAGCTGGGTTTTGACTCACAAGAAAATATTTTAACTTCATACACATCCACACAGAGTTGTTTTTATGGAATGACAGACAATTTGAAACTATATAGAACTGCCCAAAATAGTTCTATCTTTAACCTACTGACAAGAGTTTAAATAACTTTTGCTGCTGCTCGTTACAGGTGAAAACCTGTGACTAAGGCTGGGTATTTTGCAATCCCAAATCCTTTTCTGTGCTTTTTAGTTTGTTCTTTTTGTTATGCTTACCAGTTTGATGCAATCTCCAGTTTGTTTCCTGACAACAGCTGCTGTACAGCTACTATGCAAGACCAGGTATCTCAGACACATTTAAGGAGAATGCTGATTTTATTTTTTTTTTTCAAATGAAATTTCCTATCAACATAACTTTGATACACAGATACACATTTTCATGCCTAATTGAGGAACAGATACCAGGTTTTAATTGATTTTTTTTTTTTTTTTTTAATGCACAGCAGATTTTTTTCATTCCCAGAACAGAACAGGGAACTGCATCAGAATTTGGAAACACACAGGCTTGGAGTCCAGCTGCCACTGAGCTCACACAGTAGTTCCCGAGACAGTTTGCTGTGTCACTGCTTTAAAAATTGTGTCTCTTTTTCACAAATAAATGTCACTTTTCAATTTAAGATTAGTGATTTCTGAAGCCTCTAACATTTTGTACTGCTTGAATGGATATAATTTCTAAAATATTCCAGAAACTAAAGGTAAATTTTGTGATTTAACTTATCTATGAAAAAGTAATCTAGTCTAAATGCCTCGGGTTGTATTTCTCAGCGTGCCAACGCTACATTGGATATCTGAATTTATGAAAGCCAGTCCTTTGACTAGGAAACCATTAAACATTAACATCTGGATAAATTATAGTTTTTCACTTTTATAGTAGATACTTCCTTCAGATGACTTTTGGCTACTATTGTCTGATTATTGTTCAGATTCTTGTAAGAAATGAAGTAGCAGTCTTTTCAGGCACTTATTCTCGGATGCAGACATGTAAAGGGACACTCAGTTATCATTTACACCATAATAGGGAAATCTTTCTTAGAGGAACTTTTTAAACTGAAGTATATGATTAACTGTTGTTTATGATCCAAGGAAACTCTGGAGGGTAAGACAGCTTCAAATTTATTTTAAAAGGACATTTTTTGCAGATATGTTTTTCAACATTGCTCTGCTTTCTTAGGGACTGTATGAAAGGAGATGAAACAGAAAACAAGAAAATTGGCTGCACGGTTAACCTTATGGTAAGGATGTTTCCTTTATCTCTGTGTGATACTGTGCAATGTTGTCGAAACTGGGATGGGAAAGGTTGGGATAGGAATCTGTGTCAGGCAAGGGTAGCTTCAGAATCCGAGCACTGGGATGACAGAACAGAACGCTAGGGGTTGTGAGCATCCCCTGGAGGTCTCTGGTCCAACACTCTGCTTAAAGCAGGGCCAAATAGGTCAGGTTCCTCGGAGCCTTGTCCAGCTGAGTTCTGAGTATCTCTGACAGAGGTTCTACAATCTCTCTCGCCTTTTCTTTCAGCTTTTGACTACCTTTGTTTTTTAAAAAAGTCATGACATGATAAAATTGGTGGGTTAAATCAGAGTGAATGTGAAAAGAATTCTTCCTTTTCTTTTATGCTAATAATGTATTCTCTTTTCAATACCTTTACATATATGCAGATGCTGCTGATTGTATTGAATGAAGAGTCTCAATAACAACTCTCTTTAATTTCACAGAACTTCTATAAATCCGAAATTAACAAGGAAGAGATGTACATCCGCTATATCCACAAGCTGTGTGACATGCACTTACAGGCTGAGAACTATACAGGTTAGAAAGACATCATATGGGGTCGGAAATCCTGGGGAAAGTTTCTGACTCTCCCAATGTTATACTGCAACATCTGATTCATTCTTTTGGAAAATATCTGTACAAGTTAGGGCAGTTGGGAAGATAAGCTGAGGTCCAGCCCATTCCCATAAGTGAAATAACATATGTCCATGCCCACGCAACCATACCACTATTCTGCTATACCCCGAATTATACATTACAGTGTTCTACGAGGAAGATTGATCAAAAAAATCACAACAGTGGAATCAAAATTAGAGGAAGATTAAATTAGGATTATATTTCCTTGGATTGTAGTATTTAGGGAGCACGTAGAAACTTGTATAAAATCTAATTTTGTGTTGTCCAAGCTCTGTTTACAGCTGCAGGCCACAAATCTTGTTACACATCTGAATTATCTGATTGTGCATTTAAATCAAGTCGCTAGTGCAAAGAAACTTGACAGATTTTTACCTAAAAACCAGGTTCATAGGAAACAGCTTTGTGCTGTTATTTTAAGTGAGGGAATAATTGAATGATCATCTAAGACTTCAGAGTTTTTTCCGAAATTTAAATCAGAAATTCCAGACCATTTAAGAAACAGATCTAGTGATGTTATTGGATGTCTGTTGTCATCGATTCAATGCTCAATAATTGCGTTTTCAACAGAGGCTGCATTCACTTTGCTTTTGTACTGTGAGTTGCTTCAGTGGGAAGACAGACCTCTGAGAGAGTTCCTGCATTATCCATCTCAGTCAGAGTGGCAACGTAAGGAAGGTCTGTGCCGTAAGATTATCCATTACTTCAACAAAGGGAAGGTATGCCAACTTCTTCTCTCTTCCAGCAGCTTCCTTCCCTTTTCCTGCCTGACCTAGGGCTTGCAAGCCTGTCATCTCAGTTCAGTAGTCTGGAAGTAAATTTGTATCAAAAGGTTTTATAACTTGACAAATTGCTTCTTGGCTCTCTGGTCGAAAAAAACAGATGAGAAAATGGATATGGGTATTTTATTATGCATAACATTTGAACTAGTTTAAGTAGGCCAATAGAAAAAACACCGAACCACTTTTATACCTTTAAACCACACTTCGAAACACCTGATATGGCAGAGAGCTCTATGAATGCTGTTCCTTAGTTCCGGGGGGCGGGATTGCATTTTGTAGTTGTCTATGCAAATTGCTGTGTTATGACTCACTTAAGGACTTGTTTTGTTTCTAACCTATAGAAGTAAATGGCAGGCAATGCACTGTAGGAGTCCCTTTATTAAAAAAGATTTAATTCTTTTCAGTGTCACTGTTATTTTAAAGTGGCTTTCAATTAAAGTGCAGTTCCATCCATTGCACATGAAGAAAATCAGTGCATTTCTATTTCACATATTTGGTATGTTTTTTCTACAATAAATATTTTATTTTTTTTTAAATTACTGCAGACGTAGGTGTTATAATCCCTTGTGCCATGGCGTTTTGGGAACATTTCAGAGGTGAACCTTAAAAGTGATATCATCTGTCAGAACATTTTCAAATGTTTCCCTTCTCTAGAAAAATTCCTACAGCCTATATTATTGGAAGATAACATCTGAATGTGCGCCTCAGGGTTGTTTTTGCCTGCGATGGCAATGACAGTGGCATTAAATACAAATGTGATTTGGTTCATATGGGGTTGCTATTCCAGATAATTCTTTCCTGGCCCTGATAATAGAAAGTTGCATATGGCAAAGACATTCTCTACAGAACCTGCAAAAGGAAGTCAGATTCCTGTGCATAGGAAGAAGTGGTCTATTTATGAGGAAGTGATTAAGAAGTGGTGTGGGTTTTTTGACCAGAATTGTTCTTTTGTAATAACACTGCATATGGTTTTCTTTTAGTTTCAGAAGTTTTCAGGGTTTTTCAGACTGCACCTTAAAAAAAATAAATTACTGACTGATGCAAATACTGCAGTACTGTACTGTCTGACTAGACAAAGATGATATAGAGACTGGGTAACACAAGTGAGCCTCTATTTTTGAGAAAAACGGGCAATCCATATATGCACTAAAGGGCAGTAAAAACTTGACGGATGTAATTTTGCTGTAACACTCCTAACAGATTATAGAGTGTTAACCTCTTGAGGCTTTTCCCCACTGGATGTTTTTGCAGTTACTTGACTTTGTGTTTTAATCCTCCTTTATTATAAATGGTAGCTGAATGACTAAGTAATCCATTTAAGCAGCATGTATGTCACTCAGACCATGGAAGCGAAAGATGCTGAGAAGCCAAATCTTCCTGCTGCTTTTCAGTACTATTTCTGTAGCTGCGTAACAGGGAACAGCTCAGGGAATGGAAGAAACTTGCTTCCCTCAACTTGTGTTTCCTAGTTTCTTTCTGCACTGCCCTCAGATTTCCCTCCTCGAGTCCTGAAGAGTGGAATTTGTTGTTCTGTGTCCTTCAGTTGCATTTCTAGAGTTAAGTTTCTCATGCTGCTCCTGGCACCTTCCACTAAGTACAGGGGTCAAAGCACCATGAAAAGCTTTTAAAAATTCTGTGTTTGTTAGTGGGAAAATTTTGTCAGCACAGGAATGGAGGAAAACTGCGGCCACAAGACTGTCTTGTGAGTTAGACATAAAGGGTGTGCCAGTGGAGTGCCGCAGTGGGGTGCGGAACTGACTAACTTCCATTCTCAGTATTGTCAGTAGCAGCCCTGTGCTGGGAAGGAACAAGGTGTTCCAAAGCCCTTTTAGCCTTCCCTCTGGTCGTGTGCTCGTTCCTACTGTTTTCTGCTATGCTTTGAATTGATTTGTGGCTCAGCTGGCAGTGTGTGCAAGTGCATAACTTTAAATGAAGATTTTTTTTTTTTTTTTTTAAATTTACAGTTATGATTTTGTCTGTTAAAGCTCAAGGTTTTCTAGCTGAAGGCTGTGAATGGAACAGTTTGAACCCGATTGATCATGCTACTGGACAGCAATAGCTTGAAAACTACACAAACCTTTTCTGTCCAGGTCACTGCTAGATTTTATTAACTAAAAATTCTGACCAGCTCCCATCGCAGCATCGCAGTGCGTATTCTCCTTAGCACCAGTCAAGTGCTGTGAGACACTGAAATCTGTTTTTCAAAGCAGTTCATTTTTAGATCATGTACTCCATACCCAACATTTGAACTAATTTCTCTTGTGCACCATTTGAATCGTATTTCCAAAAGAAATCTGAACACTGGGATGTGAGTAAATAAAGGTTGCCATTCATAAATGTTGATTGTCTCTATCTGTGCCTCCTTGCGTGCAGTCAGCAGCACTCAACTGAGAGTTGTTGGTGCCATAGGAGAAAGCAGCAATAAATATCATATGAATGTGCTTTTCAAGTGAGGGACATAATATAGAACATGGAAACAGATCAGACGTCAGCAGAAGAGAAAGCAGTAATGGGGAAAATTAACAGTGGAGACGTTAGGAAATTATTTGAAGACAAGGAAAAATAATGCTTTAGAGGGAAGTGGCACTTGCGTAGCACATGGAATTACGTATTACATTTCTACACTGTGAAGATGGTACTCATTAATGTCACAAATTTTAAAACGGAGGATCCCAGTGACTCCGATATCCATTCAGTCTCTTTTCCTTTCAAATATCTGCAAACTCTCTTTTCTCTCGAAGAAGTTACCTGTATATTGTGTTTCTTCACTTCTGTATCTCATCTTGTGTCTACAGAATATTCAGCTAGCACAGTGGAATTTCTGTGTGTGGAACTCTAACTGAAAGAAAGAGAGAAAGCCTGAGTTAAGATGACAGGAATAGTATCGGGGTACATGTAGAAGAGCTGGTATGAAGAGAAAAAAGGTGTGGTTACATGTTGTTAATTTAATTCACATCAGAAAAGGAGCATGAAAAGGTTACATCTTTAGGATCACCTTAAGGGAAGACAGACAGCTTTCTGCTTCTGTCCAGCAGACAGAGAATTACGGAGGCTTTAGCCACAGCATCCCATTTGGAAGTGAGACTCTGCTCACACTGTGACAAAAGCCATTTAATCCTGGCCAGCTGTTTTAGAAGAGAATTTTCCATTCTTTCACATAAATACTGATCAGCTAAAGACCGAAAATCTGCGTATGTTGAAACCTAAAAAATGCAATGGTGTTTGTGTTTGTAAACATAAACACTTGACTGGTTAATGTTGTTGATCCCGATTCAGTGTATCAATTTGTATATCATAGACTTTGACAACCCACAGCAAAAATCCTGTTAATTTGAGATCACAAAAGCCTGAGTAATATCCTGAGTATTCAAGTAACTGGTCTTTCAGTTCGTTTCCTATTGTATTTATCTAAATAAATCTCAGGCTTCCCATCGTCCCAAACTATTATCGGAATATCCAAATTGATTCTGGAATACTCTTTTATTTAGCAAGTTCTTATGCAAGTTTTTGTAATTAACTGGGGCTAAAGAGATGTAGGATCATGATATTTGCCTTTTTAGTTCTTAGGACTATCCCTTCTTTTAATAGAAAAGTTCTTACGCTTACTGGTTTTGCTGTTCAGAGAAAAAAGCTTTGCTGGTATTCAGGGTGAGAAAACAGACACTACAAATGTATATGCATAAAGGGAAGCATCGTAAAGTACCTAATACACTAAATCAACCAGTGTAAAGATTCACTTTAAGTGAAGGTACGTGTAACCAGAAAAACTACTTCCATATTAAGTGCTTATATTTTACATAACTACCATTACCAATAATTTATAATATTGCTATGAATGTTTTTAAAACTTAAGGTGATAGTCTAACTCACACATTAATTTTGTTTTCACTACAACAGAGCCTCAGTTAAAACAACTGGCAAGTTAGCCCAGTAATGCATAAAAGTTAATCCAATAAAGGTTCACCTGAGACCTTGGTGTTCTAGATCCTTTACACAAGTATGGTAAGAAACAGTCATTCCCCCAAAAGGCTTCCAGTCTATGCAGGAAAAGATGATGGGAGAGGAGATTTCAGTTCAAGGGTGTAAAATGAGCACTCGAAAAGTGAGGTAACAGGAGTCTCTCTCAGTGTGGGTGTGCCCAAACTCCATCTTTCTTCCTTACCTCTGAGGGCGATGAGTACGCTGTGCTAGAAAAGATTTATTGTACGCAGACTGTAAGTTGAACAAATGAGTTTTGCCTTCCGTTCTGACTCAGTGCAATCACGCCCTGGGAAGGGGTGTGCTTTGCTGGGGAGCTAAGCCCTAACTCCCTCCTCCAGAGTTTTAGTGCTGAAAGCAAAGGAGATACTGGCGGTGGGCTGAAAGGGGAGGTGTCTAAAAAGAAGAAAAACTGTTAGCTGTATTATCTTTCTCCAGCTAAGTTCCCGGTCTCGTGAGTGAACTGTCAGTACCGAGCAGTTTGTGTGTCTAATTTCAATGGAACATATGCCTCTGTTACCATCTTGAAGAAGGAATTAATCTGATATTTGATGGAAACTGTTTCATCACATTGCATTTTCACATCTAATCCCTGGCATTTCATACCAAATGAATTTCCAAATCTGCGTTTCCATATTCCTCTCAGCTGAGTTGGCAATAACATTCTGTTTGCTGTGAGTGTGATTTGCTTTGGTTTCACAGAGCTGGGAGTTTGGAATCCCTCTGTGCAGAGAACTGGCCATACAGTACGAAAGTCTCTATGATTATCAGAGCCTCAGCTGGATTCGGGTAAGTAGCAGCAGTTCCTCTCCTCGCAGAATCCCTTGTCATTCCACCGGGGAATTTTGCTGTCCTGTCAGAACATTCTGAATTTAAAAAAAAATAAAATCCTATTGCCTATACAGCTCCACGCGTTTACGGGGACTCCTTTGCCACTGATTCATTTTGATGACTTTGTAGGTCCACTGAGGTAATTCCTAAGTCTCCTGGCAGTAAACGCCCAGGAGTATATGGAGCCAGCACACACATAAGAGCTGGGCTTGCTATTGCAATTGCATATTTATATATATTTTTGCATAAAATATCTTTTTGCTTTCTCTTTTTTTTTTTTTTTTAATTATATATTGATGTTTCATTTTGATTCCAAAAGCATCAGGGACAGCTTGTGCCTCAGTTGACATAAGAGGAACAAGAGAGAAAGAACAGAGAAGGCAAACGTTTACGGCATTCTTGTCAATCTACAAGAGTCTGGTCCTGCAGTAAAACCAAACACGTGATGAATTCAGGGCACATTTGCAGCATTGTGCTTTAATCAGAAAAAGTCAAAATTCTGGTTGTTATTTAAAACCCTTATGAATGTGAAAATAGTTCATCTGCTTTCGTCCCCTGGGTAGTATGCATACATCCAAATTTAAGATTTATGCTATGTGGATGTATTCTTATACACAGTCGTGTAAATTCTCTTTAAAAGTCAAATTTATTCTCATCTGAAGATACCTGTCTGACTAGGTCTCACGAACAGCATGCCTGAAGAACCTATTTTCTTCAAAGTGGCCCTAAAGAGAGTACAAGTGACCATCTTGGTTGTGCAGTTGTTTATTGTAGACATCTAAAATAGAGCAGTGGGAAAAATTTATCCCGGTGTACAGGAAATACCATATTGGTAATGTGATCATGAACGATGAGCAAACTAACTTAGTAAAGGCTTAGTCAAGTCATGCATCAAGACTTTCTTTCCTAAAACATCAGTAAATTAGCTATTCTTGCTGCCTCTTTATTATTTGGATTTAATCAACTGGCAGATGAAGTGTATCTCACCTGATCAGTATAACCAATTCACTGCATCTTTTCGCTCACCTGTGTGTGATCTGTTTTCTGTTCAAGTTCCCTAAATCTGTGTTTACCTGAACTGACTTCAATTTCTCCTCAATCTGAAGTGTTTTTCTCTATGCTATTCACATCATTGAACACATTCCTTTATTCTTCCTGCAATGACTTTGGGACCTTCTCCATTTTAGAAAAGGAGTTAATATGTGTTGGAACCAAGAACAAAACCTAGATGCAATATTCTAAGTCAAAACTGCTGTTAGGGTTCCCTGCAGTGGAAGCAATGATGTCAAACTGATTCTTCGCTTTAAAAAGCTATCTTTTTGCTGTGGTGAAATTCCTGTGAGCCTTTCAGCTGAGATTCGGTTTGGCAAGGGGTCTTGAAATCCCACTCTTGATACAAATGCTAGCACAGTGCCACAAAACTAATAATTAGAACTAGAGAAAAGTCCTTTGATTTTTTCCAAACCCCTTTTTTGTTCCATGTTAAACCTACTGGTGCACAGAGCTGTAGAAGATTTGATTTTGTTTCATCCTTTTTCATGCTCCTCAACTCAATTAAGGCAAACCCAATTAAATTGATACAATTTTCCAGACAGTGGTATAGAGTTTGAGCTGTGAGCCCGGCAATGCAGATTTTAATCTCAGTTTTGCCATTAATTCTGCAATGCAAAGAAAATTACACGCAAGACCTGTTTAATTTAAAATGAGATACAACAAAAAAAATTTCATATGTCATCTCCAAAAATGTAAAATGAGTGCAATGATACTATAGTCTGTTCCACCGTGTAGACTGTTTAATTAATAATTTTTACCTTTAAAAGAATTTTGGTCTTTTCATAAAAAAATTGTGGGGGCAAGACAGTAATGGGATATTTTAATGGGTCTTGAGATTCTGATGTTTTAAGTGTGGCTTTAAGGGTCTGATAGCAGCTATCTTTTTCCTCCGCAGAAAATGGAAGCTACCTATTACGATAATATCATGGAACAGCAGCGCTTAGAACCTGAGTTTTTCAGAGTTGGTTTTTATGGTCGGAAATTCCCATTTTTCCTGCGGGTAAGCCAGACTTACACAAAATATGACAAAGTGACCAGGCTGAGGTTTTGGTTTTGCTGTGGAGATAAGACGTCTGCCATTTAGCTTATTTTTTATGCCTCCACTAGTAGAAACAACTCTCTGGCTGAACTGAAGGATGTGGTCCATTGGGAACGTTCTTAGGAACAGAAATCAAAAATTTCACTCATGCCGATGTGTATTTTTGACAATCTGCACATGCAGCACAAATTGCCTCTATATTAAGCAAAATGCTGTATTGCAGCAATGTTGGGTCATGACTCAGCTAATTTTCATCATCTCAAATTATCACCCTTTAAAAAAATCTCACATGACAGAACGCTTCTAATACCAGACTGATGACTGTCTTACGCCATCTACAAGCGAAAATTTCCTCTGTCTCCAACAAAAAGCCTAGCAGCTTCTCTGGACACATCCTCACTTTGACCTTATTGTCTGCTGGTGTATACAGGGTCAGCTGGGTGTGCAATCCATTTAAAAGTGAAATTATCTTCTTTTCTTTATGAGGAATCAAAGTTAAAATGGGTATTTGTTCATACAATGTCTTCTTGCTAGTTAAGCGCAAGGAAGGAATATAATCTGACAACTGCTGTAAGAACTGTCTAAAAATTCATGGTAGATGCCACCTAGGTTGACAGGACAAGCTAACTTGAAGCATGCTTTCGAGGACTGGAGGTGCATGTTTTGCGTTCTTTTTAAAGAATGGTTTGACAAGAGATGGCACCGCTCTTGAGTTACACAGTGAGAAGCTACAAAAAGACAAACTGTCTACCACTCTTAAATTTCCCTGACTACTAAGTATTTTTTTTAACTAGTATTTAAACATTGGTGTTTAATTACAGTCTTTTACTGGAAGCACAGGGTGGGAAGTAAAGGCAAGCTGGAATTAATCAAGGTGAAAATAGCAGTGGGTAAAATGGTAGCTTCGTGTTCTTCAAAGGTGAAGTTGAACAGTGCCGTAACGCAGCAGCCTGAATTGGTGTGTAGAACACACGTGCAATGGCATCTGAGGAAACGACAAGTGCTGGAGTATGAAGCAGCAGTTACCCCTTCATGAAGATCTCTAGAGAAAACAGACAATTTCTTTTTTTTTTTTTTTTTTACATCTAACAACAGATGTTTCAGAAAATGAATGACAACAAAATCATTATGGCACATAAGTGTTCCTACATTTGAAGAAGTATCAGTGAAGCTAGCTTATCTTGTTATATTATGGACCCTACAGTTTTATCTTGGATCCGACATGGCCTGTCTTTAAAACTGCACAAGTTTTCAGTGCACAGCACTCTTTGCGAAACGGTGTAACAATATGGATACTTGGCTGGAGACATTAACAGAGAACATGAGCGTACATAATTATAATCCTTGTTAATTCTGCAATTATATTTGGTAGCAGTACTTCTGATAGCAGATTACTAATGTAGCAATCTCATTAAAAGTCATCCTCCTCCTTTCTCTCTCTAATGATCCATACAGCATACACGTTGCGAAGCACAGACTAAGCCCATTAGCAATCACATCAGCATGGATCACACTGTAAAGAGATTGGAAGCAGCTATTCTAGAGAAGAAAAGATTTACATGGATTTTAAATTTTCAAATGGATATGAGAGTGATTTAAAGTGATCAAATGACTCCGTGCCCCTTTCCCATTTATTTTTCTATTGCTGTATAGATTAAGACAGAAAATAACCGCTTCTTTCTACATCTTTGATTCTGAAGACCCTTTGTCTAGAAAAGTCATTGCTTATGTTTCTGCGAATTCAGCATCTATTTCTAGTGTTCCTGCATAAGTAAATTAAAAGTGTCCATGTCTTCCACCTACCAGAAGTTCAAGTAAGGCCTGACAAGCTGTGTTCTGAGATCTTGTGTAGGCATCTGTCTGAAGAGTCGATTAAATTTAGCTTTGAGGTGTTTTCAGGGCATTATTTTTAGAATCACAGTAACTTTATTTATAGGCTTACAGTTTTCTGGATTGCTGCAATCAAAAACTAAAATAGAGAATGCAGTTAAGTGTCATGAAGAGATTCACCTTCAAACATGGACTCACTCCAAATTTAATAATAGCTGCAAAGTTTGGGAATTACAGACTGAACTGTCAGAATTCATCATGCAGTTTTTCTCCCAGTTCATTGGTTGCTGTGACTGATGCATACAAAGTGACAGATGTCACAGCTGGGACATGAGATCTGTTCCATAAAGTTGAAATGCAAAGCCAAAGATAACTGCGCTTCTTCGCCATGTTTTATGATCAGATTTTGCTGCTTTGTCTTTGATTTTGCTCCAAAATCAAGAACTACTCTGCCAGAACCCTCTTCCAGAGCAATTAGCAAAACGTTATTGCGTATACTGCAGCTTCTAGGTGCAAGAAATAGAATGGGGGAACCGTTCTTGTTTGCTGGGACTCTTTGTTTTATGAAGGTGAAACATCTCCCTCTACTTCTAGTTATTGTTATGCGTAAGACAGTTAAAACTACCAGAATTAGAGAATTTTCCTGCTTTGATTGCTCTCACATCAATAGATGTGTCAGGAGACATTAACACCAGTCAAAATGGTGTTTTGCGGTGATACAGTTAAGACACTGCAATACAATCTTTATGACACTGAGGACTTCAGAAATCCTGTATCTTGCTGTTCCAAGTTTGAGGTGGCGCAAAAAGCAAGCAAGAACTCTGCACAGGTGATTTAATGCCTCAAGAGGCATGTCTAAATGCAAGCTTTCCATCACTGGCAGAAACAAAATTTTGTTCTTCAAGAGGGAAGTGCTTTCAGGGCTGAAGGGGAATTTGCTAAGTGGCCACTGAGAATTCTTGGTAAGGCTTTTCCATATTACTCCACTATAGATGGGAGTTCCTGAGAATGTATTGCTCTGTGATCAGAGGACTGTATGGCTACGACAATACAGCAATGACTAAACAGTGATTTTTGTGAACAGTGTGTTATGACTTCTCTCTAAGGATAACTGATAAATTGATAAACGTATATCTCCCTCTGTTCTATGAAATCCTCAGGACTTTTATCCATCTGGCGTACATTGTATTTGACAGCAGCTTTCCCGGTGTAGAACAGAGCTGAACTGGTGACTTAGTCTTAAGTTTTGGTTGATCTGTTTCAGTACAGTCCAATTAAAAAATAGTCCCTTTTCAGTTGTCTGAAAAGCAAATAAGAAGACAACAGGACTGAATGTTCCATGTGTATGGATTAGAGGCACCCTTCTGTTGAGAGATCAGCAGAATAGTCTACTTATTCATCGCTTCTTGATGAAATATGTTGTACAGCAAAAGGAATAAAATGTAACAGCTGTGTTAAATGCATATTTTACTCTCACATTAGCATATTGACATTGTCATTTATCTTTGGTTTTGAAGCAGTAAACTTTAAAATGAGATAAAAGCCAATAGAATTTAACTTACTTTCAAGGAGACTAATTTACGCTTGTCCTTCTTCCAGAACAAAGAATATGTATGTCGGGGCCATGACTATGAGAGGCTGGAAGCCTTCCAGCAGAGGATGCTGAGTGAGTTTCCACAAGCCATTGCAATGCAGCATCCCAACCACCCAGATGACTCTATATTGCAGTGTGACGCGCAGTGTATCCTTCAGTGAAAAGGCAAGCTACGATTAGAAGAACTGTGGTAGAGCACAGAGGAGGAAGGTATTGAAAAGGTCATCAACGTGGATACCTCAGTTCCCAAGGGCCTTAGGTAGTGCTGGGTACAGACAAAACCATACACCTGTCTACAGTAGACATTAACTGGTTCACTGCGTTATGTACTGTCAGAGAACTGTCACTGTTTATTCAGGGAGTAATGCAGGTCATATTTGATGTGCAAGGGAAATAGCTGTACTTGGCCACATCCATGTTTTAACTTTTACCAACAGCATTGCCATAATGCACATTTTGTGTCATTAAAGCTATTCCCGATACCTTCTCTGGGAGAACATTTTGTTGGAAACAGACATGAATTCCAAAGTGTTATTTTCGATTGTCTTTATTTTTCGCATCAGTATTACTATTTTTTTGTAGTCTCCCTTTCTTTTAAACTGCTGAACTCTTTTATACCCAAGGCTTTGCATCTTGTTCTTCTCATTGGTAATCTGTACTGTGATTTGATGCAACCAATACAATGCTGTATACAATTAAGGACCGAACAATGTACCATTTAATGGGTCTGCAGAGACTTCTAGAGATTTTAGTCATGAGAACACCACTGTTTGGCTTGTGTGACAACAGCAAGGATTTTGTGTGGGACTTTAACCATAAGGACATTGTCAGCAAGTTAAATCTCCCCAAATTCCACTTGTCTTTCATAATATGTGCTTTTTCCTCTTTTCTATGTAACACTGATACTTTCATAGACAGAGGGGTTGTTTGTATGTGTATTTTTGTTTGTTTGTTTGTGCTTGCAGAGATCTGACTAACATCTAACACTGAGGTTAAACCAGTTTGTTTAAACTGGACTGTAAATTGCTGAAATTAGGACAACTTTGGTTTGTAGAGAAAGCTGAAATATCTGAGGTGAAATTTATCATAGGTAAACATTAGATATTTAGCTACTGAAACACATCAAGATCTACTAAAGTGCCTGCACAAGTGAGGCACCTAGCTGTAATTAAAACCAATAGGAACTGGATACTTTGCCTGCTGTAAATATTTTGGATGTCTTGCAACATACTGTCTGCACGCTCAAGCATCTTCTTCTTTGGTAAATCTGGCTGTGAGGTATAACTCTGTAGACTGCCCTAGTAGTGTTACCCTAGTGGTCTGTTGTTTCACTCGCAAAAGAAGAGTGTTGGAAACCAAACAGGAGCATGACTTTCTCAATTCACCATCCCTTTTCTTTCCACAGTAGAGATAGCTTTCCTGTTTGATGTCCCATGGCTTTCTTTGACTACACAATTTACAGATTTACAGATCTATGCAGTGACTCCAATCCCAGACAATATAGATGTGCTGCAAATGGACCGTGTCCCTGATCGCATAAAGAGCTTTTACCGCGTCAACAACATCCGGAAATTCCGCTATGACAGGCCTTTCCACAAGGGCCCAAAGGACAAGGAGAATGAATTTAAGGTAGAAGTAGCGAATAAGCAGTGTTTAAGTGTTAATCTCTTCAAGGCAAACATTTATGCTGATACAGCTCTTCAAGTAACCTTGCTTTGATTAGTAACTCAAGTAACGAGTAGCTGTTGGGTCCAATGGTTACACACCTGATGTGATTAAAGCATTGTCCAGTTTAGAGGTGAGTTCTTTTAGTGCCAGGAGAAATGCATTTTGAAGCAAGGATGGGTTTTTTTGTTTGGCTGAAATTTTTTTGTCTACTGCCATATATGTCCACAATGTCTTCTTGGTTCCTATGACAGAATTGGTCAGCCTTTAAAATTTAACAGAAATGTTGAATGTGTGTTGCTTTAGAGCATACCACATTCTGGTTAGTTGTTCAAGTAACTTTCAGCATTACATTCTGCAAAATAAGTTAATGCTCAGGAGGTTAATATATCCTCTTCTGAACCTTACCCCCTTAGCACCTGTAGTAAGAGTACAGCAGTACAGATGATGCGGTTGTGATTCACTGTGTACCTCACATCCTCAATTACTCTTTGCAGAGCTTGTGGATTGAACGTACCACTCTGACCCTGACTCACAGTTTGCCTGGGATCTCTCGTTGGTTTGAAGTGGAGAGAAGAGAACTGGTAACATTCATACTTCCTGTAATTGGGGTTTAAAATGATGAGTTAGTGAGGACATGGGACAGGCAACCTAAAATTCCTTTGGCTGAAAACTTGCAATTTAAAATGATGATGTTTACCAATCATTAAGTCCTTTTTCCACCACTTAATCTAAATAATTGCTGAATGTAACCAGGGGAATTGTGTGAGGGAACGTGACAGTGTAATGGAGACAGTGCCAAAAAGATGGAATAATGGCATTGTTGCCATGTCTTCAGTATACAGTTATTACAACTCAGTGACCTGAAATATAGCACTGCCAACAGTAAAGTTTGTTAATGTAGCTAATTTTCTACAAAGCAGTAAAAACTAAGAGAGATCACTGAACAATCCTAGAGTATCATTTCATTACAGGGAAGATAATAAATCTCAGTGAAGTGTCCATGGAATTAAAGTATATTTTATTGCCTTTGAGGTCGAAGTCAGTCCTTTGGAAAATGCCATTCAAGTGGTCGAGAACAAAAACCAGGAGCTGAGAACGCTGATAAGCCAGTACCAGCATAAACAAATGCATGGTAACATTAATCTTCTCAGCATGTGTCTGAATGGAGTGATTGATGCAGCTGTTAATGGGGGAATTGCACGATACCAGGAGGTAAGCCAGACTCTGCGTCTGAATTTAGTATCATCTTTTTTCAATTTCATTTCCATTTCTGTTTCAAAGAGAGTATGACTTAATAAGATAAGACGTTTTCATGCACGTTATCTAAATGGGAGGTTAAAACCCCTACTTGGTTATTCTGCATCAGTGCTTGCATAGCCATACATCAACAGGAGGATCCAAAGGTGGAGCTGGGATATTGCACTGAAGTAGGTACAGTTGACAGTGGGGCTTCTCAAGAATGAAACTTGGCTTACCTGGAAATCCTGACTTGGCAGGTAAAAGAGTGAAGCAGATTTTTTTTTATACTGCTTACATTATAAATCCATTTTGCAATAAAGGCAGTGGGACTCATGGTAATTGAGAATGATTGGGCCTGTAATTGGGAAAAGCCGCTAATTTGTGGTACTTGACTATTATGTTGACTAGCCTAATTTCAGACTCACTGTAGCCCTAAAATGATAGTATATGCAGTATGTTATCTGGCATAATCTTTGGCAAGCTGTTAGTTAAACCCCGTATTGCAAAAGGTAAGCCTAGGGTCAAACGCTGAAGAATGGCAGCAGCGTTCCAGGGGTGTGGGACGTGTCTTCCCTACAGAGTCGTGACGAGAATGTTCTTCATCCTTTACATTAGTTACCACTTTACTCACATAATTCCTTTAACTTTGGGCAGTTATGTGAAGAAAGCTATATAAAATTCAAATAACTGGATGATACAAGGCATAGTGGTGTTGCTCATCACTGTCACATGGGAAAATTTGATCACATTCATGATTCAACGGAATCATCGCGGTTGCTAAAACCGTACTGTGTGTTTACCTGGATCCCAGAGTGCTAAAAGCAGTAAAATAGAGCTGCTGCTGTTAGAAACATATTTAGTTTTCCTAAGATTTTTGGACCTTTTCCTCTCATCTATTGACACCAAGTTGTGATGAAATAGCTTTCAGTAAGCAAAAGGCTTTTTTTTTATTTTTACAGGCCTTTTTTGATAAAGATTATATCACAAAGCACCCTGGAGACGCTGAGAAGATCACACAGCTCAAGGACCTCATGCAGGAGCAGGTACTGTTTTTCACATGCAAAAGAACACAGCTACAGTGTCTGAATTCATCAGCAGTCAGTCTAAACATATCAGATCCAACTGATTCATTCAGAAGCAAAGAATTGTGGTACAGGAGTTCTAAAGTACATTTAAACAAAAAAGAGGGAGATGGCCAAGGAATTTATGAACAAACTATTCAGTTTGGGATGTTTGGTGAAGCTTATGGGATGTGAGGTGAAGCTCAGCTAAAAGTACATTAATTTTGTTGTCTCTATTTATTATCCAATAGACATCTTGCCACATTTCAAGCCTGCCATTCGTTTTTGGTATTTTGAATTACCTCTTCCCAGTAAATTTCAAACACAACCAGCGTCAGGACAGGACAGGTCAGGCTTGAGATTAAACCAGGAGAGCTATACAGGAAAACTTAAAGCCTATTTACATTATCTGCAGTTTTATTTTTCCTTAGTGTCTCTATGAAACATGTTGGTAGATAAAGCTAGCTGGATGCTTTGAAGGGAGTTAAATCAGAAAATCGCATCTCTCTTAACTGCACGTTTGGCAAGATACACCCCTCCAACCAGGACAACTCCATTAAACAATGTGTCTAAGTCTCAATAGAGCTACTAGGCCTGTTTCTTCAACAAATCACTTAACTGCATTTCAGATTTCCCATCTGTAAAATAAAGATAGTGCTTATCTCCCTTCAATCCTCAAGAGGATGTTTGAAGATTAATTAGTTATTGTTTGTACAGACTTTGGATCATGTAGGGAATTACATACATCTCAAGCCTGCTATCATTACTATTTTCTTTCATCCGAGAGCTTATATAATCTCATTCAATCACTAATATTGTATGTTTGACCTCTGAAAATGTGACCTTTAAAAATAAATAATGAGCAACAGAAAGAGTGACTATGCATGCCACACTGCCACTGCTCAGCTCAATTATCAGCAACTCCTTTTAGAAATCTCTGTTGGCAACTTTGACCCCTTCACTGACACTGGGTGGAAGGAATTTTCTTTGTCACAATGAATTATCTGTGTGAGGATGTAATGCTGTTCACTCTGGAGAGAGAATCAATCTGGTAATTTTTTACAGCTATCTCTTAGCAAAAGTAATCCAACATGACATAAATGTTCTTGTCTCACACTTAAAAGTACTTGTTGAAGTAATGCGAACTTGCCAGGTCTCCTCGGCTTGCTTCGTTATCAACAGTCCTGTAAATGAACAGTGGCATATTTGACAGTACTTTCTTGCATGTTGACAGAACGGCAGGACAGGCTTCTGTTCTGTCTCTTAGACACAATCTATTTGTTTTTGTGATGTTATGTTTTCTATTTAACAGGTACATGTCTTAGGAGTGGGTCTGGCAGTCCATGAGAAATTTGTACACCCAGAAATGCGTCCCCTGCATAAGAAACTGATAGACCAGTTCCAGATGATGCGATCCAGTCTGTACCATGTAAGCTGATTAGTCATTTTTCCCATTTGAATCATTCAGAGTTATGATTAAACTTCTATCAGTTGCAGTAAGGGTCACAAAAGAACTGGGCTGGTACAGCACTGACTGAACCAACTGGATTCCCAAATTATCAAAAGAATTCTTGATTTTTGTGCAAGAAGGAAGTCCTAATAACTCCGTTAACTTAGCCTTTAATTTCAACTAGGATTTTTAATATTTGTATTTTATTGTATCACAAAATAATTGTAAAGTTTAATTTTCAGTTACTGTCTTACATAGCAGAAAATGATACAGAACAGAGGAAGAAAGATTAACAGAAAGTGTTAGAGGTTGAGCTCTTTGAAAGAACTGCCATAATTTGGTGTAGCATGACATGGATGAGGCCCTCCAGAAGTGTTTTTATATAGACAGCAACAGAAATTCCTGTTGGTTACTTTAGGCATCCAACTCTGGTGATCAGTATGTGCACTATTATGGGTCTATAGTTTCTATATAGTCAATGGAACTGCCTCCAGAGCATGGTTCACACCACCTGTTATATACCAGAAGTACAAATATCATCCTCTGGTAATGATACCCCTCCTTTTGTGCGTGCTCTGCTATACATTAGTATTCTGGGACAACTATACTTGAGAGGTCTTTGCCAGGTGGGTCTCAGAAATTTGCAGTGCATTCTCCTCTTCCCGGCATAGTGAAATCTTCATGGATACCCAGACACTGTCTTGAACATGATCGCAACTAAAGGATATCTTTCTATAACGTAAAAGAATTATTTGAAATATGTGTTTTAGCACTTTACTTTCCAATGGGAATATGTATTTTCTAAGGTAGCTTCTACATTGAAGGCTTTTTCTTCCATTCTTAGGAGTGAACACTATGGAAGGATGGCCAGAAATAACAGCACCAGAACTTTAAAATATGGCCTTTCTCTTTCAAAGCAGATGAGGTCTGCACAGGTCGCAGTTGCCAGTTTGAGTTCGGTACCTTTCTTGAGAGCTAGGACAAGAGCTGTATTTTTGAGTCTACATTTCTTTTTTGAAAAATGTAGGTGGCTGTAATTTGGGCTGCACTATGCCTCTATTTTCCTCCCAAGTTCCTGAAATAGCGGCTAGAAAGTGTCATTGAAAATAAACAGAAAATAGGGTTGTAAAGCACTGAAGCTCTTTATCCTGTGGAAGCGCAGGATGACTGAGGATAACTGTAGAGAACATGGAAACAGATCAGGATTTTCCTGAGAAGAAAACTTGAAGAAAAAATTTCCATGACCGACTTAGCTAAAGTATGTTTCCTTTGCAGGAGTTACCTGGTCTGGATAAGCTGAGTCCAGCCTGTTCCGGCACTAGTACACCACGCAGCAACGTTCTGGTTTCCCATGGACCTATGAGCCCAGAGAGCATAAAGCTGGTGCATCGACACAGGTACCCTGGGTTTTTTCTCCTGAAATATCTAGGATCTCTGCACTATGTTGCATTACGATTCAAGGATCTAAGTAGTGATTAACAGTACTGCAGGAGGAGCAAGATGAGTTTTGGCAGAAGTCTTCGTTTGGTGCTAATTATTAAAGTTCGCTTGAGGATTGGAATCAAAAAGTTGAGAAATCCTATTTGCAGCAAATGCTAAACACCTGCATGGGTTACTCCATCGCTTTACTTACTGTAGAGGCAGAAATACGTCTGCCACTCAGATCTCTAGATTAAATCTGACTTTGGAGGTTCCAACTTCTCCTACTTCTGTTAGGCAAACAGCAAATAAATGGGTCCTTAGTGGAAAACTGTATTGCTTGTTTTAGAACCCAACTCAGTATGTACCCATTTTTAAGGATCAAAAAACGTTCACAGCATTGTTTTTTATAATTCTGATCAAATCAGAACCCAAATATAAGAAAAGCTGCCAAGATGTTTTGATCAGAATACCAAAAAAAGGCTCAGCCTTCACAGAAACATCTGAAAATGTGAATGCTCATTCAAACTGAATACACATCTATAAAAACTGAGATAATGACTGAGGCTAAAAATTGGGATTTTCAAGGCAAACCAGCGTTTCTTTATCCAGCCAAAAGTGCTTATTTGAAAACGTACGTATCCATGCCAGCATGAAAAACAGTGACAGGAATGTCACTAAAGTTACAAAATTTTAATTGTTCTTCCATGTTTATTTCTCTTGGTGGGTCCACATAGCTTAGCTGTTTTTAAAGCCTGGCATGAAAAGCTGCAGAAACTTGATACATGAATCCAGGATGGTGAAATTCCTTTTACTATTAAAATTTAGTAGCTCTTACACTACTATAGTGGCTTGGCACTTGACAATTGGTGTCTGGGTGATAAATTTTTTTTCCTGAAAACTCCTCACTTTGTAAAGCCTTTTTAAGTTCTTAGAGCAAACTAGGGGGATTCTATAATGTACAAAATACATATTTGTGTATGTGATTGAGTGACAAAGAAAAAATTGTCATGAGTGAGATCAGGGTGCAGCATGCACACCAGCTGGGCTGTATTAATTTACTCTCAGCTACAAATTTGCCTTCGACTGTAATGCAGAGGTCCAGCAGACACAAGAAGGAAAACTGTATTTTGACCTGTGTGTCTTATGCTTGGTGCCCTTTGGAATGTTTTTTTTTCAAGCTGCTCCCACTCATCGTGCTTCAGCATGAAAAATGAGTGGTTCCACAATGTTCTGTTATAAACAAAACAAAGATGCACCCAGCATCATGACATGATGTTAACCTGGCTTTGGATTCTGAAATGCAACATCCTACATATTATGCTGTCTTACATGTAACCTTATTGTCACTTATTTCACATTTATGGATTTGTTTAGACTTATTCAGCTCGATTTTTCAAAAGCGTCTGACATCTAGAGGTGACCTAAAACAGTAGGTAACTGCAGGTACTTACTACTTGGAAAAAATCAGGCTTCACAAATTAAAACACTAGTTCAAAAAATAATGATGCCCTTGTTCTGTCTCTGTTTTTATTCCAGCCCGCTGAACTTGCTTGGTTCAGTCCGACACTCATCCTCCTCTCTGTCGTCCCACACCTCCAGCGAAACAGGAAACCTGGTTATCCTAACAGACAGTTCTGTGGGGGAGACTGCTGAGGATATGTACCACATGCAGGTACAGCTCCAGCACAGCCAGGAGCGGTTGTTAGAAACAGCACTGAACATGCTCTGGAGGGTTTTGAGGAGTACGCTTTATCTATACACACGCTGGGATCTATCCTGTGATATTTTTCTCAAAGAACTGAATAGTTCGGAATCTAACATTGGTCAAGAAAGATGAGAAAGTAATTCAGCCAGGTTTAGTTTGGGAAGAAATCTTCGGTATTCGTACAGTGAAAGTTGATAGTGTGGTCCAAGATCATACTATACTATTGCTTTCAGAAAGTGAGATTTTAGTCAGCATGTTACTTATCTGACCGGTTCAATATGTGCAGTTAGTATTGCTCTTGGTTTGTGGGAGGGTGAAATGAGTCCCGCAGACCTGCGCGCAGATTAAGTGACGTGCACTGAAGCTGTTTCCTAGACAGAGGCTGCACTGGGTGATCTGAGACAGATAAACATCTAATGCCCTGATCCGCTCACTTCTCTCTTGACGACTTCTCTGCCTCCTGCAGCTTGTTTACCCTCACTCCAGGTACCAAGGCTCAGTCACCAACGTCTCTGTTTTATCCTCGTCCCAGGCTAGCCCTTCCACCTCAAGCCTGAGCTCGACTCACTCGGCACCGTCCCAGATGATTAACTCTGCCCCTTCCAGTGCTCGAGGTAAGAATGGATGGACCCAAATGAAGGGTTAACTGGACCTGCAGGCGTCCCCTAAACCTGGCAATGTTGCTGACTTACTGGTGAAAGACCACCTACACTGAAACATACCACCGTTTCTCTTTTGGAGCTGTAAATGCCTCTTCAAAAATTATTTCTTAAAAAATGTTTTTCATTCTCCAGAAATTGATTTAATCTTTTTTTTTCCAGCGGTATTTGGAATGTATCTCTAATACATGCTGGTTTCACACAGTTGAATTTCATAATGTATTCCATTGTTCCGCCACAAAATTGTGGCAGGCAATCTACAGGAAAACAAGAATGGTCTTTGGTACAGTACTTAAAAGAGAGAGATCATGAAGACAAAGGCAAAAAAAAAAAAAGATTTTACACATTTAATGCAATTATGGCACAGAAAAAGAACTTGAGGCAGTTTAGCAGAAATGTATGTATACAAAAGCGTATGTATATGATGAATGTTAACAGACAGGAATTTTAAGTACTGGAGTTAAGGAGTTGCCTGCTAGGAAATTGTTGAAGAAAGGAAAAATGTAAAAACAGACTCTAGAGGTACTCATGTTGCCTTTGCTGTTACAGTAGCTGGTCTTGATATTGCTAATTATTTTATTCCCAAGCCTCAGTGCTGAAGCAAAACCGTTCCGTGCAATCTCCTGACTTTGGTAACTTCTATTCAAGGTTTTTTTTCCCCTCTCATTTTGGATTCTCAATTGCAGGTTCACAAATTTCTATACCTCTTTTCACAGGCATCTGAAGAAGGTATCCAGCATATAGTCAGAGATAGAGGCCGACGTTTAAATCCTACCCCTTCTCCCCCATAGAGGGGAACTGTGTGTCTCCTTACGGACAGAGAATATGGAGAAGGGCCCTTTCTCTCAGGCCAGCTTGAGACTTTTTTGCTCAATCTTGCAGAAAATCTTAATTGACTGGCTGATGTTATGGCATGAATGCATTAAAGTATTTTAATTGAAGGATCAGATGGAGTAGGAAGGTGAGAAGTGGACATCATCAAATAAAAGCAAATAGCTTCACTAATTACCAAGCGCTGGAAGGAAAATAATGACAATTCAAATAGTAAAGTAACAAGACAAAACTGGCATAACAGGCAAGGCGAAAGGGAACCGAGTACAGGGCTGTCATGTCAGCAAAACGTCCTTAAATGGATGTGCCTCAGCTGGCATGCGAGCTCTGGATCTTTGGGGGGATCTGAGGGGTTTTGGCGCTCAGAGCGTTTCAGGCTGTTTTCCACTTTAAAAATCCAGTGCTCACAGCGACAGGCTGTGCCAGCCTTCCGAGCTTGATGACTTCACAGCATCACCAGCTTCTCTCTTTACTGTATTCTTTGCTGTTGCTTAGAAACCAAAGTGATAAATGATACAGAGGGTATGGTGCTGATGGATGAGCCAACAGCACCTCCCGGAGCTGAGAACTAGACAGTGTAAATGACTGCAAATGAGGAAACTATAAGAGAAGTAATGATTTTGAAAAATACTTCAATATGTATATGTATTTTATTCTTCACCTTTACTAACATGTTTTGATAGCCTATGATACAACATTTCTTCTCTGCTAGGTTTGTTCACTTTTAAGTTAGGTGAGCAGAGCATTCAGACATTACCCACTGCGTTTATGGGATTTTACTTCTAGTAAAGTCCCAGATGCTCTCTGTGTGCAAGTCACTACTCTGGTTAGTACAACGCTGCTGTCTGGAACGAAGTTGTTCATAACAAGAAAAAGCCCTTACACTTAAGTTCCACTGTGGTAATACAGCTTTGGTTTTCTCCTTGGTGATTTTTCCTTTTGTTTTGTTTTTTAATTGGGTGAATTGGATGCTTGTGAAAATGAGAGACCAGTATCACTGGCTGGAGCGAGGTACTTCACAAACATGACGTGTGCAGCTCTGCCAATGCACCTCTATCCTTTTTTTTTTTTTCTTTTTTTTTTGTATTTATTTATATTCTTTTTAATTTAGTGCTGGTGAAAGGTGCTGGATTGACAACACTGGAGGCTGAAGCCCTCTATTTATCCACAGAACAGATACAGCATGGGCGGCAGCCGTGCAAGCTTCCCCACGCTGCCCCCACCAATGTGCCTCATCTCTGTCCTGGAGGGACCACCTCTAGAGGTGAGAGGATAGTTCAGTCACCATGACCCATCCAATCCTTGGCCTTTCTGCTGAGACTGCCAACAAAGCTACGATAGTCACGATGCTGCAGTTAACCACTTTTCAGACGGGAAGTACACAAAGGCCAACAATTCATTTCGGACAGGCCAACTAAATTTATCAACTTAGCATCTTTGTCACCTGTGGCTTTAAACCTGAGCATGGTTATCTACAATTTCTAGGTTTTTGTCAGGTGTTTAGATGCTTCTCTCATTGATTCAAACATTAATATAGAGGTGAAAAACCACTGTCTATCCCATTATCCAGATACACCACCTTCTCTGTTTAACTGCAGAGTCCTTTGTGGAGCGCAGCTACGAGCACTCTTCTGAGGAGATGGGTATCTTTGTAAGAGACAGATTAGTTCCCTTAGTGACCATAGGATGCCATGGCCATCTGTATTAAAATCCAGCCGGAATTTAAACCTTGTTTCTCATTCTCCACTTCCAAAAAATGACCTTTTCATTAATGTTAAAATAGCAACACCAGCAAATTATTTGGCTCTTCCAAAGAAAATAATAAAGCCATTAATCCAACATTTTGTTTAAAGGTTAGTCATCAAGACAGTCGAGTAATGATTTGATCATATCACTGAACAGCAGATGAAAGCAGCAAACTAGTTATAATATACACAAGATAGAGCAAAAGTCTTAAACAGAATTGTAATCTGAATACAGTAAGATTTTTCTAATTCTGTTCCTAACAATAAAGACATTACTAGTTACTTTATTTTTTAGATTAACAAGTTTGGGAGTTGGACTAGATGATCTCTTGAGGTCTCTTCCAACTCTGAAAATTCTGTGAAGTATGTACCTTTCGGTTTTCACCTGGCTTGACCCTTGGGTAGCTTCTTCCTTATCAAGAAAGCAACACTGTTGGTGTATGAAGGATCAATGAGAAATTCAGAGTTTGTTTTGGCTTCATTTGAGGTGACTCATGAGGCATTGCTCTAACCTTACTGGAGTTTAAACATTATGTAAGCTGATGGTTTTTAAGCTGAAATTATAACACAAAAAGGCCTGGAAAGAGCTAGGAGTGGGTTAGGATTTTTTTCAGTAATTTCATTTAAAATATGTTTGGGACTCCTCCAGTGCACTCTAAAAGCAACTCCCACTTGACACTTGATGACTCGCCTCTTAAGGCATCCCTGCTGCTTCCACAACACAGCCCCCTTTTTAAGGTGTACAAAATGAGTCCCGGTGTCTTATTCAGCACTTTGCAAGAACCCATATATTTACATTAAAAACTTACTTCTTAAAGGAAAAAAGTTACAATTTGGTGGAGGAGTGCACTTTCATAACAGTAATGAAAATGATGAATAAGGAGAAAAGATTAATTGAGTTTGGAATTTAACTGCACTGATTTTCAATTTAATTCCTTAAAACTAGTACTTGTCACAAGTGGATTCACGTTTTCAGTATTAAAAAATAAAAACTACCTCTGGCTTCAGCGTAGGTTTTCCTTTCTTATTAATAGTACATACAGGGCTGCACACAGCCAGTGTACTAAGCTAGAAGCTAAAAGGAATAAGCCCTGATACAGGCTGCAGCATGTTCTATGGCCACTGGCTGCTCTGGAAGCTTTTCAGAGCTCTTTCTGACTTTGTTTTTTAAGTTTTTTGCCAGTCCCCGAAAGGAGCCATGGTGATTGTGCTCTGTACCTGTCCAAAGAAGCAGGCCTGATTATTAACGAAAGCTTCAGTTCTAGCTACTCCTCTTGTGGCCCGTAATTCAGAGGTGTCAGTACTTAATTTTGTTTGCAGACTGGATACTTGGCATAACCTGCTACAATCTTTATAGCTATATTATTTACAAATTTAGGATACCAAAGAGCAGAGCTGTTTTGTAAACTAGACTCTGCCACCATATTTAGCACATGTGGGATTTTTCAGGTCATGCAATGGAAGGTCTGTGGAAACTATAATCCCATATATACTGATGGCACATAGAGGTGGTTTGCATCCTGGATATAAAGGAGCAAGGATGACAAGATAAATAAGAGGGAAAAGTTTACAGTGTAGGTTGTGCTGTGATGTAGTTCTGGGCACACCTAAAAGTTCAGCATCCTTACATTTGTCCTGCAGAAACAGGACTATCTGTGATGTGTGAGTAAAAAGAGACTCAGCATAAAGCGTTAACACTGTGTTTTCCAAGCTGATGTTGTATATAAGAGCAAAGAATGTTGTCTAATTATGTTTCTGTTTTATGTCTGGGGAGAAAATGAGTTCGGAACTAGAATGCAGATACTCTGCGGCTGTTCATGTCGGGGTGGGGGTGTAGATTAATGTGGGATCTGCCACCCCTGATGGAATTGTTGCAATTGTAGGACCTTATCCTGCATTCTGCTGGACACATTGTTCCTTCCACTGTGTGCTGAATATCAGTCCCAAAAACTGCATGTTTGCTTTTGCTGGGGTAAAAGCTGCATTAACCAGCACCAATGCCTTTGCTCATACGTTGGAGTGCTGTTCAGGTAATGTGTGTGGTTGTGGAAAGTTTGCAAAAGGGGGCATGTATTCCCCAAAAGCCAGCATGGCTCTGTAATGCGCTGTGTGCTGCCATCTGTTAAGTGCGTGTTTGTGACACAATGAAATAATCAGTGCAAATTAAAGCTCACTCCAGCAGCTTCAGAACATCAATTCCTGCCTAATACTGTGCATCCCAAGGGATGCATGTATCAGTAGTATCAGACTTTAGGAAATCACTAATGGGAATAGTTCTTCTGGCAATTCCATTGTCAGCTGTTGCATATCAGAAGGCATATTGCTATGTGGCACTCATCTTGAAGGCCATGAGTCCCAAATAATTCCATGCACCAGGAAGCTGTTTACATGAAATACTCTAATATATTAAATGACAGCTATACAGATAACTAATAGTTAAGTCAAGCATATTCCTCCTATGTAACTCTAAGTGTTGCTAAATGTCCAGTTGTCATAAAATGGCTCAGTAGATCAACAAGCTCAGTAGTAATCATACATTACCCAGCGGCGTTGCAAGCCAAGTGCCACCCACATTTATAGAAAATTCTGTTTATTATTGGGTTTTGTCTTGCTGTAACAAAAGAGGAAGCTAACCAAGGTATCACTAACTAAATGGCAACACCTCAGACGATCTCTACCAGAACTGAGGAATGAAGTAGCTTCCTGTAGCTTCCTTCTTTAACTGAATGACGTATCTCAAGCGTTTATGCCTTTCTTCTATATTCAGTCCTAAAATGCCTAAAAAACATTTTATGACATTTCTGTAACTCCACAATACTTTATGGGGCGAGGGAGTATTAGGCGCTGTACAGCACAGCTGCAGCTGATTCCACACCAGTGCCTACTTTTTTTCTTTTTTTAAGAGGAAGCACTTTGCAACATACAACTAGGGGGACATACATCTTACACACCTTACACGGTATATCCTTATTGTACATAACAAGCCAGTTCTTATTTCATCCTTGTGCTATGCACCCTACCAACAGATAGCTGCTTAGTGGGCTCAGCACCGTGTTTTCTTGAGTCCTGTAAGATCATCCGTCTGAACAAATTGCAAAGGAGGACTAGATCACTGGGCATGCGGAGACATGGCTGTTGTTTGTCACGTGTACGTGATTATTCTCACTTGTTTACAGGCTCTCCCTCTCTACCAGATAAGTACCGCCACTCTCGGGAGATGATGATGTTACTGCCAACCCATCGGGACCGACCTAGCAGTGCCATGTATCCCACAGCTATCATGGAAAATGGACAGGTACCAGATGTAATTTATTTTATGTCAGTTCAACCACCTGAAACCATTCCTTTATTTTTATTATTTTTGACCACTTTAAGGTTTCCCTTTTTATTTCTGGAAAGCACAACTTAGGCTTGTTTTTAGAGGCAACGCAGAACTTTTCATATTAATCCCCCCCCTAGAGCCACCCACTTTGGTAATCAAGTGATAAAAATTGTAATGACTGTTAAAATTGCAGATACGCGCCGTGAAAATGTACTCTTCTTACTTCCCAACTTCGTTCTATGAGCCCTGGTCTACTGCAAGCAGTCACACCATTATATTAATTTTTCTAGAACTATGGCCATCCTGCAGCCTAGCCTCAAAGTTGATTTTAAATAGAGCTTTATGGTGATTTCCAGAGGTATCAAAAACCACAAGAGGCTGAAATAATACAGTGATACAGGGTCTCCAAACAATCTGTGCCTGTATCTATTACTTTCTCTGGACAAATTGAAAAATTTGAGGTATGCCTACATGTAAGCGTTATAATCTGGCCCTGGCACGCACTGGTGAAGGGAACCTTCTGATCATGCCCCCTTATTGCACTTCAGTTCACACCAGAGAACTGTCTCAGCATGCAAACTCAATCCTTTCCCATGAAACCAAAGCAGAAGGTAAGCTCCAGAAGGGCACGTGATTCATTTGAGCTGGTAACGGGCACAAGACCAGGCTAGAGCTAGTCTGAAATAACTCCTCCTCAGCACCGTTACCCTCTAGAGATCCACTAATATTGCACTGCAGTACTTGCTCATGTAGACACAGCCTAAGGTTCCCATGGGGTTTTTTTAGTTAAAAAACTGTCTTAGCTTAAAAAAAGTAAATAAAAAGCTCCAGGGTTCTGCATGACCTGTTGTCTCACTTTTTTTTCTTCCTACTTTTCTGTGCTAACTTTTCTTTTCCCTTAGCCTCCAAATTTCCAGCGCGCCTTGATCCAGCAAATGATCGGACCGTGCAAACCTTGCAGTGATCCCAACCTGTCTGTGGCTGAGAAAGGTACTCTTTCCTAGTTAGCATGCATGCTTTCTAAAATATTATTACTCTGGTCGTGCTACAGCAAGTAACAAATGGGCTTCTACACTTCCTGGCAGAGTGCATTCTCTCACATTTTTTTTAATTAACAGTTTAATTAACTTGGCCTTCTGCCAGCCTATAGTCATTTCAGATCATTCACAGAAGGGTGGAGTTGCACAAACCTCTTTATTTCAGAAAGCCTTCTGAGTTTAGCGCTTTGTTATTGAAACAAATCCTGCCGCCTTTATCAAGCAAAACTTCCAAAGCAGAAAATGTGAGAAGTTCAGGATTTGGACTGTATTTTTGCATAATGAGATATACTGTTGGGTTTTTTTAAATATGCATTTATTGTTCAAAATACTAATGTTTCTTGTAATACTAACGTTTCTTGCAATCACTCTCTATTTAAGTTTAGCATTAGTAATGTATGCCTTTTTTAACTCACTGCTTTGAACAAAATAGGCAGAGCCCCTGCAGAAAAAAGCATGAAAGAAGGGGATGAGTTAGTTTGTTTGGCGTAACAGAAAAGGAGGAGCTTGTGAAAGGGGTGCCATGGACAAAGCGATGGGCTCAAAAAAATTATCCGAAAGGCAGCACTCTGAAAAAGCAGAAGTGGGCAAAATTCAGGAGTCAAAATCTGTGACAAGGAGGCTGCCTAAGCAAGCAACAGTCGTGTATGGAAAAGATTTTTAAGGCCAGGAAAGACCATCGCACCGCTCTAGTCTGACATACATAACGCACTCCATTAGACTTCTATCGGTATTTTTGTTTCAGTAGTTGTGCCTGAACTAAACTGTGTCTTTCTGAAAAAAAAAATCCAAATTTTATGTCAGGCTTTCTAATAAATCAGAATACACTAAGTCAACAATGTGACAGCCTTACAGAGCGGTCCCGCTTGGAACCAAATGCCAGCGTACAGTTCTGAATAAATGGCAGAATGATGACAATAACGAAGGATGACAACAGAGTTAAGACTAGGGGGTGAGGGATTAAGAGCTCCATCTTAGCTGTGTTAGTTTGCACTCAACGTATCACAGAGGTGATGAGATCTTTATACTGGACAGGAAAAAGATGTGGAAAAGGAAGGTAGATATTCATTAGCTGTCTAGGAAAAATACTTGATTTTGTATTTGTGGGCAATATTATGCAAGAGCGCAAAGAAAAAGGGGATCAAAGACGGAATCCTCTCCAGAGGCCCAAAGGAGCCATGAAAGACACAGATGATGGTCAATAATTGTTCTTAGGGGCTGGTGTGACGGAAATCCCAGTTCTTCAGCCAGGTTGGTAGCATAAACGCAGTTACAGGCATTTTTTGCAGCCCTTGAGCCCTCATCATTCAGTCAGTCGGGATGCCATCTGCCTTGGTTTTTGTTAACAGTCATGCCCCATGAATTTACCCACCCCCTTCCTTGCTATGTCAGAAGCTCCGCTCAGTAATTCTCATTGACAGCAGGGTGACATCAGTTGCCCAGAGCAGAATGGTTCAAATGCAGCTTCCCTGCTAATTAAGCTTGGCTACCGAGCTACTGAACACTGTTCTGGAGAGAGCGATGGTCTAGAACAGAACACGAAGAGCTCCCTGGGTAGGTTTCTCCCCGAAGCATTTTGGATAAAACACTGGGTTTATCAGGCAGCAGCCACTCTCAAAAATCATCCGAACTCAGGACGGTTTCCAGTACTCCTTAATACTTAAAAGGCCATGACTGAGAGAACACTGAGCAAGTATGAATGGATTATGCAGTAGGGTATCATGTTCTGTTCTTCATAATCTTCTGCATCTTGGTGTTTAAAAAACCAAAACCCCATCATTTTACAGGCCAAGGAAATAGGATTTCATTCTGTCCTTTTTGCTTGATGCTTGTATACTGATGCTGGTATACTGCAGGACAGACTAGCACGGCTGGCATTGTTACGCATCCTGGCCCTCTTTTTTAGCCTTTCAACACCAACTCTAATAGTGCAAATTAACGCACTCTGGTATGTGTACAGCATGAGCAGGGGTGCTCAGAAAATTCGTCTGAAGCTACATTACCTGTGTTGAGATGTTATCCCTTGGTTTGAACTTGTACTGTGTCAAGATTCTTCATATCTTCTTTGTATGCCTTTCTCAGTTTGAGGGTATCTCTTTGAAAACAACATTTATATTTTTATGGGGTTTGTTCTGTCTTATGAACCTGTTGCTTTGTCATCTTTTTTACTCTAGGGAATTTTAGGTCTTGGGGAGCTTGTGTTCATGCTAACTCATGAACTAAGGAGGAAAAAAAAAAAAAAAAAACAAAGAAATCTTTCAAAGCCATGTTAGAAAAGAAACACACTAAAGATGGCTGCAGGCATTTTAATTAAGGAGAAATCGCCTCAGATGTCAAACTCCATGTTTATTTCTCCAGGCTTCCATTTTCCAAACTGAAGATGGAAAAAGTTATTTTTATCTCAGTTTTCTTTGGTAGGCTCACTGAATTACTTTGTTTTCCTTTCTTCTTTTCTTTGCTTATCTGAAGAAATTGCTTATTTGTTTTTAAAAAGACATATACTTATTGCATGTCTGTCTTCTCAGAATAAGTCAAGTCTTGCAATGTGTTTGGAAGAAAGGAAGGTGCATTTTAATAAAGTTTAAGGATGACAGAATTCTCAGGATCTTGAAAAATGTTCTTGTTAGAAAGAAGCAGCTTTTATTCCTATGAAAAACTAAAGTCACGAAGATCATTCTCTCTCCTTCCTGATCAACAGACTTCATCTCTTCAGGTGACTTTATAACATAAGGAGTCCAAACTCCTGTCCTTAAGTATTTTGTCATCAAAACTTTTTATCAACTGTGTAGCTTAGTAAATTGGGTCTTTAAAGTTATGATTTCTTTTGTAACAGATTGAGGTGTAATTTCCTTCATGTCCTTTATTTGGTCTTCACTTAGCCACTGTAGGGCAGCAAAAGGCCTTCCTGTGTTTCATGAGGGTTCGGCCACACATTCCCTTCTGCTCTGTCGTCATTTACCACCAACCAGAACAGCTCACAACTGAGATCTAGCTGTCATTCCATCAGTGAGATTTCATTTTTACTTACTTATTTGTTTGAAAAACAAAACAAACCAAAAACCTAGCAAAGTTGTACTGCTCTTCAGATTTGCTAGAAATGAGCCACAGCGGTCATGGAGGGGAGAGGGGCAGACTAACACTGTGATCACCTAACTCTCGCTTCCTTAACAAAGCAACCTATAAACTTAACACACCGTAGACTAGACGATGTCTTTGTATGCCTTCAATCCTACCATTCACTAAGTCCCTAGAATCTGTCTCTTCAGTACTAAAGAGCACACTGGAAAGCCAGTCCTTCTGGCCCCACAAACGCCCTCTTATGTTACCCAAGTTAAATCTGTTTCAATCCTTCAGCTGTGCCAGCAGCGCCCAGCAGCTGGAGCCTAGACAGCGGAACCAGAGAGGCCCTGCCATTCCTGTCTGCCCACGTTGGGAGCATCTTGGCCCCACCAGTGCCTCCCCGAAGCCTGCCCCATGGTAAGGAAATGCCCACCAGGCCTGCTGCATCACGCCTGCAGTCACGCACAAATAAATCTAGACCACCTGAAAGCTGACCTTAGCCTTTTTTTCCCCCTACATAAACAATCAGAAACAAAAACTCAGAGTCTTTCCTGGTCTGCTAGATTAGCACTGGACAAAGTTTTCAATTTTTTTTTTTTGTTTTCAAAATCTTCAAATTTTTTGCAGTCCTTATAATAATACGGACTCGTATGTATTTTGGGGCTAGAATTAGGTGTGTGAGTGTTGAAGCTTGGCCTGGCTTCTTGCCAGTGACCATCTTCAGCAGTAATTTAAGGTTAAAAAGCTATTAAATGAACCTTCAAATGTTTACGAGCCTATTGCCTTGCCATGAGATCCTTGATAACAGGGGTGGGTGGAAATCTATCACTACACATAACTTCTTGTTAGCATTTTGCGATGTGAGAGATGCACTCTGAAGTACCTATCAGAAAGGAAGCCCTAGGTTGGAGTGGAGTTACCAGCACTTGGAGCTGTTCCTGGCATTACAGAGTCTAAAACCCCAGCTCTTTCGCTGCAGCGAGGCAGCACAAGTCTGCGTTTCTGATCCTTGTTTCATTCCAGGACACTACTCACTGCACTTCGATGCCTTCCATCACCAGCTCAGTGATGCTCCTCCAGCACTGCCTGCACGAACGTTGCGCAAGGTAAAAAGGAAGCGGCAAGAGAGTGGAGAGGGACTTAGAAGGAAAATAATAGGCTCCTGAAGGACCCCCTCTCTACTCCCACCAAGCAGCTTCTGAATAGAGAAACATTATTTTTAATGTGCTAGTAACTTACACATGAGAAAACCTACTTGAAAGCTCATAACCTATTCCAGAGTTGAATCCTATAGAAATAACTTAACACATGTTGTAGGCCTTTCCACTTTCCTTCTTTGCATCATATGCTGTCATTTCAGGCACACTGATTATCACCTCAACCACTGTTTCTCTAACAGCTCTGGTGTTGTTAAGTGCACTTCTCTGCCCACAAGAGGTACATCCATACAAGTCAGGGAAGTGCACATATAAACCAATAATCATGGGCGTTTTGAACATAAATGGAACGGCAGTGATGTTAACAATGGTGCAAAAAGCTGAAATGTGGAACAACACAAAAGATGTAGTGTTGCCTCCTTTGTCAATTTTAACCTGGTTTTGTTTTTCTCCAAACAGTCCCCTCTTCATCCTATCCCTGCATCACCCACCAGTCCACAGTCTGGTCTAGATGGAAGTAACTCCACTTTATCCGGCAGTGCCAGCAGTGGTGTCTCCTCCTTGAGCGAGAGCAATTTTGGACATTCTTCTGAACCACCTCCTCGCACAGACACCATGGATTCTGTCCCCAGCCAGGCCTGGAACACTGATGAAGACCTAGAGACACCCTACCTCCCTGTCAGGTACAGTCTCTCTGAGCCTGATGTCCTAGAGTCGCTCAAATCCCAGCCATGCCGAAGCCACTCTGCTCCATCTGGAGTCATTCCTCAGGACACCATGGACCCTCCTGCTCTACCCCCCAAACCTTACCACTCCCGGCTGCCAAACATGGAGAACGAAGAGGGGATGATAATTGAAGATGATGACAAACACCGCCCATTGCATCGTAAAGTGTCCCAACCAGTGAGTGGTGGAAAGGAAGAGCAGGCCAGGGTAGCGTGGGAACATGGCATCAGCGAGCAGTAGGGACAACTCCTGGTAAGCAGCTTGCATCATCGTTCCAGGTCTGACTACAAAGGAGAGAGATAAGGACTCGGAGAACAGCAAACCGATTTTCTACTGCCGCAAGTTTATGTCTGCAGCCCACAGAAGCAATTGGGCCAGCATGGGAGGTTGCTGCTTTCCTTTTTAATTTCTTTTTACACCTTTCTGTTATGTTTTTTAACTTTCTGTGCAGTGGACAGTTTATTCCTTCTGCAGTTTCTTTTCCACATCATATGGCACACAAGCCATAGAGAGTTGCAGAAGCTGAAAAATACACTTTTAAGTGGAGGGGGGAAAAAGGGAGAATGTGGCAAGCTGATTTTGAAACTGTTTTCCTCCCAGTTCTGAGACGCACATGAGTAGAAGCAGTTGCACTAGGGACATATTTCTTTGCTGTACAGAAGTGAAAGCTCATTGCTGAAATCAGGGATTCTATGAACTGTCAGGCTGGAAGGTGCATGAGCTGCAGGCAGTGGAAAGATGGCAATTCCAAGAAGAAATTGGCTCTTTTGAGAGCAGGATTGTACATATCTGTGCAGTGATCTCCCTGCATTGGTTCATAGGTGCTGAGGCAATCTAACCAGTGCTGATGGCACTGATTTCCAAGGTATCATTTCCAACAAACTCTGCCTCCTATGTTTTTTATGTACTGTTTGATTTCTTAAATTTTGCTTTCACTGGCTAAACCAACCTGCTTTCTCATTGGAATCATATACTATTCATCTGTGCTACAGGATGAGAGGAGGTTAGGAGCCATTGGAGCTGTAACCTAATTGTATGTAGGCCTTTTCCATGCCCAACTTTGGGCAGGCTGTTGACACCAGCATTTCTATTCCAGTTAAAAAAAAAAAAAAAAAGAAAGAAAAAGCAACCAAATTGAGTTTCTCATGCCACAGCTGGTTGATGATCCAACCAGTAAACAAAAGGTGGCTTAAATGCATCATATCCAACAATCCTTGCCTCAGGGCTGAACATCACAATTCATCACCCAGGAGCTGAGATTCATTCCCCGTTAACATAATGTCCTCATTCCCTCCTAAAAACTCACTGCAGCTGGTGTGCAGAAAGAATCTTCATCTCTCACAGTAGACAGAAAAACACTTGAGATTCAAGAAATGCCCAGTATATAGTGTACACCCTAGAGTCAGGGATCTTAAAGGCAACCTGTAAAGAAGAAATGTTTGTTTCCTCTTTTGCTTCTCTAGAATGGACAAAGAAGCTTTAAGAGCTGCTGCTTCTCTCTTCTGGAAGGTTGATTTCTTTTTTCCTCAGGCAGCAACACAGCCTTCCCCCCTCCCCCGCCTTTTATTTTTGTATTGACCTTTCCGTATTGAACTTCTAAAAAAAAGAAACAAACCACACCAAACCCAAGAGGTTTGCAGAGGTGAAGGCAGTACAAATCTATGAACACAAAACAGGCCCTTTAATTGGTATTTTGCTTAGTTCAGTACAACACAAACCGGGTGAAAATTCTGCGGGTAATAGAGCCAAGATCTGTTCTTTGAAAAGAACAGTAAGAAATCTTTTATTCCCATTTTCAGTATTTTTCAAGAAGCTTTCAATCAAGAGGGAATCACATTTAATGTTTTTAGATAAACAAACAATGTTCCTTCCCCCTACCATGTCCACACATGTTTTAGCCTTCCTTTATAACACTTTCCACCTGCAGATTGCAAAGCACACTCCAGAGGATGGTAACACACCACTCTTACCACTGAAAAATCTGAAGCACATTCAAAGAGACTTACCTCCACCATATAAATTAGTGTCAGAAAAAGGAATAGCACGCACCTTCCGTATTCAATTCTTGCCCTAACCACTCCCTTTCTCATGCTACAAACAGCATAAAGAAGCAAAAAAGGGTATTACAAATCTTTTACAGGTCACCTTTAGCACTACCTCTAAATACAGTAACTGGGCAGAGTACATTGCTTCTGACCTCTCCTAAAGATGGTCTGTCTGGACTCAGCGGTTGTATGAAGGGGATTTTAAGAGGATTTGTTTATTTTCTTTCTCAAGCTCTAGCCCATGCAAAACTACTAAGTTATGGATTTGTTTCTTAAATGGCCTGTTTGGCTGGAACAAAGTCTCTCTTGCTTCCTCTATTTTTTTTTTACTATCACAGGCTGCTTTTAATCATTATATCCTTAAGACAATGATAATAAAACCTGGCCTATAGTGGATGCTCATCTCAAGCAGGAAGAAGTGTTTTCCAATACTAGGACAGTCCTAAACATTAATGAAGCAAGATGGATCTCTGGTATGGAACACATGTATGACAACTCAAAATTATGTTTTCAGTAAAGCTAAGTCAAAGTAATTTCTTAAAAATGAGTGAAATATTTTCACGTACTCTATTCTCCAATCTGACTGAGATTCTTCAAGTGAGGTTTTTAAGAGAACAAGTGTTCAATTCCATCTCCCCTGCCCCCTTTTTTTTTGGCAGGAAGGTTAGAAGTAGTAAATATAGTGACTTCCTTATTGAAAAAAAACCCAGCAGGTCTTGCAAATAAAACTTTGCAAAAACAAGAATGCAACTAACAAGGGCCTAAGTCCCAGTCAGCTGGGAAAGCTGCCCACCGGAGCGCTAATCAGTTTCTCAAAACATCATCCTGCTCTGATTAGAGACATTGAACAACAGCAGTGAGTCTATTTTGGGAGTCTGACATTACTATGTATTTGTAAGGGTTTGAAGATCAATCAGATGATGTATACAAATACCCAGTTTATGGCAGGTCCACACAGAGAAGGACAGAATAAACTGCTGAATTTACCAAATTTAAGCCTCTTGGGAGTTAATTTCTGTTACTGTTCTGTTATCTACCGAGTGTTCTGTCACCCTTTTCAGTGCTTGCATTAAAGGGGGCAGAAGAGAGAAAGCCTATTGTTAAGACTAAAATTTTGTGAATGTTGGAACTAATACTTCTCTGTAGGGTGGGGTGTCATATAGCATAGTACAGCTCCAGCATCAGGCTCAGTCCTGGAGTAGGTGGAAGCAACGGCAGTTGTTGCACTTGCCCAGCAGGGTTTGAAGACTCCTTGTATAAACCACAGCAACAGGATGTTTTGAACAGGACCTCGTCATTCTATACTTAACTCTAATTCAAACTTAATATGTACTTGCCTTCATTGGGTTTTCTTTGCGTACCAAAATAGCATGTGCATTCCTGAGAAAATTGGTGGAATTCTGCGACAAATCTCTCCATCGTCAGTGTACCTGCTGGCCCCACCTGAAACAAAATTGAGAAGGAACTACAATAGTAGAAGAATAGTAGAAGAAAAGCAATTAAAACAATTTCTCTGAATCCTACAAATTTCTTTTGTTCAATGGTTGGGTTTCAATGGTTTTACTGCTGTGTGCAAGATACGATACTTTTCCGTCTTTTCCTCTGTTTGCTTTTTAGCTTACTTGCCCTTTATTAGGTAAGGGATAATGCATATCCCTTCTGTGGGAGAATCAGCCAAAACTGGGGAGGCTGGAGAGAGCAAGAGCCTTTGGGAAACAAATTATGTGATATTTAAAATTTCCTCTGATCATGCTTCTTTGTAAATACCCCCCATTTGAATGCTGTGTATTTGTACAGGAAATTGAGCAAAAAATGTATAGATTGTGATGTCTGACTGGTATTCTGCCCTGTAAATGTGTTTTTAACCTCTGGCATTCTGTGCTTATTTAAAAAAGGCAAAAACCTCTAACCACTTCTCTTTTGTGTATTCATGTTTAAAATAAAATGAAAACAGCTATCTTATCTATAATGGAAAACAAATTTAAAAGGAAAAAAATAATTTGTACAAGTGTCCTAAAGGTACTTCATTGTATATATTGTGATAGCATGTTTCCAGAACCAACAAATAAGTGGTGTGAATTTTAGATGTAAATATCTGCCGTTTGTTTTGGGTTTCTTTCCCTTACCCATTCACTCGACTGCTGTGATGTGGAATTAAAGATTAATACCTGATATTAAAACAGTACAGTTGTATTCTCATTGCTGTCCTCCAGCCAGGGTTCCTCAGGCTGCTCAAATGTTCACAAGGTATGTGGAAACAGCCACCATTTCCCACTTTTTTGTGAGTGAGGAAAATGGGGGGCAACCAAAAGGACATTGTGGCTATTATGTGTGGTGAGGGAACAGCTTCCACATTGTTCTCTTAGCTGACAGTACACTATCAACTTCTTAAAGCAAGCATCAGGCACACTAACCAGGTAGTCTAGTCAGGTAGATATATATGACACATAAAACAACAGTCTGAGACACCTGCTCATCTTTTACAACCTTTAATACACAGTTTGGAGCCAACACTTTCAAAGACCAACCGAATCAGTCGATTAGTTCCTCCAGCACGTACCTCACTGCGTAGATTGCTATTTGATGAGTTGATGGCTTATTTCACTGTTTTTATTGTAATAGCAAGAGATTTTGGCAGTGATTTAATTTCTCAATTATAAGTATTTAAATATCAATACTTTTAAAACAACAGGTCTGAAAAAATAGTAAGACACATAGGAACACAGGATTTGGTAATTAAGAGCTATGGTGACTTTTACATGTGAGTAATCTCAAAAGACAGGCATTTTATTCCATTGCCACTAACAAACCAGGTCAAGATGCAGGAGACAGAAAAAGCAACCCATTTCTCCCATCCTGTTTTGACGAACCACCAAAAAAATGTATAAAACTTGTCCCAAAAGACATTTAGCAGTAAAATATAGCAATAAGCTGGCCCTGGCATGTACACAGACTGCCAAGCTACCCTTCTCATTAAGTACATACCACATACAAATACTGAGAAGAGAAACTGTAACAAGGTACTCCAAACTGCAGCTAAAATATCAAAGTGTGGCTTAGTTGAAGTGTTCCACCTGACACCTGAAAAACTGTATAAATCAGACCCTTTGAGATTGTTCCTACCCAAACTTACCAAGTCTTAAGTTAAGCAAGTATTTTTTTATTCAGCTAAAATACTTTTCTTGGCCGCGCATAGGAAAAAAGTGTATTTGACAACAAAACATGTGAAGCCCTCAGCTTTAAACAACAGTTAAAAAAATCTTCTAGTTTCTGTTAAAACTAACAGAACACTTTTTTCAGTGCAAGTCAAATACTTTAAGCTAAGGCAACACTAGTTAGATTAGATTGAAATCTAAATATTCCATTCAAATACTTCTCCTTATCTAAACAAGAAAGCTTCAGCACAGTTTCAATACATGACTAGTGCGACTCAGTATTAATTTCATTATAAAGCTGATAAGAGGAGAAATGAAATGTCTAGAAAGGACTACAACCTATCTGATAAAGCGTCAGCCCTCTACACCTCGGCACAAATATGCCTCTAGCTGTAGACTTTTCTTAACAAACCATGGACACAGACAGCGTTCAGAAGGATACACGCACAGCCCACTGCCAAGGCATCCGAGCTACAAGCCTTCGCTTTGCTATTAGGAGACAATTTGTGTACTGCTGTATTTTCACAGGCTTTATTATCAATCCCACATAAATTAAAATAAAATTTGGACTAGTAGTTTTACTACACTTCAGCTTCTATTCAGCATTTGTTCACAGCAGTACTGCATTACACTTTTCCACCAAACTAACCTGGTTTCACCTCCAACCTGACAAAACACAGTTCACTGACTGCTCAGACTAACACCTGAAGCTAAACTCATCATCCACTCTGATAGGTGTACACAGATTTGCATTCTCAGACTGCAGAGCCAGCAAAGGTCCAGCCCACACAGCAGCCTCATCATGAAGACACAGTTTCTGCCACTTACATGGCTTAAACCTCCCAACACCACCAAAAACTCTTAATCCCCACAGATCTACCAAGCCCAATTAACTCTCCTGCTCACTCTTGACATGCTGCCCTTGCCCCATTAGCCTGTAGTGATTGGTTGATTAGCCCAGAGAAGAGAAGGCTCTGGAGGGACCTTATAGCCCCTTCCAGTACCTAAAGGGTGCCTACAGGAAAGATGGGAGTGACTCTTTACTCAGGGAGTGTAGTGATAGGATGAGAGATAACAGTTTTAAACTGAAAGAGGGGAGATTTAGATTAGCTATTAGGAAGAAATTACTTACTGTGAGGGAGGTGAGATGCTGGCACAGGCTGCCCTGGAAGTGTTCCAAGGCCAGGCTGGATGGCGCTTTGAGGAACCGGGTCTCATGGAAGGTGACAGGGGGGGTGGAACTAGATGTTCTTTAAGGTCCCTTCCAACCCAAACCATTCTGATTCTACAACCTCTTTTTATCAGATCACTATTTAAGAGCAGATGATATTCCAACTCCCCTACTAGCCCTACCCTGCTCACATCTTCCCTTTGTACTATTAGCCCCAAAAACCATACACCATAACCAAACATTTATAACTACATGGTTCCTCTTCTTCCGCTCTGCCCCAACCCCCATCCCAACTTTGGTGGTTATCAATGGGGAAAACAAGCAAACCATTTAAATGCTGGAACAAATTTCTGCTTCTCTCTAACCATCACCTTTTTCTGCATGCAAAACTTAAAAGGGACATTCTATTTAGGTATTCTTTAAATAACCCCGCTTTCTCTCAATCGTACATGCCCAGATACAGTGGAAAAATGCCTAGCCTTTACTGTAAAACCACCCATGGCCTGGAGAACAGAGTCACATGCAACACTAAATTCCTAACAGACTACCCATCCATAATCACGGCACTCTGCTCTATCATCACAACTACCTCCGAAACCTGGCAAAAAACTGACCAGACATCACTACGGGTTTATTCCTCACTCAGGCACATGCTCCAGCTTTAAATCTGTGATTGTTCACTGGCAGAGTAAGACTCCTTTCTCCCAGCACCTCACTTCTTCAGTACTATTTAGCTTAGCTATAACTGCAACCAAACCCACACCCAAACACTTCCATAAGCATGGGGAGCAAACACAACCACCCCTGTCCCTCACAGCATCCTGTAGGGTACAGCAACCATCATGGACATAGCACTAACAAACTCCCCAGAGAGAGACAATACTTTCTGTTGAATCAGTCTGACTGCAAAATTTAGAACAGGACTAGAGACCCTCATCACTGGCTCCTGCACCTCTTGAATCTTCCTAATAACAATGTAAAACTCCACCCACATTTTGGCTATCTCAAATTCTCACACACAAGATCTCATCTCCCTCCTCATTCTTATCAGATTCCTCTTTATTCCAAAGAATTAGTTGATGACTATCCTCCCACAGCTATAGTTTTAACTCAAACATGAAACTGTGACAGTAAAACAGGAGCTAAAGCCTCCCTAACAACTGAGGGGCTTTCTTAACAATAAAAACAAGAGAAGCGGGCAAGACAAGTCTTGTTTTTGCCTTTTCAACACCCATCGAGCTTAGACTGGTAACAGTCAGAATGTCTCAGTACCACTGAGGACCCACACAAGCTGTCCACCACCCAGGTTTCAGCCATGACAAATCCCTAATACTGCAGAGAAAGACAGTGGCTGAAGGGTGGTAGAATGAACAGAACCCTAGAAAACTAGGCATGGCTCAAAAAAGCAGCAGAAGGTAAAAACAAGGCAATCCTTCCTACCTGCTGGAATCTTATAAATAAAAATAAAAATCAACCTTTGCTATTCCTCAAAGCCATTTGAGGATCCCATATTGAAACACAGACGCTCATTTCCAAATCCAAAACCAAACAAATCCTCCTATCCTGTCACAGTCTGTTCTATAAACACGCATAAAATCCCTATTTTGTTTGAAGATCTCTTTTGTAACTGCACTCCTTTGATAGTTGAACTTCCTTCTTATTGTGAAGCTCCAAAACTCTCCTAATATTGAATTTAAGCCCTACTTCCAACTAATCAGCCACTTCATCTTGCAGCTCTTTTGCCCACTATCCTGCTAAGAAACAAGGGCAATTTAAGTAACCACTTCTCTGCACAACTAAGTGACTTTAGTGGGCAATCAGCATAAATTTAGAAAAGCCAATAATCTTCCTAAAGTACACTGATCTTGAGTAATTCTAGGAATCACTATGGACTGATTTAAAAAAAAAAAAGACAATAGTATCATTACCAATCTTAATAAACACATATTGAGAGATAACAAGATCTAGAAAGGTAAAAAGCCACTTCTTCTATCTGATAAACACCCGTAATGTATTCCCACTGGCAAGATAGTGTGTCCTAATTACTACTCACCTGCTATGTGACCTTTGCTGAACTAGGCTGCACCTCCTCCCCATACTGCCTCTCACTCCTTGTCAGGCTTATAGCTTGCAGCTGATGACCTGCAAGAAAATTCAGATACCGAAAAAATCCGTACAGCTTCTACCCTGGCTTTGCTTGGGGCAGGCACAACAAGGCTGCGTTACGTCTTCCTGTACCAAGAGAACCCACCGAGCTAAGATGGGTGCTCCCTCGCTGTAGCACAGGGCTACATGACTTTGCCTCTACCTTCTTTGATATGATATCCTAGGACACGTACAGTTAAATATGCAGCCCCACAAAACAAGAAACAATCAACTCCTGGGTGCACCCCTCCCCCAACTAGCCTACAACTTCAAAAGGACTGAAGTGATAAACTCATGGGGTCAGAGATTGTTTAAGGCACATCCAGCAAATCCTGGGAGGGTTTGGGGAATAAAAGGTGACAGGGACAGTGCCTGAGTAAAAAAAAAAAAAAAAAAATAAAAATCTTAATTTGTTTCCTTGACTCTACAAAAAAAAAAACCACGAAAAAAAGCCCATAATAAGACATTCACAAGTTGTTCATTTAACCACTCAGCTTTCAGCCACCCCACCTCAAAGAACTCCGGCCTTATAACTCACAGGGGTCCAGGCATCACCAAAAGCCACCCGTGAAGGGCTTCCCCAGTGCCGACACGGAGTCTGAGGAGAAGCCCGTCCCCGCCGTCCCTCACAGGAGACAGACCCGCCCCATGGCCGCCCCCAGGGGCTGCTCCTCCTCGGCCCCGCCCCACTCCCGCCCCCC
>NW_009649934.1:2668724-2672685 GCF_000708025.1 Charadrius vociferus
TCTTGGTCTTGAACAGATTCCTTGGGTGAAGCAGGAAAAACTTGAGGTGGGGCTGTAGTAACTTGTTGGGAGTTTTTTTGGTACTAATGCTCACCCCTTCCTCCTTTTCGTAGGGAGAGAAACAGTAAGACAGAAGGAGGGGGAGGGAACGTAGTAAATCAGAACTTTCGGCCGCTGTCCCAGCACTAGGTTGGAAACTTGTCTCTGCTGTACTGTAGCCATCGGTGCCACTGCCTGCAGCATCTTTATTCTTTCCAAAGGTTTTCACTTCCAAACAGCGCACAGTGGACATCAGTGTGTGTCTGTGACTGGGGACAGACTGATGTGAGGTAAATCATGGTATTGTATGCATACAAAAAAATGTTTTCCTAAACGGCCCACCTGATAATTACTTACAGTTTTAATATAATGAGAGTAAGTTTCTACTTGGCTTTGTGGTGATCATACTCGCTCTCCCGTATTTGCCCATTTCCTGTGCCATGGCTCCTGTTCAGAGTTGAATACCAGTTGCTAATGACAATAATATTTGCTGATCCCTTCCTGTTGGGGTAAACAAATCACATAAAAGACATAATTTGTGCCTTTCCTCTCGAGGCAGACCAGTGCCTGGCACTTGTCTCACAGCCGGGAAGTCGTGAGAATGCACAGGTCCTGCTGCAGGAACTGGTGGGGCCGCAGAGCTCTTGGTCCAGGCGATGCCGATGTTCACAGGCGAGTTGTGCGAGCGGCAGAATGAGGAAATCGGACACTCACAGTGTCTCTTAGTCGCCCTGTGGCACAGACCCTGCGTGCTGCGGTAACCGTAGCCGTCTGCCCTCCTCCCCAGCGAGACCCAGAGGGTGTGCTGGGCTTAGTCCGGAGCGTATGCGGATTTACTGCTGCCGAAGGGAACGTGCAATGACTAAGTTGTACCTGCCCTCCCCACAGGCGGGAACTTGGATCTGTCCTCTCAACTGCTGGTGCACTTGTGGGAGTTTCATTATCTTTAAGACTCTTCCCTCTTTCAGTCAGAAGCTTGGGGGAATGAAGAGAGGAGAAACACGCCAGGTGGTGGAGATAGCGTGGGATCACATAATTTCTTTTTCTCTTGGAAATACCTTGCCTATGAACTGAACCAACTTGCTAATCAGTGATACCGTTTTACTAAAAACAGCACTCGCGGAGTCTTTAACAGGATTATGTAGAGAGAGTTGGTTTTCAATCACAGCTGGTTTCGAAGCCTGTGGTCTGACAAATTGCTTCCCAAAGCAGCAAGAATAAGACAGAAAACTAAGTTTGCATTTTTGCACAGGCACTGTTTTGGGTTGTATCCCTCAGCTGAATCCTGCTGCTCGCTCAGGACAGTGCACAGAAGCCACTGGACGCTTCCACGGATCTGGTTTCTCAGATTGTCAAAAACCCACCCAGAATACTGGGTGATTCACATGTGCTCTGAATTTGTTGATTCACGTGTGCTCTGAAAGACTTAACTGAAATATGTGTGAAGTCACTGACTGCTAATGCAGCTTCTACTTCTGTTCTCCAAATCCTTTATTCTGTTTTGCTTAGGAGCTGCCACGAGATTTCCGCAGTGGCAGGTAACTCCATCCATCTTCCCTTCCAGTGTGTGTCACGTTCCTGGGAAGGTTCTACCAGAGTCTAAAGGACAACGACGTTGAGTTCACACCTGCCAGTATTGAAAAGGAGCTCTTGAAATCCTGCAAAGAAGCAAAAGGCAAAGAGAACCGCCTGGTGAGTAGTAGTCAATGATAGTTGCCTCTTGAGGGAGTAAGTTGCAGAATGCTTGGCAAACAAGGGGAAACTAGTGCTTCTGAGTTTGTGTGATGGCTTCCCAGGGGTGTTCTTCCTAGCTGTGTGGCTACAATTGCTTCTGTAATTTTTACAAGAGAAGACTTGAGGAGTTTGACCTCTTCACCTTTAAAAAAAAAAAAAAAAAAAAAAAAAACAAACCAAAACCCAAACCCATCTGTCAGCAGACATCTTGCTGGCTGACCTTGTTTCTCACTGTTACTGATGTGCTGAGGATTACAAAGCTTTTATTTGCTGTAGGACTTCCTTGTCCCATAAACTATATTTGGGGTGCTATATAAGCTGTTAAAATATTTATGCTCTTTGGCTGTTTAGATGAAAACTAAACAAAGGAAAACCAGATTGCCTGTAGTAAAAACAGAAGGCAATCTACAAATGAAGACCCCCAAGGAAAAGGCCCTGAACTCTCCCAAGAAGAGAACTACAGAGAGACACCGTCAGAAATGCAGAGGCAAAATAGCTCAGAAAGTCTCTCTCCTTGAATGAAGAAGACTTTATTCTTAATCTGATCCATTTTTGGTTTTTTTTTTTTGTTTTTATGTTGAGAAACAAGACAACCAGCCTCAACAGCTTTAAAAGCAGTGTGATGGGAAACATCTGCGCAGTACCCTAGGCTCAGAGTTAGGCTTCTGGAGTGGTCACTTGGAAAGGTTCTGTAACAGTAAACATCTAGCTGCAAAATCAAGCGAGGAGAGAAGACAGACAAAAAACTCTCCTTTTAGAAGCATTTTTCCATGCATCCCACCTCATTCTTTTCTTCCCTCTAGTGCTATTACGTTGGGGCCACAAGTGATGCAGCCACCAAAATCATTAATGAGGTATCAAAGCCCATGAGTCATCACATCCCCGTGGAAAAGATCTGTGAGAAACTAAAGAAGAAAGACAGTCAGATCTGTGAACTAAAATACGGTGAGTTGGCAGCATAAGGGGAAATGGCCATGCTTTTCTAGGGTAGGGATCATCTCGGGTAAAACAGCATGCTAAAACCACTCAGTCCTAAATTCTGCAGCAAGATTGCTAGCCGGATTAGGTTGCACAGCCTGGGTTGCTCCTCATGAGCATCCTAAGGAGTTTTATGGAGATGCTCAGGTACGATTGTTGGCTACTAACCCTTTTTAGCTTCTGCAGAGCCACTGCTCTGCCTTGAAATAAGTAACTCCCAGGCATGGAAGAGAGTGGCAGTAAAACTTGTTGTGGGGAGCAGCCAGGTGTGTCCTATGGCCTGGGATGGTGTCTCTTGTACGCAGGGTTCCAGCCCGTAGCTAAGCTCTGTACTCCTAGCTGCTCTTACGTTTGCCAGTAGCAGGCTGATGTCTGCTCAGAGCATTCAGTGCTGTTTCTCACCACCTTCCTTGAAATCTCGGGTTCCTAAACGGCTTACTCTTCCTGCAAAGACTAATCTGAAGAACAGTCTTGGAAATGCCTCCTCCTGACTGCTTCTCTCCCTCTGCCCTCACATTCTCCAGAGACACCCCTTGGGTTGTGGGTCTTTATACTTCTCATTGCTCGTACTCATGTCCTGTTGCTTCCTAAAAAGCTTTCTGTTGTTGTCACTTGCTTCTCTTTCCTCTGAAATCACTGCTACATTTTATTTATCCAGTGGAAAACAGAATTAAAGTATTGCTGCTGATATAATAAAGCAGGTTTCAGGGCAGTTGTGGAACTCCTACATCTAAGCCGCAACCAAACTTCCTGGCTTCTAGTAATGACTTTTTAGTGTTTAAAAACCTTATCTGCTGCCAAAAGCCTAACTCAGACATTCCCTCCACCCTGCGGGAGCCCAGCACCTCTCGTCCCTCTTGCATTTTGCCTTCGTGCTGCTCTCCGCGGGCGGCCGGACCCCTCTGCGCGGGGCTCCGCTCCTCTCCTCTCCTCACCCCCCCCGGGCCGGGGTGAGGGGGGGTGTGCAGGAGGGGGTGTTGCTGAGCGCGGCTCTGCTCTCCCCCATCCCCCCCCAGACAAGCAGATCGACCTGAGCACCGCCGACCTGCGCAAGCTGCGCGTCAAGGAGCTGCGGCGGATCCTCGACGACTGGGGCGAGGCCTGCAAGGGCTGCGCGGAGAAGTCCGACTTCATCCGCAGGATCCACGAACTGATGCCCAAGTACGCGCCGCGGGCCGCCGGCGCCCGCGCAGACCTCTGAGGGGCGGCC
>NW_009649934.1:2674507-2687723 GCF_000708025.1 Charadrius vociferus
GGAAGCGGCTGCCATCGGGCTCTCCCGGGAGCGGGAGAGGGCCCTGGATTACTACGGGCTCTATGACGAGCGCGGCCGCCCTTACAGTTACCCCATCGTGGCTGAGGAAGACCTGATGCCAGAGGATGATCAGAGAGCGACCCGCAACCTCTTCATCGGCAACCTGGACCACAACGTCTCAGAGGTGGAGCTGAGGCGTGCCTTTGAGAAGTACGGCATCATCGAAGAAGTGGTGATCAAGCGCCCTGCCCGCGGCCAAGGTGGGGCTTACGCTTTCCTCAAGTTCCAGAACTTGGACATGGCGCATCGGGCCAAGGTCGCCATGTCAGGCCGCGTTGTCGGCAGGAACCCTATCAAAATTGGCTACGGGAAAGCCAACCCTACTACCAGGCTGTGGGTGGGTGGTCTTGGTCCAAGTACTTCCTTGGCTGCCCTGGCGAGGGAGTTCGACCGTTTCGGCAGCATCAGGACTATTGACTACGTGAAGGGAGACAGCTTCGCTTATATCCAGTACGAAAGCTTGGATGCTGCCCAGGCTGCCTGTGCGCAGATGAGGGGCTTTCCTTTGGGCGGACCTGAGAGGCGACTCCGAGTGGATTTTGCCAAAGCAGAAGAGACGAGATACCCGCAGCAGTACCAGCCTGCACCGCTCCCCGTGCACTACGAACTGCTAGCGGATGGGTACAGCAGACACAGAAGCCTAGAGCAAGACTTGAGGGTGCGAGATAGGACTCCTCCGCATCTCCTGTACTCGGACAGAGACAGGAGCTTTGCAGAGGCAGAGTGGGCCAGCCCTGCCAAAACCGCTGAACGCAGAAACAACTTGGAAAGCTACAGCCGATCAGTGCGTAGCCGGAGCGGAGAGCGCTGGGGCAGCGACAGCGATCGCAGCGTGCCCAAACTGTGGGAAGAGAGGCGGAAACGCCGGAGTCTTTCCAGTGACCGTGGGAGGACTACTCACTCACCTTACGAGGACAGAAGCAGGACAAAGGCCAGTGGGCCAGCTTTAGACCGCAGCCCAGAGAGGGCTCGCAAGGAGAATCACACTACAGAATCCGGAGCCGAGAAAGAGCAGAGTAACTCCCTTCAGAACAATCGTCATGCGACTGAGGAGAAACCCCATCGTGAGGCATCCGATGCTCCCCAGCCTAAAAAAAGGGACAGCGAACGCAATCATCGAACTGGTGAATCGGAATCAAAAACTCACGAGGAGCCAAAATCTGAGACCAAAAAGCTAAAGAATTTGTCGGAATATGCTCAGACACTGCAGCTTGCTTGGAACGGGCTTCTTGTGCTAAAAAACAGCTGCTTCCCCACCTCTATGCACATCCTGGAGGGAGACCTCGGTGTCATCAACGGACTCCTTAAAGACCATTCGTCCGGCGGGAAGTTAACGCAGCTCAAAATTGCTCAGAGACTTCGGCTCGACCAGCCCAAGCTGGATGAAGTAACTCGCCGTATCAAACAAGGCAGCCCCAATGGCTACGCTGTGCTCCTGGCCACCCAATCCACCCCGGCAGGGGCAGGGGCTGAGGGGACCTTCCCTGTTGTAGAGCCTGGCTTGCAGAGACGGCTTCTCAGGAATCTGGTCTCCTACTTGAAACAGAAGCAGGCTGCTGGGGTTATCAGCCTGCCCGTGGGAGGGGCGAAGGGCAGAGACAGCACAGGCATGCTTTACGCGTTTCCTCCTTGTGAATTCTCTCAGCAGTACCTCCAGTCAGCACTAAGGACATTGGGAAAGTTAGAAGAAGAACATATGGTGATAGTTATAGTCAAAGACACTGCCTAGCCCACACTGTCTTTTCAAATTCCATGTTTTCTTTGTGTGTCACACAACCCAGTTGTTTTTAAGGCTGATCATTTTGGTGGAGGCTCAAAACACCTCGGCCAAAGTGGTAAGATTTTTAGTTTCTAATTAATTTTAATACCATTTAAATAGAGCCCATTTTATTCGTTTTTAATATGTGACACTGTCCGCTGTTGTTCTGTATTTTTATTTTTTAACTGTATGAAAAGTTGTCAGTAAAGCCTTGTTCACTGATGGATTTCTAAACTTGTGCGGTATCCTAGTTCTTACGGCCCAGGAAGGGCTGGTTCCCTGTGCTGTCGAGAGCTGGAAGGTGATGGTCCCAACCCGTTTCAGTTTCTCAGGCCCCAGTCTCTTGCACCTCCTCCGTCTCTTTATACGTATCCTGCAAGGTGGGAGGGGGAAGGGGGAGTTCTTCTTTGTGCTGTATGAGAGACTGAAAGGTTGGTTCTGTATCTTTTTTTTCTTTTTTTTTTTTTTTCTGTCCTGTTTGCTTTTTATTTCGTAAATTTGAGTCTGGATGCTATTGAGTCTCTGTTTGAGGATAGGTGCTTCCCAGGAAGCCAGCTACCAAGGAGGCAAATCCTGATCAAGAATAGAAATGTTTTTTATACACACACAAAAAAACCCCAAAAACAGTTGGCGAAGAGTTTGCTACTAAGGAGCCAACTCTGTAGTCAATTCTGTGAGTTCTGCGAGCACCCGCTACATGTGTCAGTCAGATACAAGTTCCAAAAATGAGGCTTGATATTCCTGGTTTTCATAGAAGAAAAAAAAAAAAACAAGCAGGAGGAAAAAAAAAAAAAAGTAATTTAAGGGGGAACCCTCTTGGGCCTGTATTAGATGTAGACAAGCAAATACAGGGCACAAAGGTTTTGGTGAACTGTAGGTGCCTGTTTGCACAGTCGATCATGTTGCACTATCTGAAATCCTTTATTGAAAGACAAACGGCAAAGTTTTTTTGCCTAAAGCTGAATCTCGTTTGCAGGCTTACAAAAAAAAAAAAAAAAGATAAATACGTCTGGCTGTCCAAAAATGTTATGTTACCACAAGTAACCTATGACTGTAGAAAACTCTGGAGATCAAAATTTGAGGTTTAAGATGGGATGGTTCCATCACCTTTTCTATCTGTGGTATGAGACAGCTGTTGAGGAGAGAAGCCAGGACATCTACACCTCTGATGGCTCAGTAATGTGGTACCTAGTTCAGATTTGAGTTAAAATCCACACTGTTCAGTTTGGGGATATTTTTATTTTTTAAAATGATGCCTGTAGATTTTAGGAGGCTTACAGAGAATTGTGTGGGATTAAAAACACTACATTTTAAAGTTTCTTTGAATTTGCAGGTTGTTTTTTGTTGTTGTTCTTGTTTTGGTGGTAAGCAAGTGAACAAAATCCTTGGAGAAGCAGTCTCTGTGACCAGTCTCTGTGACCAAGCGGACTCACTTGCTGACGGCTGCCAAAGGCCCTTTTAAAACTGTGCTCTCAGGTATGATCGGTATCAAAACCTATATAGCAGGGAGCATAACTCAGTCTAATGACGATTTTCATTCTTTTTTATTTTTTTAACCCTGCAATTTCACAGTAGGGACATCATCAGCTGATGATGTACGAGCGGTTGCTTAATTTAATAATGTATTGATATCAACAAGTATGGGTTGGTTGGTTGGTTGGGGTTTTTTTAACATTTAATACTGTGATTATATTAAAAGTAAATCTGATGAGTTAGTGTGATCATGAGGGGGGGTTAGTGTTTCACTTGATGGTGCATCTTCTGTACCCCAGAAAATGTAATTCTGTCCGTAAGGGCCCAAGTACAGCGACAAGGCCACAGAGGGTTTTGTCCGTGGTGTGCGGGCACGGTTCGGTGAGAGGCGAGCCGGCTCCTCTGCTGGGAGCAGCCGGGCTCCCGGAGAGCCCGTTCACACTGCGGAACAGAGAGGAGCAGCTCTGCTGCTCCCAGCAGCCAAGCCCTGTCTCTGGGCTCGCCGCACCGGGCAGCACAGCGCTGCCTTTCACCGCACTGTGGCTGCACGGCGCAGGGTAGCTGGGCTGCCCCTGGTTTTACACGGTTACAGGGACACCGACTTTTAACCTTGTGACCGAGTCCCCGATGCTGTTGTAATGTAGACAGTGCCAAATGTCAACAATTGTAACCGTTGAGTGTTATCTGAAACCAAGTGCTATTAAATACCCCTTATGGCCAGAGTCATAGAGTGATTAGAGCTTTTTGTCAGAGCATCCTACGTGTTGGAGGTGTCCGGTCAGTCTGAGGCGGAGCGTGCGGTGGGGCAGTCACAAATGCCTGGCTGGCATCTTGCTGGCAGGGAGCTGTAACTTGTGCTGCTGTGGAGCGACCTCGTGTGTGTTTGTCTGTGTGTACGTGTGCATATGTGTGTGCGTTAATGGTGGGCGAGTGTGGGGAATGAGAAGGAAAAGCATCAATACATGATAAAAGCTGCAACTGCCTGATGGCAAAGCCAGGGAACCACTAGAAATCCCCCCTCTGCCACTTTCCCTTTGAGACAAGGATATAATAAAATAGGGTGGTTTTGTTTAGAAGACGCAGTCATGGCTTTGGGTCAGATAAGATTTTTCATGATGGGATTTCTGTTCCCAGCGAGGTGGCCAACGGTTGTGAGCATGTGTGCATGGATGGAGGCCAAACAAATCTCCCTCCTACAAACAAATTACAAGTGTAAATGAGAAGTCGGAGAGTTTAAGGAAAAAACACGCAGGATAGAAGCAGCATGAGCCCTCTAACCTGGTGACCTGAGCCTTCCCAGCTCCCCAGCACGCAAGTGAGCTACAGCCATGGCTCCAACAGCCAGACTGTGCTGAGGCCGAAGGCCCCTGTCTGCCATCGCATGCCCTCACACACGCATCCTGGCTGGTTCCAAGGGAAACAGGCCTGAAAAAGGGGAGAGAGATAGTGATAGCAAAATAACACTACACCTGTGTCTTACACCTTGCAAGACTTGGCCCTTAAATCAGGATGGGATGGAGTTCTGGGAGAAGATAGGTTGCCGGGGGATGGGGTGGGGCGAACACCATGGCCTGAGTTGGGAGGGCTGAGACACTCGATGGTGTTGGAAGACGGTGGGTATAATGGTGCTGGGGGGGTTGCTGGGAGGTGGTGTCTCAGCCTGGTACAGCAGTGGCAGTATGATAATGGCAACAGGGTAATGGTCTCCTCTCTTTGAGGGTGATCTGAAACCCAAAGTGGGACCAGGGTGAGCGATGGCATATTTGTGGTCCGAGAGCATTGGTGTTTAGACTGAGTTGCTCCTTTTTTTTTTTTTTTAAAACATCCCTTCAGTAAATCTTCTGTCTTACAAAGCCTCTCCTTAACATCAGTGTTGGCTGTCCTCACTGCAAGAGGGCTGGCCCTAGGCAGTCTCCCGTGCCCACCATGCACATATGACCACTGCTGATGAGTGGCACATACCTTGATTACTGCCCTTCGCTAACATGCGGGTTAAACTCCTGACCAGCCCTGGGGTTTCTACCAAGCCCTGGCCTACACCAGATTTTTTTTGAACCACCACGCTGCAGGGACACACACGCAGCCTCCCAGGGCACCCGCACGCTGGTTACACAGCCTGCTCTACAGAAGGGTGTTGAGAACTGCCTGAGCTGTTACTCACGGGCTGGTCGCTGAGGACCATGCCGATGTGAGGACACAGGCTGGGGCTGGGCTTGCATCATGGGGGGAAATGCAGCATCCTTCCCACAAAGGCATTTGCGGGCAAAGTCTAGTCGGAGGTGTCCCTGCCCATGGCAGGGAGCTTGGAACTCGATGATCTTTAAGGTCGTTTCCAACCTAAACCACTCTATGATTCTATGAAAGGCATCTCTCTCCATTGCAGAGAGGTAGGTATATGTCTTAGCCAGCTGGCAGGACAGTTAAACGCCTCTTCCAGCCCCTAAGCCAAGCTCGGTAATACTGCAGATGTATTTCTTCTCCCATGCAACATGGTGTGTGTATTCAGAAAGATTATAGGACAACATTATGCTTTTAAATAGACTAAACCATGCTGCCAGGGGAAGAGGTGATTTTCCAAGCACTGACATTTCCCCCATCCCAAGCAGATGCAGAATTACGGCATCATAATTTGCAAACAAACCAACAAAATCCCTGCTGAATGCCCATTTTGCACCCAGCTGTTACAGTCACCCCATTCCCCAGCACTCTTAAATGATGCCCCGCAAGAACAAAGGAGGTAGCACAGGGTGCAGGCAGGCTCCCCCACGGCTGCATATTTACCTTTGGTGGCTCTGCCATAAGCAGAGGGGCCAAGAGTCTGCCCAGGACAGGTGGAGGGGGCTGCTTCAGTGGGTGACCAGCCCAGGACAGGCGGCAGGGCTGCTTTGGCAGGCTTGGGTGGGTGACCTGCAGGCTCCTGCAGCTGGGCACTGCCTCCTAACCCACAGGCTAAAACCCAAGAATGCTCCCTTTGCCTCTATTCAATCAAGTTAGGATAGGTGTTGGAGGGGAGGGATGGCACGTATACTTACAGTGGTCCAGATTCAAGTCATATTTATAAACAGGAGCTCCATCCGAGATGTTTTGGTTCTGTCTCACAAAACTAGTTGGTAAACTTCTCCGAGACAGTCAGCCCCAAAACAGCAACAGATGCAGCTGATTATAGCTGTGGTATAATGCCAGAACAAGATACGGACATCTGGCACAGCATCTCCCTCTGTTATTAGTAGTTGAGTACATGATTTATATTTTTTTTTCCTCTTCCTGAGCAGCACATTTTCTAAGGTAAAGTTGCATAAGATGTTTTTTGATAAGGCAGAGGCTGGCTTCCACAGCTGTTAGATGGCATATCCAATTTTCAATCCCCTCATTTAATCAGAATGCTGCTCCAATTGCTGGTCTTAAATGCTGTAGTAATCGCAACTTGTTCATCTTTATCGACTCTGTAGGGTACAATTATCCATTATAAGTAGTGGCAGAACCTTTCTTTTTAATTATTAACAAGCAGCCCTGGTTAAGTGCATTAAGTAGATGTGACGCTGGAAGGAAGAAAAGATATCCCTTCTCTTGGCTAAAAAGAAAATCCTTCCTCTTCAAGCAATGAAGCCTTGAGCCTTAGTTGAAACGAGCACAGTTCTTGGTGGAAAACTTGCTGTAGTGTCAAGGAATGAGAAGCCTCCAGCTCCCTTTTCTGCCTCAAACCCTATTCTGAAAGTGGCCAAAACAGAGAAAGGGTAAAAAGTTGAGTGGATGTTATCTGAACATCTGGGAATAAATAGTACATTTAGCAGCCTTGTCCAAGGAAGGAACGAGCACACTTACCTTCCCGTTCTGACTCGCAGAACTAAGCTCTGCAGTTGTGTGCTGGACAGTGAAATCAAACACTCAACTGCATATTTTTTTTATCCCCTTGTAAGGGCAGAGCCTCTTGTCGTGTACAAACAGGAGCACCTCATTTGCCTTCTGCCAGTGTAGCCACAAGGCAGCCTACGTAATGCCAAACCACGCGTGGCCGAGGTGGCCCAGTGCTGCTCCTGCCTTCTGACGCACACCAGCAAGGCAGTGAGAGCTCCCTGCAGGTCACCACACTTCCTGTACCTGAACCGCAGAGTGCGTATTCTGCCACATCTCTAAACAAAAATCACCGCCTGGCATTAGCAGCACCTTCCAGCTCCCACACGGCGCAGTGAGGATGCGGTGCCGCGCTGCCCACAGCCCCACCAAGAATTAAAGGCTGTCAGGCAAACCAACAAGTCAGATTCGAACCCGCGGGCGCTGTGAAATGTGTCGTGCAGCGCTGGGAGTCCCCGCAGACTGGAGCGGCGGGTGGAGCCTGCACTCGAAGAAATCTCTCCCCTTGTTTACTTTGCCCTTCCTCATTGCAGCCCGGCTGCTAGCTACACCTAGCTGCTCTCTGGCAGAGCCCCTCAGCTGCACAGAGCACCGCGTTTGCACGGGTGGCAGAGGAATGCATGGCTACAATTCACAGCCATAAACAGAGACAGGATTTGTATTTAATTTTTTAATAAATACACTTTACATTAAAGAAAAAGGCCTTCAATTTGCAGTTTCCACACAGAGGGCAAGAGGGAGAAAAAAAAAAAAAAGATTAAAAAACTTGAACCACAAAGGGCAGAGGGGAGAAAGAGGGTTCAAACTTCAATCCCAGATCCCTGTGTCTTCAGGAATACCAGGCTCTCACTGGGCCAAGCCAGAATCTCAGCCTCCCCCTACAGCTGGTATCACGGCGAGAATCTCCACTTTAAACAGCCTGTACTTTCAGTTAACAAACACCCCCAGGGCTCTTCCCTGGAGGACAAAAGCATCTGAAACACACTGGTGCACTAGCAGGTGATAACACCTGTTGCTTTTTTTTTTTTAAAAATAAAATCATATTTAAAATAAAAATATTCTCACTCCTCAACAATATTAGAAACCATGATCCTCTTATTTCACTTCGTAGTTGCATAAAAATGCCTCTTCTTTTAATTTTAAACATTTTTTCTCCCCTGAACCTACCCCATGGTAACAAGGTACTACAGGAATACAAAGTTCATCCCCTCTTTACTAGAACACCTGCCTTTTTTTTTTTTTTTGTTTTATATAAAACTATTTCTGTTCTTTAGGAAAGAACTTTATACAAAGAAAATATATTGTGAAATATCTTCAGAAGTTTCCTTGAAGAGGAGAGTCATCTCAGCCTAAAATAAAAAATAAAAAAAAAAGGCAGAGAGAAAAGAGGCCTAACCCCAGGTCTCTTTATTGTACAGCCTCAGACTTAGCCACGAGCCTCAAATGGACTCAAACCAAGACAGCGGATGGGCTGGAGTTCCTCAGGTTTTCCCAGGAGAAAAAAAGGTTGGGGTGCTCAGAATCGGTTTCCAATTTGGTCTCCGGTCTTCTGCTGGGAAGGGAGCATCTCCTCCTGCCAACACCCCGCCTGGCAGTCACTCCTCACTCATTCAGAGACAGGATTATGTCGTCCTCCAAGTCAGAGTTATCTGAGCTGTCAGCTGAAAAGGAGACATGTAGGTTATGTTCAGTTTGTGGGAGAACACAGCTGTCAGGGCTGCTTAGCAAGGCAACACATTCATAGTTACAAGAAATGTCCACCACCTGCTTGAGACCAGCAACTCCCCAGCAATGACAGAGGCAGCTAGCGCCATTAGTGCATTTCAAATCAATCAAAAGCAGTTAGCAAATCTGCACCAGAGCTTTCTCTCCCTGGTTAAAACAGAGGGTCAAGAGGAAAGCAGCTTTAGCAAGTGCAGTTTCCATTAGCTGGCAGTTTCTTCCCCCCATGAACTGATGGGGAGGACACCAGCAGCAAGTTACCTGCACGTGAGCTGCCTGCACGACTTACTATGCACATCTAAGTGCGACACCTCTTCACGCTGGGTCTGGACAGATCTGGCAGTCATTCCTCACAGCTGTTAAATGAAAGCAAGCTTGACAGTTCCACCAACCTCACGTGGTGAAATATGGCCTCCGTATAACGTGCATGGGGCTAATTCATTATGTAGTAAGTCAGACTCAGAGTTTCTCAGCGTTAGGTTCTTATTGGCCTGTCGCTCCCCTCTGCACAGCACAACCAAGGACCTCCCAACAGAAGGGGAAGCAATCTGTACACAACTAGAACCTTCCTCTAGCAACCCAAAGGTTTCTGTGATGAATTTAACTACATGGCACTCATTAAAGGTGACCTGAAAATTCTGCTTTTCCCGGTTTTCTTTGTTGTGGTACAGAATGAAGACATGAAAGGATTTGCCAGAAGCAGTCACACACACACTTGCTTTTTATCTTTAAACATAAGATCTCTCCTCCCTCAGTTGTGCAAGAGGGAAGTGGTAGCAGCTCTGGCAGCAAGTGGTCTCCTGCCTTACCTTAGAGGTGACGCTGGTTCTTTTTCTTATGTGAATTCATTGGATGCTGCAGTTAACTAGGTGTTAAAAATAGTTAAAAAAAAAAAAAAAGACACCAAGACTTCCTCTTAGCCATCTCAGTTATACTGGATCTCTAAAATGCCTGCAGGTAAGCAAGGCCTTCTGGAAGGTTCACCCCCTTCTCAGATGCTTTCCTTAAGAAAAAAAAAAAATCACAGGCAAGCAGCAGAGGGCACAAACCCTTTCCCCCAACCCTCCTCCCTGAAGATCAGCCAGCTGCCCTTCCACTGTGATCTGAGGGGTCATCAGTGCTCCCAGAACAGCTACAGCCATGTAAGAGGACTTGCAAAAACACCAGCCAGTGCTGCAGCAGCTACACTTACGCAGTAAGAGGGAGAGAAGCACAAGTGAGACAACACTCCAGAAACTCCGGAGAAGAAGAGAAGCTGAAAAAGTTGTTGTTTTTTTTAAACACCAGAAGCAAGCTTTGAAAAGCAATCTCCTAACTCTTTCTTCTCCAGTCCACCACACAACCTTCCAATTTTGAGCTCCATATAAGTCTATAAGTAAACCTGATTGCAGCTAACTGCTTGGAGAAGCTTCTAGACCTGCCTTGAAGTTGCCATTTTCAATCACAGAAGAAAAGAGGAAACTAGTCAGCTACGCTGCTGGTGAGAATTCCATATCTCTCTTCCATCCTATGTTACAAATGCATTTCCAAAAGGACACTCCACTGGCCCAGGAAATAGCTCTTGAAAGATCTGCACAAAGCATAAATTGCTTTGGACAAGACAAGCAGATCCACCCTCCCCAAGGTGATGACAAAGAAGGGGAAAGACAAATTTGTACTTAAAAGGTTCTCCATGGATTATTCCTGCAAAGGAAATAAAACCTCTGCTAAAGCACAAGGAACCAAAGCCACTGTTTCAACTGTTGTTTGAATTATTTTGTTTTGAAGCACACCCACTGTATGTTATGGAGGCTCATCTAAAGTACAGCAAGGGTCTGCAGTAGGAAGCACTCAAGACATATCACCATGCTTCAGACTTGTACTTTGCAACAGTGTCAGTGCCCTTACAACTTTTAATTCTGGAACACAGCATAAGCAAAGGAGTGGGGTAAATTTTAATTGCTCTTGCCCGGTGAGAAACAAAAGCAAACCAGATGAAGTTGAAATCACAGAGAAGAAGCCACAGAACCCCACTTATCAAATACATGCAAGAACCACACATACACCAGCCTGGCAGAGCTGCACACCCTGCTTTAAGTTCCCAAAGATGCTGCTAAGCAACCCAACAGCCACAGGATGGGCTGGCTGCAGCTCCACAGCAACACCAGATCAAAGTTCTAATCAAGTGGTTCTATCCATAAACAGTGTACAGACGTGGCCGTTTCATACTACATAGTGCTCTGCAGAGCACCCTTAAAAGAACTAAGTGTCAAGTGGCACCTTTTTTTGTTACGGGAATAGTTATTGAAATGGCCTGAAATTCCCTTCCATTCCATCCCTTGGACAATTCAAGTTACAGCGCTCTGGGTGCTCTCTTAATAGCTTCTGACCCTGCACCCCCTGAGGAGGCAGAAGTGGAGTTGTGTCAAGAAGGTCCTGCCAGCTACTGGGACAGGCAGAAGTTATCTGCAATCCCAAATGCTGAACTGCAATATGCTATTAATGAATTTGAGCTATGTAAATGTCCTATACGGCCCTGCATTGCATACCTACTGCCTTCAAGAGAACAACAGACTGACCCCAGAGAATAACTCTGGCAACCTGATGTGGCCACATCCTTAAAAACAACTGAGCTACATTCTAACAGACAAGAGGGACATGAATGAGTCTGCCAGCCCAATTAGTGCCAAAACAGAGACCCGGCATGCTTAATCCTCCAGTGCGTTGGCAGAGAAGATTGATTCCCACCTCAGCTCTCACATTAATCTCCTATCACTGCAGGACTTCAAACCCCTTGCACACTGTAATGACTTATCCTTACCAACCTTTTAACTTATGGTAACTACAATATCCCCATTTTACAGCTTGGAAGTTGAAAAGAATTAATTGGCTTGGCCACACATACTCAAAAATTGTGCTGCAAAAAAGGGAACAGAATCTGGTGTCATAAATCCCAAGCCTGATGCCATCCTACTCACTTTCTCTTCCTTGTGAAGCCTTTTTCCAAACTGAATTGCAACATAAGAAGTTCAGAACTTACTTTCTTATACACACACGTACTTTGTTAACTTTTCAAACCTCTGTATTTGTGGAATGCCAGAAAGAGAGAACAATTTAAATCTTATCCCAAAAGTTACGTTAGCTTGAGAACAGTCTAAAAAAGGAAGTGAAGTCAGAAATGCAATGTTGGTTTCTCACTTTAAGCAATTAGAAGAGAAAGAGTAGCACCAAGGACCCAAAATGTTTCTGTGTCCTTACAGGTACAAATAAGGCAGAGAAGACAGGTGAGGTAACAGTTCAACCAGCGTCCCCTTAAAGGGCAGGACAGGCAAGCAATCAGACAAGGCTTCTTCACATAGAGTTCCTTGGCCTGCCTTTAAGTTCTCACACACACACCTGGGAGCACTTGCAGAAAGGAGAGACCTTCCTTTCCAAAACTCACAGTTGTTCTCTCAGATAAGAGCTGTTTTTACTGACAGATTACTTTGAGAGGGCACAGCTGAACAAGCATAATCATTTGTGCCTTTCATATCAGCGAGGGGAAAAGTCAGCTAAATCATTTCAAGGAAGACTTAGATGTTGCATATTTGTCAGGACATTAAACAGGACAAGGTCACCTGTGGTCACCAAGCTGGGCACACACTTACTGTCTCCAAGAATCAGCTCAACTTCCTCATCAGCATCAGAATCTTCATCTTCTCCCTCATCTCCCTCTTCCAGGAGGTTGGCAAGCTCCTCATCATCGGAGGGAGAAAAGTCATTTTCTCCATCCTCACCAGCATTCTCATTGTTCTCATCCTCCTCCAGCTCAGCCTCCAGCAGCTGGTCCGTATCTAGTTCATCAAGGTCATCTGTATCATCATCATCTTCATCATCATCCTCTTCCTCTTGCTCTTCTTCCTCCTATAAAGACAGCAAAAATAGTCCATTGCAGACATTAGAGCAAAGGTAAAATGGGGTAAGAATAATTGAAGAAAACATACCTATAGTTTTCACTTCTCCCCATATCCAGACATCACACGTCATTAACACTTTCCTGTCACCCATATAAACACTTTCTCTCCACAAATACAGAACATGACACATGCTAGGTCATTTGCAGGCCTGCAAAGTCTTATCTGCAAAATGCAACACAGGTACCATTGGCTCAAGCTCCTCTCCAGTACTGGCCATCAACACATGTCACCACAATGCACTCTTGAGAAGGACATGCATAAGACCTGTTAATCCACGGCTTTGTTGCTAGTCTTGTACAAACTGCTTTAGTTTCAACTGGACCAAACCCTCTACTTTGCGTCAAACAGCATGCAGCATGGATGTTCAGTCTCTCAGTCATTCCTGACTCAGATGAGATGCAAAACATAGGGAAAG
>NW_009649934.1:2687913-2718906 GCF_000708025.1 Charadrius vociferus
GGAAAGATACTATGAACCTAAACCGGTCCCTGAATCTCCCAGCTTCAGATGATAGAACTGTTCAAAGCAGCTCAGAAGTCTCATCTTTGGTATTTACCTGTGGATCAAGATCTTTCTCTATCAAACCGTAAGAATTTGCATTCAATAAAGCAACTGAATCTCTCATTGTACAGATCAAATCCAGAAATCTGTGTCTAGCAGATAAACCTGAGTGGGAAGAAGCTGTTACAGTCCTGTCGTTCTTCCAGACAAATGAGAGGCCAAAAAGTACCACCAGAAGGCAAGCTCCAGGAAGTCTCCAAGACTCAAAGTAAGGGTTCAGTATGCCTGCACATCATCTCGGCGTCACACCCTTTTCCTCTAACAGAATGCTCTCACATGGCAGGAAGGCAGCTCAAGTCATTCAAGTCTTCATTGCCCCTTTGTTTTGGGAGGGAACACATTTTGCAAAATTATGAAGCAGTTAAGACAGTTATTTAGCAACCTGCTTCAAGGGTTAGTTTTGTCCTCAAGCTCATGACACTCACACTGTGCTGTTTAGACTGCTTGCATTTTCAGATCTGAAAGGACAGAGGAAAAAAGACCTTACTGTCATCTCCCCAACCTACTTTTTCTTCAGTCAGTTCTATAAAAACATCCACCACACCTACACAAATCCAACATCTGTCACACGCAAAAGAAACAAGGAATGCCAAAAAGCCTGGGCAAATTTTATTGTTTCTTCGCTTGCAAAAGGCAGCCACGTCTCCTCTACTGACTAGAAGTGCTGCATTAATAAATGGAGATTACAGTAGAAAAACATTGGTTTGCTACTCACAGTTTTCTTCCTGAAAGGGCTTATATTAAGTATAAAATTAAAACAAGGTGCATTAAAGCCTATGCTTATTTTAGGCAATTACAAACTTCACTTTGATTCAGTGAGTCCTCAAATAAACATACATTGCTTTTTGAGTTGTATACACACTGGGAGAGGAAATACCGTACTTGCAGTTCACAGTTTTAAACTGCAGTGCCATGATGAGCATAATTTCCCATAAAATGTATTGAATGGAGTATAAAAGCTTTTGCCTTAATAACTTTTACTTTTGTTCTACGCAGTATCTGCAGAGACACCAATGTCTTAAACTTTATTACTCTATTCAGAATTGAAAAACTGATTAAAAATTAAAAAGGCAGGAGAGTTTATTTTCCTTTTTCAGTCTCCAAACAACTCTGAAGCTGGAAAGGAGGAGATCAATGTATATGAAAAGCCTGGAAAAATTAAGCCAAGGTTTTCAGTGTCACAACTGTAGACATTAGGAAAAAAAGCATACCGTCTATGAGATTCATTTTGAGTCCGTGTAGTTGAAACCTAAAGGCTTCTGAAATGAGTTAGGTACCCTATTGATTTCCACACCTGTGGAATTTCTGAAATAATTTTTTTCCTAAATATCTAACCCATAATTACTTAAAAGAAAATGTCAAAACTACTGAATTGGATTACGTTTCACATTTAATGTATTTATGGGAAATTGAAATACTATTTTATCAACATCTTCATTCACGCTTAAAGCAAGACATATACAGCAATATCATCCTTTAAATATAGGATGAAATGAAATGTAGTTGTATAAAGCTAAAAATTTCTTCTGGCTGACAAGAATAAGCGCCAAATTACACAGAAAGGGTGGATATTTAGCTGCAAATTAACTTTGAAGGATTATACCAACCAGCAAGGAAAAAATCCTGGGTGAAAAATACACATAGCAACAGAAGACTAGAGAACCAAAATCAATGTTTCCACCTTTCCAGTTTAAATTACTTAATCCAAAGTAGGTGATTACAATCAGGCCACGCTCATTTAAAAACCACTGAAGAACAGTAAAGACAAGATCTAAATTGCAGCTGTCCTTGGTAAACCAGGAAATAGTGTGAAAACCACGCTGCAAGAAGCCACGTGTGCACATGACAGAGTGCCCGTCCTTACCGAGCTGAATGACCCAGAACACAGTTCAAGAGGAGTGATCTTAGGAAGTGAAAAACCTGCACCTTGTCATGTTTTAAAGGACACAAACAGGAACTTGGAAAATGTGGTGCTTCTGCTAAGTAACAGGCAAATTAATTCTGCATTGCTTCTGAACAATCTCCAAGCACAAACCTCTGCAGGCACACTGCAATACTCCAGTCTAGAAACACAAGGCTTGCATAGATGTGACGAGATCCCTCTTGGGAAAGCACACTGGGCTTCCACTCCCAAAACCAAGCTGCGGGACGCATAGCTGAGCAAAACTCCACCTGGTCTTTCCTCACACCTAACACCGTCATATGTAAGTGATATCCAGTCTGTTAATGGGTATCTAGGCTACATCCTCGTCAGATTACCACAACCGTCTCGCATAAGGGATCCATATACAGATAAAAACCAGCATGCCTTCCCCAACGTCTCCTGCAAGCATACTGAGTAAGAGCAGTGAGAAAAATCCTTGTGCAATCTCACAAGGGAAGACAGGCAGAACAGTTATTCCAAACCATATCTGGATTCACGAAGGAAACGCCTGCAAAAGTAAGCTCCTGCCTACTCATCAGTAGTTCCCAAGAGCTTCGGGCAATGGCACAGGTGCTGCTAGAAAAAGGAACCAGCACGCACATCTATGCAAAGCAAGCACGCATCTGTGCTTATCTTCCTCATTGGAGTAAACTGATCCACAGCACCCATGGTCCAGCACACGCCACATGACTTAAAAAACAGTATCAAGGAATTGTTTTAGCCATCACTAACTCCTTTAGATGCCTAAAGACATTCTTCTATTTGGGTGGTTTTCTGTAAAAGCTGCCCCGATCGAAACTTGAACTGCTCATAGAGTCATCACATTCCTCCTCTGCTTCCTTAGAGGATATTCTCTTCCCTCTCCAATAGAAACTACTTTACGGTTGCCAGTTATCTTTACAGAAGACACAAGGGTAGTATTGTAGAATCACAAAGTGTCCATCTCATAACCTTCCCTGTGTAAAACGTTCTGCCTCGCTACCAGCACTGCGACTCACTGCCTGCTCTACCGCCAGGTGCACTGTTACAGCGCAGCCAGACCAAACCCCTATCTTCCTATGTAATTCAGGTAAGATTACAAACAACCCCAACCTGAGGCTGTGATGGAGGAAAAAAGAAAAAAATCCAATAGTCCCTTTTAAATAGAGTAAGCAACACTCAGAGGGACATGATGGAGGCCAGCTTTTGAGCTACGGATGTCACACTGCTACCCATTTTACTTACACAGCGATTCAGGTACATTAATTGCTTGTAGGATTAACTTAAGGGAGCTTTGCCTTGATAGATGCCAAGACTAGAACAGTTTAAAGTAGAGTACCCACTGACCCCTAATGAGACTCAAATTTGTAATTATATAGCTATGTAATTATTTTATTATATTATGTATTTAGTGAACACAAATACTAAGGGTTTTCTGTGATACCTTCACAGTACTGTACCAGTGTTACTCGCCTTCATCTCCAGCATACACAGATGTCACTACACAACAGCCGCAATGCAGAGGTCATTACAGCATCACCATACCTGCATGACCAACTCTTTCTGCTCTTCAAGAACACAGCGTCACAACTATCATAAAGGAACTTCAACTAAGCAACACCCCCCCTGTTTCATACACAAAACGGCCTCCTGGCCCCACTTCTCTGCATATATACTTACAGTCCTGATCCACCCCAGTTAAAGCAAAATAGCTGCAAAAATAAGGCAATGAACAAAGACAAAGCTGACAATTTCAGTGAACAAGAGAACAAAACAAAACCCCAGTTGTAATTATAAAGGGGATAGCAAAGAGGGAGGCTGCAGCTTCAGTGCGGAACAGCTATCCACAGATGTAAGCAGGATGTCCACGCAGGGACAGGCCCCAGTTTAACTTGGAAATTGACTCAACCGAAGAGAAATTTGACTCAACCAACAAAGACTAGCTTAGGCTGAAAAACACCATCTACACAAAAAGGTTTGTAACAGTTTAACTCAAAAAGACTTAAGAATGTAAGTCGGTAATGTATAGTATCATCATTTATATACTTTAGACAAGTATAAAGGATGCAGGAACTATCAGTTCTTCTAGGATAAGATTGCAAAATGCGACAAGTAAATAATTTAAGCGTGCATCTTAGAGAAATCTCTCAACACTCACTAAGTCACCAAAATTCACTAATTCACTTACGCAGTAACACGTAAATACCTTCAACACACAGCCTATGATCCGAGAACTACTTCAAGGATGATTAAGAGGGCAAAAGTGATTCACGTCAGCTTTTTAACATGCCTCCATACAGGCAGATTTGCAGAGATATAGTGGTACAAGCAAAGCTGGATATTAACTTACAGATTCAGAAAAGTTGATTACATAGCAAAGGATTATCTCAAGGCAAATTACTGGTAACTTTACTACCAGTTTGTGATCTTATGTAAAGATTCAGAAAGACAAGTAGATTTGGTTCCATTAATTTATAAGTACAAAGGAAAAAACTAAAAAAACATCCCCTAAAGGAATAGCATATATAGGGATGGCAGCACTGTAACAAAAAAAATGATTGACCTAATTCTTCATGTTGCCACTATTTACAGCCCGTTCAGAGCTTAATAAATACCCTTTGCTCTTGTTTATGTATTTTCTTCCATATTGTTCTTTGATGCGCATTTGCACGCACTTCATAGACTTTTACCATCATCATGGACTTTCTCACTGGTCCCCTTTACCCATTCATTTTGAACATACAAAGTTCACAAAATTTGTCTTTTTGGGTAGTACAAGTTATTTTTACTTAATATATTCACCAGTGCTCATCTCTCAAAAAACATTCCAAGGCCCAGGAAAATCCCAGTCTTTCACCTATTCAAACTCTGATGCAAAATACATATTAACTAGGCAGAACTTTGATTATTTTTTTTTTTATTTTAACATATTTCTGTACTGTATTTTAACACCAAATCAATTTATGTGCAAAGTGCTTTCAGGAAGTACGACTTACAGCACTGCAGATCTGCAGCATATAAAAATACACCAGCTTGCTTTACGAGCACTCTTCAGAATTTTACAGAGTTTTCTTACATTTCTTGAATCCAAAAATTTTTTATGACAAGATGAACAGAATTTGAGATTTCTCAACTGCAGATTACATAATCTCTTGAATAGACACTAGGCTGGCTGTTAGCTGCAAAGAGAGGATCTCACAGGTCTTTTTTGACTGTTGATATTAGGTTTGGAAACTTTAACTCAGTTTTGAGATTTACAGGTCACTGATATTTTGCTTATTTGTCATGGTTTCAGCTGTTAAAGAAAGCTTCATCTTTTCATCTAACGTTTCATTCACTTTTTCTTTCTCTACTAGGAGTTGATTTACAGCTCAGAGCAAGTATTTATGTCAATAGTTCTCTGCCCAACGTCCTCTGCTACTGCTCTATGAACCGCCCAGCTGCTATCATCTCACCTGCTCCTTCCCCAGCCCCATGCTCCCCTCCTATCATCACTTCCAAGTCAACACCTCTCACCTGCAGGTGTTTTCCAGCAACAGTCCCTTCCTCTGAAAACAATCTCTATTGCACCTCTCAGTTTGAATACGTTAGAATAGTAAGAATAAGTAAGTTAGAGTAATATCTATGATATTACTATGCTGTATATTACTCTACTCTAACTATTCTTATTTTCATCTACGAGGCTGCCTTTTCTCTACCTGTAAAATAGTTTATCAGTGAAGCTTTTCCCACTTTTTCAGCTCATATTTAATTCACTTCTGGCTATCTGTAGCTAAGTCTACTCATCTGCTTCTACAAGCTGTTTATTTTCCCCAGTCTTTTTTTTTTTTTGTTAAAGAAATTAAAGTTTCCCAGAGTCTCATTATTTTGTTCAATTTATTTGCTTTCGCAAGAAACCACCAACTAGTTTATTTCTCCCTCTCTTTCATCTTTCTCCCGCAGGTTTCTCCTAGAGAAAAGCAAATGCATTTTCAGTAGTCTGGTCTCTTCCAAATTATCAGTATTACTTTAATTACTACCTATTTCCAGCATAGGAAGGGGCCTTGCTTTCATAAAAAAGAACGTTTGATCACTGTTCAAATACAAGTTCACTGAAGAACGTTTCACTCCAGAGGAATAAGTGTATCCTTGTTTTAGTAATTTATCTTTTTCCACAGACAATCAATCTCCTTCTCATATCTTCTGACAATTGTCATACTTTCTTCCAAAGCATCTGTGTAGCATATCGGTACTTTCTGATCCTTTCCTAAGCAATCCTCAGGAGTGACAATGTCCAGTATTCAGTCATTTCAGAGTTTGTATCCGACTCCTCCCCCACCTGCTTCTTAACGCTCCCTGAACAATGGGCAGTGGAAAAAGCATAAATATAGCCAACAGTCCTTCTAGGGGGTCAAGCACGTAAGGAATTACCTAGCCTCCCTCCTTCCCCTCAGCTAGCAAGCCCAAATTCACTTTCTGTTATCATACCATTGAATTCCTTTTAAGTATTCATCTCCTTCCCACCACAGGGCTGCACCTACTTTTACCCTCTTAGCTACTTCAGTGTTAGAATTTCTAGTTCTTCATAGCCATTCATGAGGTCACAGAGCCAAAAACTTAGAAGCCTGGGAATGCGCAGAAGTTACTATACGTGACAAGCAAGGAATCTTACCATAGGCTTCTATGCAGATGTAGGTATGTGCAGATTTAATACAGGAAACAGCACACAGCATACAGTATGTCAGAGGCAAAACATGGAGTGAAGAAATAAAAAAGCAGTTATTCTCGTAGTCTACGTAAATAGGTTTATAGCTTGTCTAACAATGACTACTTACCTGTGACGAATGAAAAAACGTCCATGACACAGATGAATAAAAACTTTAGAGTAACTGGGCCTCTGTTGGACTGGCGTGTTCAGTTGGGACTCTTTTGACCAATACTTTGGTTTTGCCTATGAAATCTTTTCATTGTAACATGACTGTATGTACCTGATGATAATCAATCTAACTCCAGAGTCATTGTCCTCTTCAAGGCTTGTGCAAGTTATCATTTCGCAGCTGACATATTCCGTAATTCTAAGGATAAAATTATGACTATTATATTCTCTGTGCTGTAGCGCTCAGAAATAATATAAGGAGTTCAGAACTAGGTGCAATTTCTGAATCTGCTTCTCTTCCTTCTTCTCACTGGTCTCACATTCTCAGCTCACAAAAATAAGTCCATTCCTTTAACTGTGTAACAAAAAAAACAATACTGTGTAAAGGAGTTTCAAAATTTGGCATGTAAATGAACTCTCCCTCTATGGACAAAAGTTTGTTTCTTTATTTTCTCAAGCTTCTGACCGACATTTCTCATCACGGCTGAGGCAGCTTTTATTTTATTAGATCCCAACTACTCTGGGAATTCTAGAAAGATGTGTTAGGTGAGAGGAAGTCAACCTTTGAATTCTGTCACTGAACAGGCAGAATATGCTTTTATCTCTGTTGAAACCGTTTTACTTCATAAACTAGGTCTAGCCTTCTGAAAACTCAAATTACTTTTCTGTTTCTGAGAATCTCTTCTGTTTGCACTAACTGACAGCTAGTGAAACTAGATTCTGAAACAGCAGAATAGGCTGAAGCAGTCACAGTCATTTGCTGCTATCCAAAATAGTGGTAAGAAGTACAGGTATTGAGAAAACTACTTCTTTTTTAAATATCTGTTTTGGAGGATGCCTCCACATTTGGAGTATGTGTCTGTTATGTAAAAAGGTCTTTGATGGACACCATTCGTTACTTAGTCTCCCCGGCTGCAACTAAGTTCAAAGATTCCTATTAAGGTGTACAATAAACACATGTATATTTTTATCAGTTGAGACATTTACCTGAAAATACTTGTTCCCAGCTATTATCCTGTAAGCAATTTCATCTTGAGCAAGATTTCAAAAGAAACCATATCTTCAAAAGTTAAAATAACAGTTCCTGAAAAACTAAGGGTCCCTGATGATATAAATCATTCTAGGCAGCTTGTAGTGACAAAGCACCACCATGGTCTGATGGTTCCCCAATATATGTGCCAATATGGATTAAGGTTTGTGGGTTTTTCCCCCTGAAAATAAGTATCCGCATGAAAACAAACCTATATCAAACTAACAGCAACAGAAGTACAGTGGAATTGCTGTTGCAGGCGAACAGGGGGAGAGTCCTAAAATAAAAGTAGAAACTGGGATCACAAAGACCGCATAGAGAGCTGAGGGAAAAACATTTTCCATCCTGGCTAAACCAAGTTAGAATAGTGATTGTCTTTCAAGTCTTTATTGCCTGGTCTCCAAAGCTTTCACTTCACATCACCTAGAATTTTCTAAACCAATGCAAAAAGACAATTACACACCTACCATCACCACCACTTCAATAGCCCAGAAGCATTGCAGAATAATTAACAGTTCTTCAGTTCTGGCAAAAGAAGTGGAACATGCTTTATAGGACAGGGACGGCTAGGTGAAGCAATCTGCTGCTGAAGCCATAGATCTCTCTGAACGTGACAATAACTGAGAATACTACTTGAGCCTCACAGATGCAACATCACCCACACATACCACAGAGAGAAAAAATAGGCCTTAAAGAACTAATATGGAAAGAAAAACTAAAATAAAGAAGTAAAAATGCACAGACTGAAAATCTTGTAACGCACTCGGAGGAGCACGTCATCCACACTTCAGTTTCACAGTTTTGAGTCTACTCTGTGGTCAGCCAGTTCCCTTGGTTTTAGCTTTTCTGATCACTTATTATTTCTGAAATCTCCTTTTCTAGCCTGTGGCAACTTGCCATGCACCATTTCTAGTCCAGATCACTTTCCTTTGCACCATTTCCTCTGAAATGCCTGGTCTGTCTCACTACAGAAGACAGCAGATTACCAAGTGAAACAGGGAACACTAATCAGCCAAGAAAGGGAAATAAATAAGAATTAAACAAGCTAACAATCAAAAGATGGTCCAGCATCTATACCAGTAGCTCAAATACCCATCTTATTTTGCCAAGTCTAACTCTGAAAGAGTGTATCAAAACAGTGGCAAATACAGGAGGAAAAAGAGGTGGATCTTACTGCAGGACCAAAGAATAGGAAACTATTTTCCCATAGACTGAACATAGTTTTGCTATGTTCTCACTTGTGAGAGAGACTGTCAGTCACTGGTGGACTTGTTTAGATACTCATCCAGCAGTGAAATAATACACAAAACCCATGAAAGTTCAAGGCAGAAAGACTAATATTTTTGGAGTAAAACATTCATCAAGAAAAGCTCGCAAACCGGAAGCGTGTTACATCTTCACTTTCTCTCAGTTATCATAGTAAGTACAGACCACAGAATATCAATATCCATTTAGCGTTTGTTCTGTTTAACAAGGCTTGACATTGCAGCATTACTGGCCCTAACCAGGAAAAGGCAGCTTTCCGGAGATCTCATATGAAAGGCTAGTATAACAGCCAAGGAAGCACCCAGCCACAGTGGTGCTATTCTCGAGTACTTCAAACAAAACCATTAACATTTACTGCAGCAGTGCCACACACAATGCAGCCAAGTCAGCCTGACCATTTAATTTGGGGGTAATTTATGTAACAGATCAATTGATTTTACAAGGTTTGTTTTGAGAAAGGGGGAGTAATATAGTTGTTTTGTTTCTTCGCTTAAATAGAAGAAGGAACTGAAAGATATCTACCGGCCCAATACCCCTGCTAGGTTCATTTTACGGACTCTCAGTCTCTTGCTTTTCAAAAATCTGCCACAGAGCTATCAGTTGACACTTGTCAAAAGTGACATCATGAGGTGTCAAAATTTAAAGTAAAAAACGTTAGGCAGATATTTTTCTCCACAGTTCTTAACTTGTCTCAAGCACAATTTTTAAAGCAATTTTATTCTGCATCACATGGCTTCCAAGCAAGGCTTGCCCATCAAAAATGCTTCTATTTGAGTACTTATTACCTTCTCTACAGGCAAAAAACTGTACTCGTGGATCCATGTAGACCACAGACAAATATACATATATGCATAAAGTCAAGGTGCAAAGATATAGGGGCCAAACAGATTAATATCTGCTCTAAAAATCTTGACCAAAGACATACCAGATTATTGTTGATTCACATGGATTTCCCCCCACACCACTTTCAAGAAAAAGATCAGAAAGCATCTTCTTTTAGCCAGAAGGTGTTCTAGAATATCTGTGAGAAGTCCAAACAAGTTGGAAAATTTATTTCCAAATTTTCAAAGCCTAAATCACAGAAACTAACTAGCCAAGTAGTACACACCTACACATGCGTGAGCATACGGATACACAGAAAACTCCTGATCATCACGAAACAATTTACTCTTGTTGGCCTTAACAGGTAAGTGTACCAGAGATCCCGTTTTTATTCTGGAAAACCTCTACTCATTCTGAATATCTCTATGGAGAGAAAAGCGGTATTTTGTAAGCCCAAGACTAGAACAAACCTGGAAGAATAGCAGTGAACAGCTACAGGACAGAGAGCAAGGGGTTTAGTTTACGTTTAGCTGAATATATATAGATTGAATTGAATTTGGGTTCGTAAGTGTTGTTTACATTAAAATCAAACCTCTCTTACTAAAGAAACTTTATTGTAACCACCCCTAAAAGTTACTATCTAGGAAACATCTATACACCCTAGAAATGAAGACCATAAAAAGCAGCAATTACGCAGTATCAACTAGTCACTCTTAGCCTACAAATCGATCCCACAGCAGCTTTGTATGAACACTCCATAAGGTTCAGAGAAAAGCTTTTAGCATGCATAAATTCTGCCTGGGGCCACCTCCATTTGTAAGACAGGAAGTGTCCCTAATCACACTGGATGGATGGTAGATACCTTATCTCTGCTGGGTACCTAGTGTTACAGCCTGAAACCAACAGCATTCACTCTGCGTCTTCTTATACAAATACAGATCTCCACTTAAGTCAACACTTACCAGTGATAGCGCAAAACAGTGTCTTGACAGCTGCTAGTTAATCATTGTACAATGCAAAATCAATTTCTGCTACAAACAATTTTTTTGAGGTTTTTATAAAGAAAATGTGAATAACCTTACTAAAATACACTGAATGAGAACAAAACCAGTGGAAGCAGAGACAAATAGAAGCTATTGCCTGAGGCAAGCACTGGATGAAAGTAGAAGCGCTTTGGAAGGAATAGTAATTTCCTCCCCCTTCATTGCTTCCCAAGGAATTCTACTCTTCACCCATCCCAAAAGTTCCTAAACTGAATCCATCCAATCTAGGGACAGAAACAGTGATCAATGATTTCATAAGAATGCCAAGACTTCAACTGCAACCTTGTAGCACATGGATAGCACAGAACAGCAAACGCTGTACACAAAACAGAACTACTGCTTTATCTTCAGAATTACAGTGAAACTGTGATAACGACAACCAACTGCAAAGACAATTACTCTCTCCTAGGATCTGCTATCCAGTCTTCTGAACTAGAAAGTAAAAGTTTTAACTTGGCAACAGGAAGATTCAGAGACAGAAAGGGTATCAGAAATCCAGCTTTCCACAGAATCTGGAAAAAACCCACCAAAATATTACCTTCTGGCATTCTTTGGAAAAAGGTTAAGTCAGCTTTTCTCACAGGAGATACAGGTATATGATTTACTAGAATGCAGACACCAAAGAGCAGAGAATAATGCATTTAAAATATTTAGGGAATTGAAGCATAAGGTCTTTGCCTGCTCAAAAAAAAACCTCAAAAAAACCTGACACCCAAAAAGCCACAAATTTGTCTTTAATTCTCACTGTACTGCAGTAAGTATTGTGTGCTACTGTGTATTCCTCCAACTGCACCGAGGAGCACTTATTGCAGTTCTTAGCTCTTTTGTCAAGTTGCCAGAGATCAAATGGCTGATCTGAGAAGGAAAAACAATACATCCCAAATGCAAAGCTAAAGCTTGCTTTAAAATTCTTAAAACATTGTGCTGTGTAGAAGTACTGTGCAGTTTCACAAGTCACAAGTTGTGTCTCATTCAGAAATTGGTGACAAGTTATGCTCAAATATGAGACTTGGAATCAAAAAAAGGAACACCTTAAACACTACTGTCTCTGCTGGGTGTCAAAATATTTTAAAAAACAAGCAGAATAAACAGCAAAGTTTCTTTGATCTTCTGATCGAGATTGAAGCACTTCAGGAAATTAATAAACTGTAAATGATCATGTTGGTTTACAGTGCACAAAGTTACTGTTCACACTGGTTCTGCATAGGTAGTCTTAGTTTACACTGACAGTAAACTGATCTATTTTACATTAGGTGGAATCAAATGAGGCATCTATACTTTGTGGGTAATAAATGAACATCTGTGGCCTCTCACATGTAGATGGCTAACAGCTACTCTTGAAGAACCGGGTTAATGCTATACTTCTCACCTGATCTTCTTCTTCATCCTCTTCATCTTCTGCCAAACGCTGCCTGCCCACTTCATACAGTCTGCAAACTGTATCCATGTTCATGGCATCCATGCTCCCTTGATTCTGAAGGGGAGATGCCCACACAGCAGTTAGCTCCGGGAATTAAGCTCAGCGTTCATATTCAATGCTATATCTGATCTCAATTACAGAAACATTACCAAAATCCTTCCCTCCCATTTACTATCAGCAGTGCAATTAGCACTAAACCCAAGTCTTTTTTGTTTCAAGGACCAGCCCAGGAGCGATGTAAATATCTACTTTCTGCTTCTATCACAAAGACTTAAAACCTTTACTGGATCCTTAACATGCTTTGGGTTAGTTCTCACCTAACCACACACCACTTCCTTTCAAATTTGCCTCCCAATCACATCACTGAACCACATGCCTTGAGAGAATGCTAAACGCTGTCACACAGCAAGAGTTCCAGAAGACAGCAGTCTGACACCCCAGCAACCACTGCTGCCACATGCACTGAAGTAAAATTCCAATCACTCCTTTAAAAGAAAATTTTCGTATCTTAGCCTCACAACCTTGACAACTCCAACTTCAGTGGTTAAACATGAAGCTTGCCCTAGTACAAATTCTTGACTCGCCTTTTTTTTTTTCTTTCTCTGTAAGGATCAATGGTTCAGAGTATTACGTCAACAGGATTTTAAATTAGTCACTACACCTACATAGTCAGGTTCAAGAAACTGGGTACTGACAAGAGATTACTGGGCAAAGAACTGGACCCATTAGTTTAATTTTACTTTCCCCCTAACAAACCAGAAGTTTCACTTAGCAATTTTCGCTTCAAATCCTCAGTTTCTGGGACTTTTGCTAGGAAGACAGGTGAAAAATGAATAATAAGAGTGATTCACAGAAAAGCTCCATGGGAAGCCCCGGGAAGATTGCATTTCCCAGTTATTCAATACAATGCAAATTTTAATAGGAAATTATTGCTATAAATAGGAAAAAATGCATTTCTCTTTGTTTATGAGAAGGAAAACCTCTGCACGTTTTAAAGTGGGAAGTGTTTGAAGAAGAGAGGCAAATGTGTTTGGAAGTTTAAGGGATCAAAAAACAGCAAAAAACTAACAGCATCTTTACCATCATCAAAACACCGCCACTGCTTAGGACATAAATAACAGTAGGAACTCTAGAATCTGCACTTCTAAAGGTTTTAAAAAGAAACAAAAAACATTGCACTCAAACCACAGCTACCAGAGTTTATTATTAGCTCGTTTACCTCAATGACAGCCAGATAGCAGTCCTTGCTGTCTGTGCACAAGTCAAAGATATTCCGCTTGACATCAATTGTAGCTGGAAAACATCATAAAACAAACTCAGTGGTTAACTGCATGTTACTTAATGCTTGCTGACAGAAAAGATCTAACGATATATGTCTAAAGCAGGTAATAAAATGTTGAGACAAGAAACAACAGCTGAAATAAAAGTGAAATGAGCATTTGTAACTAATTCAACCTGTAATAAAGAATAGAAATGTTGGAGACTATCATAAAAAAATAGGCCGGTAAGTTCTTAAGCTGCTCTGTACAGTGCCTCCTCCCTTGATAATACATTTATTGGCTTCTCTAAGCACAGTAAACAACAGATAATCTTCCAGGATAAGTGGCAACCAAGTTGTGAGCCACATCTCCTTTCAATAGCAAAAGCCACATTTGTTTATGTCCATAGCAGCAATCAGCTTAGCTCCAGGAGCTCTGCAAGCTGGAGGCCAAACTGACAGCATTTTGAACTACCAGCACAGGGAAATGCTGTTGTGAAAAAGAAAACAAAATTAAAAAAAAAAAAAAAGGGTGCTTCCTGAAATGCAACCAATGACATCTTGGCCAAATGACCTACTATCTCAGATTATGCCCTACTTGGAAACAGGACATGAAAATAAAGCCAGAACTGCAATCACACACACTGGACAGAATATGATACTTGAACCTATTTCAGTGTTAAACCCAACTCTGGTGCTTCAACCAGAACAGGTCGTAGCAGAATTTTGCCACACGTGCAAAGGAGAGGAGGAAGTGAATGTTACTAAGCAGAACTTTCAATAAACATTCAAACCTCCAGACCAAGCTATCTGCTCCTCTCTTACTCTTACCTATAGGTTTATAATCAGTTGCATTAAATGTCCTGAAAGAAGAGCCAAAGGGACTTCTCATTCTCTCCTCCAGAAGGTCATCTTCATCATCTGCCTGCAACATAGCTGATACAAAGAAAGATTATTCCACAACTCCACCTTCCATTCATCACTATCATTAATCAACTTAAGATCAAATCAGACTATGACATGAATTTGCTTTTTATTTAGTAGCTTGGCAAGACCCATCTACTCTTCCAGAGCTGCCTTTATTAATACTGCAGATCACTGAAACTTAATACAGAAGACAAAATTATTTTCTCAAGCACCATCAGATCTGCTGTTACACACATTTTCTTTTTCAATAGGTTGATTTTTAATCTCACAAATGAGTTGTTATATTGCTGATGTTAAAGAAAACTGCCTTTGTCAGCAATACATGTACTATAAACATCCTGAAAAAATTCCAGTTTGCACAAGGCCTGGAGTTTGAGAGACTCTGAAGCTTCCAGTTTCACTGAAAAAGCATCTACTTATCTCAAACCACAGGTGACCAAGGAAAGTAATATAAGACTGAGAAGTCCTACCTCCATACATAACTGTGCCAGTATAGTTGAAGACCACACGACACTGATCCAGTGCAGGTACTGTGTGCAACAAATGGAAAGTTCGGAGGTCCCACTGGAAAAACACAGGCTAAGGAGCAACAAACAATTGAAAGTTTCTATTTCCTTTTCAACACACTGGCAAACAACTGATTAATTGCATTCAAGAAACCTCATTGCCACCCTCTTGAAAATATGACAGAACCGGAGTTGGATTCTAGCACCGCAATCCCTTCCATGTGCTCTAAATGAAAAAACTCTTACTCCAAATGTCATTCACAGTCATGACAGGTTACTGCAGTAGCTTCAAGGTTGATCTTGGTAAGGGATGGGAAGAGAGCAGAGGTACCACAGGGTATATCAGAAAAAAAATATCTCTTGTTCTGTCTTTGTGTTAAGCATCTCCTCTACACCATATTAGAGGCAGAATCTAGATTTAAATTAGCTGTCTGCCTGACAGTCCCTACTTACGTGATTCACAGATGAAACCTGTAACACAGCAGACCATTAATAAAACTTCTGCAAACAGCTACTTGTTTATCAATGCAAATTCTTTAGGTTCCAGCACATCAGTTACCACAGTGGCCAAAGGATACAATTTCTGTGTTGACTATGACCTCTAGCCCATTGGGATGGAAAACACCACTGATGGTCATGTTGAATTTGTCAAACTTGTGGATGGCTTGTGCCGATCTAACATCCCAGAGTACACCATCATTTAGGACAAGGTCATCAGTGGGGTTAAAGGTGGCACAGTTCTTCTTGTAGTTGTTGGCAAGATCTGGGTTAAACAGAGTCAATAGCTTGTTGCCAGTCTGAATATCATAGATCTTTTAGATTAAAAAGAAAAAGAAAGATTAGTCACAATTTGTAACGTACCTGTGCCTAACATCACCCCATGTTTCCCCTTCTAGATTGTTTCCCAATCTAGAATCGCCCCATCTCCCACTTTGCTTTCCCATTTCAATTGAGAGCATTCCAAAGATAACCCTTCCTAGCGGTCCTTCAATAGTTTTTCACAGCTGGAATCAAGTCTCACAATGTATTTTGGCCAGTACTTAGCTTACTGCAGGTTCACTGATATATTTCAATACAATCGTGATTAGTTCCAAAGAAACTAACTCTATTATGAAAAGTGGGCTGTGAAGCTGCAGTCATAAGGTACCCCTTAGCCAGAAACTCTTTCAGAAACGGAACTGCTTTCAGAGCAGATGGTATTTACAAACATAAAAACTCCAAAGGACACAGTGAGGGGGGAAAAAAAGCCAGAAACTATAGAAAAGGAGTTAAAATTCCTGGCATTTACACAGAAAGACAACTTTCTGAGCTTTTCCCCAACAAACTGCTGGAAGATAAAAAGGGTTTTAACTAGTACAAAGGGTTTATGACCATCTTCTCTGATAAATTTTATCTGTAATATCCCTCAGAGCCCAGCTCTTGTTCAAACTTAGAGAGGAAAAAATCCTCTAGAAATGGAAAACAAATCTGTTTACCAGATAAACACAATACACAAACTGATCTCACTTCCAGATAAATCCAAGCTAAAAACTGGGCAGGAATGGATAGTTTGCTTAAACAAATCAGAGAATTAAGTAAAATCATAAATAACTTATTCAAGTTATGTTTCATGACAATTTTTTATGCAAATACTCTTTCAAAAGAGACAGTGTCTATAATGAACGCAAATTAACACTGAGAAGAAGCAGAAGCACTCTGAAGCCTGTATCTGTCAAATTTGCAGTTATTCATACAAAACACAACTGCATTATCTGAAAATATATTGATAAAATTAAATTACCCAAAAGCAAGCTGCCAATTTGAGGGGGCAAAAGGAGGACGCTTTTAAGAAGAACACTTTTAATAGGGCATTTCCCACAGCTGTTGACCGAGCTACTGTTCACAGTAGAACTTCTATTATTATTGTTATTACTACTACTGAAAAGTAAGGCAAAGGAGGCGGGGGTGGTGGGGGGGTGGGATGGAATGTCCTGCACTATCTCTCAAATGACCAAAACAAAGCAGATTCTACAATTGCCAAGAATACCAATCACAGAGGCAACGCATCGCACACTGCTTGTGCAGTTGGTTTGGAATGGTCAAGTTTATACCCTCAGACACAGGGAGAAGTTATTTGACACTTTCAAAGCCTTCCTCTAAAGCCTCTTAGCTCATCAGTTACACAGAGCATCATAGCACACAGATCTGTTAATAAATGTCCTGTGAAGAATTATATTCCTATCACAGCTCCACAACCATGACCTTTACTGGTACTTACATGGGCAATGTCTCCTTTTGTGCCAATGACCCTATCCTGAGAGTGCTTGCTGAACTCCACATAGTGGTCATCAGGGAAGGAATGCCTGTAGAGAGTCAGTAAGCAAGTCAAGGCACTGCAGATTCAAACCACCCGTGCGAACCAAACGCTACCCCAACACCTCCAGCAGCAGTTTCAACAATGCAGAAAACTAAAAATGTAGGAAAGATTTTCCTTCACCGTTGAGCAAGGCATACTACAATGCTAAAATGCTCCACTGGCATTTGCAGGAAGATATCTATTATAGACACAGCCTTTACAGCAGACCAGTGAAAGAAACTCAAATAGCAAATTCAAAAACTTGTCATCAGAGTCTGCCATAAACGTAAGACTATTTAAAGGATTGAGTAATGAATGGCATCATGAACGTTCAAACACACATGCAGGCCTGAGGAACGTTAATCTTTTTATCTGAAGAATGCCCTCTAGCTGACCTAAAACAGGTCACACCAAAACCACTGCTTACAACTAAGGTAGACAACAGTCAAACCTATTAAAAATGAAGAGCCTTCCACCCATTTTTTTATGGGATGAACAATTGTAAATACTGAAATCAATTTTAAATAGCTTCATCCAGGTCTGAAATAGCCTGTATCCAAGGTCTGAAAATTCCACCATGCAAATCATCACACTAGTAAATTTCTGTAACTGGCTACAGAAAGATTGTCAAGATAATTTACAAACATGAGAGTAAAAATACAAACACATTTCTTTGCCTTCAGGGAGAACAGTGATTTTACTGATCTAGCTTGCATTAAATAGGACTTTAGGTAGTTAAAATTTAGCAAAACTGTCTGTACCCAGTAAAATAGGGAAGACACTAAACATAAGAAAGGGAGCACATTTCATTTTTTCACAAGAGACATTGTGAGAGCTGTGCTGTACTGTTCTTTCATGGAGTTTGTCCTTAGGGTTTCTGCCTATATTGATTGGTTCTTCTCACTGCAGCAAACCCCCCAACTGGATCAGAGTATACCTACTTCATATCAAAGACAGACTTCATTCCCCACAATGCAGACAGAGGTTGGCTCCATGTAGCAGATGTCAGCAATAAAGATCCATCCTGTATTTTCAGATGGGAGTGGAAGGGAAAAGAATACCAGGGAAAATAGAGGTTATCATTTTACCTGTACACTTTAATTTACACTTACAAGATGAATTTAGGAACTATAGCAGATTTTGTGCTTACTAAGCTATCCCTATGGGGATAAAGTATAGGTATCTAATACAAAGAGCCCTTGGCAGACAAAGAAAAACGTTACAGATGACAATGGGAATGATCTATGATGTTAATAGCAGATAAAATCAGGATAATCCATGCCTGAATTTTGATGCACTCTGAGTGGAGTTCACACTGCTTATAAATCAGTTCCCTTTTATTTCTTCCTAGAATCATCCCCCAAAAGATTACTTTCTCCAACAAAGGGAGGTTATATAAACTCTGGTATCTTATCTGACATTTATCTTAAATACATAGTGAGTTGAAGCATTTTTCCACTTCCAGACATATGTAAGCACACAGCCACTGTGCATCTTATCTATTTTCTTGGGGAAGAAAAAAATAATTGTAGAACTCACAGAGGGGGAATATGTAACTATTACAAGTACTTTAATGACAAGCATTGCAGGCCAGCCAGTAGGTGCATTTTAGATACACATATCCAGAGAGGCCCAAAACATACCAGGGCTTAGGCTGTGAGAACTTCTAAAACTCAGAACGGGTCTTTGATTACTTACCCTGGATGGCTCGAGGTGCGTGATGGCAGAGTTATGGCAGTTGTAACTGGCCTCTTCCTGTCCACTGAACACATTATAAAGCTTCAACTGCCCCGTGCAAGTACCCAGCATTAAGAATCGTTCTCTTGCAGAAAACGCGCAACAGGTAAAGCCACTCTCATCCTCATTTGCTTCCCTGAACACAGAAATCGGACGGAACCTAGAGAAGGCAGAAATACAAGGGTCAACCAAAAGAGAGAAGAAAAGCAAAACTGAAATGCTGTGTGATGATATTAAATCCCGTCCCTAACAATCACGTAGGTGCACGTTATAGCTTTCTTCTAGGACAACCTAATTGTCAATTGTAAGACTAGCACTCAAGTGAGTATGTTACAACAGCGTTTGCAAAGTTACAGGGTTTGGTTTAAGCTATTAAGTACTTCTATTAAAGCACATCATTAAGTTGAAGCACTTGGAGTCCATCTTCAAAGTTGGATTGATGGAAAACCTGTAAAGCCGTCACCTGGATAAGCAGAGACAGCTAGCAAAAAAATTTCTAACAGTTCTGAAACACTCCACAAGGAAGGCATGGCACATCAGCCAAATAACCTGTCACCATAATCTCCTAAGGTGATACTGGTTTCACTGTGAAGATGCTTTCATCCATGTGTCATCTTTATTTTTTTTTTATTTTATTTATTTTTTAATAAACTTTACATCATCTTCCAATTTAACCTCAGCAAAGAAAGATCACATAAAAAGGCTAACAAACTTGCGGTGCTGTGGATTCAGCTGAAAGAGCAAAATACAGATTCCACTGTCCCGCATCTGTCAGCCAACCTTCCTCAAGGCTACACTCCCAAGTAAAACTGGCATTACACACTTACCTTCCAAAGGAGAATAAAGAGCTATAAGCTCCATAGTCAATGTTGCTTATGAATTAACATGATACTGAAAATAAAGTGTGCTTTTTGTACTAAGGGCCAGTATTAAGGACAAGAGAAACAACAACTTCTAAAAATGCCTTTTGAGGGTCTCCCACTTGTCATTGTTGAAGTAAAACACTTCTTTCCTCCGCTGTGGGACTGCACAGCCCAAATCCAGGTAAGGCTTTTTGGCACATCCTGACAGGAATCAAGAAACATTTTTCTTCCTTACCTGCTAAATATAAGGTGTCTATCAAAGCAGCCACCATCCACCCCTCCGTACTTCGGAAAGGCTGCCCTGCGGGTCAGCCGTGAGGTAAAGTTAGTTGGCGCTTGGCGCCTCTGTTTTGGCTCAGGACACTGGTGGGGAGTAAAGAGAGAGAAAGGGGGACAGGTGGCAACAGGGTTCTTGCAGCGGGCATGCTGCTCCCTAAGGTACTCTGTGATTATACTGTCCAGCGTGGGTGGGGAAGGAAGGTGTCTGTCCAGCTGCTTTTTGATAGCTGGGCTCTGGCTGTAGGCGCCATGGTCCGATTTTTGTCGCAACACTCTGATTTTTCTGCCGTTGCAGGGAGATGGCCTCTCCCTGACAAAGCTAATCCTGCCAATCAGAGGAGAGTTGCTGGCGTAAGAAGGGCCTGGAAGGGCAAGTGGACCTTGGGATGCAGACGGCCTTGCCTGAGCATGGACAGAGGTGGCAGTGGAACCTACAGAAGTGTGGCTACTCAAACGGGCTGAGATGCCGTTAGCTATGCGAGGAGTGCGAGGCAGGGTCACAGGAGAGGCAGCAGCCGCAACAGGGGGGAAGGCAGATGAATGAGATGCTGCAGTCATGGGTAGGTCAGCCTCTTTAGTAAGGACAGATGCAGTTTCTCCTAGGCCCTTAGAGATGAGATGGTTCCGAATCAGGAGCAGCAGCTCCTTCTCAGGAAACGTGATCCTTGACTGGGCCACCACATCCGCTTTCTGCAGCCGAGCCAGAGACACATCTGTGCCAATCAGCAATGGCTTCCCCGAGACACGCTCTATCAACTCAGCAGCATATTTGCAGAACTTCACATGCTCGCTGCGCTTGTCCTGAAGCACCGGCTCTTTCATCAGCTGCTGAATTTGACAGCTGCTAAAGAGGGGGAGCTTGCTGATAATCTGCCGGACAGTACTGCTGCGTGAGAGCCCCACCAAGGCTTTGCAGGCTAATGCTCGGATCTGATCTGCGTCTGTGATTGGCATCTTTATAGAGAGCAATGACAGCAGCACTTTGATGCCGTTGTTGGACTGTACCACATTCCACATCTTAGCTAATGTGTGCTCACTGCTCTTGGGGGCCTGAGGAAGCTTTCGCCGAGGAGTTCCAGAGATGAATTTGCCGATACTGGAGATCCGATTATCTGGGCCACATACACAATTGATGATGATCTGAAGAGCTGATTTCTGAATCTCGGCATCATGGATGAAAAATTCACCCTCAGCAACTCCAAGGATGATGCTAATACCTAGTGAGGGAAAGAAATACTTTCTTTAGTACTCTAAAACGTATCTTACACAGTTCATCAGTTAAGTAAGGGAGTCTTCAACAAATTTGAGGAAAATAGACATTTCTCTTCATTCTGGGAATTTCTGAAGTTCTGCTAACTAGTGTAAGACATTCTTCTACCTCCCTGGCAAAATGTTTTCCTATGCTGATGCTCCTCCATTTCATCAGTAAGTAGGGAGTCAGTCTTTCAGAGAAGGTGATCAGGCACAGCCCAGGAATGCAAAATCTGAGATACCTGACACAGAGAAAGATGCACAGGCATGCCTCTGATTCTTACTGCAGAAAGCAACTCTCTTGTACAAAGTGGAAACAGAGAAAAGAAGGGGACTGTGTTATGAAGGGAAAAACATAAGTCATATCACAGGTTCCAAAAGGAGTCAGGCAAAAACAAAACTTTGGGTTTGTTTTTTTCGTCCCCAGAGTTCCTGTTTGTTTCAGGTCCACTTCAGATCAAAACCCTCGCTCAAGAAAGAATTAGTGTTTTATCTAGAGAAATGTTTTGTGCAAAAGAAATTGTCTTTTGCCTATATCTAGTACTCTGCCTGCCTTTTATTTTTCTTTTCTTAAAAAAAGTTGGGCCCCAGTTAATCCATAAGCCTTAAATCTGATCCAGGCTCATCTCATTCATTTGCATACTGAATCTGCAGGTAGCCAGTTAGAGCTTAACTCAAACAGCAATAATTGTTCCTCTCCCATATTCTCAAATGCCATATCCCCAGGAGACCTAAATTTCTGGGAAGTTGAGGGAACCTAATAACCATTACACAAGTAGATTAGCCACCATCTGTATTTAATGAGCTCTTGAAAACAAATGCGAGTCAAAAACCATGCCTTCAAATCTGTAATCCAAACACAGTGCTAAATATGACACAATTTTAACCACAGTATACTCTCCCATTTATTTGCATCCCTGACAATAACTCTGAATACATGAATTATTTTAACTCTTGTCTCACTGTAGGTGAGAAACAGCCAGCTGAAAAACCATGTACTAGAAGACAATTGGTAAGTGTGTAAGTCATCAAGACCATATTCAGCTTACCCACAGTGGAAACAGTAGATCCAGCTTCATCTAACACATCCACAGGTTCTGCCAGCTGCAACTGGATTTTAGGAACCACAGTCAGGATGGCTAGTACATCCAAAGCATATCGTACTGTGTCATTCCTGAAAGACAACAGAAGAACTTCTTAGAGGTGTACATACAGAGTAGTTTCAACAACATAAAATAGTATTCAATCTACTCTACTCCAACAAATAGGAGTAAATCAGTCACATCTAATGTATTTGATGATGCCTTTTGATTTTAGAACATTCCACTCAAAGGGCTGGTCTCCACAGAAGGCAGTGCTCACATGCCCACACTGCCTGCAGGCTCCTAAAATGACTGTAATTTCATATTTATAAAAATAAGAATGTTAAGACTTATTAAAAAAAATCTTAATTAAGCTTATAAATCTAGTTTACATCTTAGTTGGGAAACACTGCTGTCTAAAATACTCTGTCATTGGTCAACTAGGAAGGAAGTTTTTCTGAAGTAAAGGGAAACTGTTCAAGAGGAAAACAGACAAGTGTGACAGGGAAAAAGGCATCCACTTAGGCACCAATTTAAGAGAAACACAGGTGTACAGAAGATGAAAAGGGCTGTTAAGCAAGAGGTGGAAGAACAGAACAATGCATGAAAACAGGGGAAGGTTTGTAAGCCTCTATGGGAAGGTAGGAGTTAACCCAGGTAGCACTTAGGAAACAGCTGCAGAGAGTAAGAAACAGGAGAACAGAAACTACCCAGGAGAGTGCAACCTGAGAGAGAGAGGGAGGCAGGGGATTGCAGAAGCAGAACAGATTTCAAAAGCTTTCAAGTTAAGTTAGGCAAGGAGCTCCTGCAGGCAGCAGAAATAAGTAGGAGGGAGTCCTGGTGACAAGAATAATGCTGATGACAATGAGTTATAGCAGACATTGACTCAGTAGTGAACATATCTCTAGAGAGGACTACAGTTTCACTCTGGGGAATAGATGGTCATTAGGATGAACAGAGGCTGGAACTTTGCACCCTTCCTCCTTTGAACTGGGGACAGGATCCTAATGGTATTCTATCAGAGCCTGGTGGCAGTTCCCTTTCTTTTGTAACAGTAAAGATGCTGCAGATTTTTTGGGGGTAGGGAGATGGAGGGGAAAGAGGTGCCACAGAAAGATAACAGAATATCACGGTGTCTCCACAGCTTGTCTGCGGCCAAGATAAGGCAGAAGCATCCTAAGGTGAACTCCTCTACCAACACGTTGAGTTTAACAGCTGGTGGTGTATCATCTAGGGACATCAACCTGAGCAATACACTAACAATCCTCAGTATTTTCCCTCTCTCAAATGCTGGTTTGTTGCAGATTCACATAACTTTGCACAGTTATATCTGCTCAGTAAACTTCAAATACCAACAGATAAACAAAGTGATACACAGTGTCCTCTCTTGAGTCAGCTAAACTTACCACATCCAAACAGACATTCCACCTCTTTCCAGGATTAAGATAAGTCTTGATTTCACCCTCTACTTTGAAAGTTTTCTAGCCTTTCTCTAACAAAAAGGTAAACAAATTTTGAGACAGGTAGAAAGTGGCACAGAATTCTGATTAAGCTCTACTATGATGCTGATTTCTCAGAAATCAAAGGCCTGAGGCATTTTGGCTCTTCAGAAATCTCATGACATCCCTCTCTACCTCAAAATTTTATTCCTGCTTTCCATGGTGTTAACTTTCGTAAGTACTGCATAGCCACAGCACAAGCCCTAGCAGCACTAACCAGTGTATACCTGTTTTAAATGCTATCAGAGAGGCAGAAAAATCTAGAAATGTTATGTCCTACCCAGGAGTCATAACTTACTGCACTAAAATACAGTACTACAGCAAACAGCTTACCTTGCGTAGTACGTCTTCCAGTTGCATGCTATTGAAATGAGCTGAAGCATGAGTTGGACGCAAGACAATTTGAGAAAAACCTCTGCTGGCTCCCAGTAGAGCTGCGCTGGACCATACTCAATCAGGAACTCCATCATCTCTACAATCTGCTCATGAGTATATGAACAGGCCTGCAGGGAAGGGAGTTGGGAGAATTAGGAGATCACAAAGGTTACAAACTCACACATCAAGTCCCCCACTGCTGGCATTTAACTGAAAAATTAATCCACAAAGAGTAAACTACCACTGTTTCTTGCAGATTACTTTCTGTTTTATTCCCCAATTATAAAAGAATACAGCAATTGTCACTATAATATACCATAATAAGCTTAAGAATAATATCCTTAAAAGTTTCTTTGCAGTCCTAGAAGGCTTAGGCCAATTTAAGAAAAGTTACATTAAATTAAAATTCTATGCTGCTTTTAAGTTACTAATCTAGTAGTTACTAAACCATCATTCAAAATAAATTTCTGCTAAAATATTAAAAAAGGCTGCAAAAAATATTGTTACAATTTTTAAGTTCTGACTACAAAACACACTAAAGAAAAAAGGGAATTCCTAATAAGCTTGCCTTTCAGTAATTTTCCTTCAAATTATGCAAAAAGGCAACAGCTTATACACATTTCTTTAGTTACTGAAAATAAGTGATTTTTTGCAGAAGCAAAGAGATGCTGATGTTTTTTTTTTTTTATTTCAGCTCTTCCAGAAAACCATCATATATTAAATCAAAAACCACAGGTGAACGTGCTCCCTCAAAACAAGCAGACATAAAATTCAGTTAATCACTTTTCAGGGAGAAAGCAGGAAAAAAAAATAATCATGGCCAACACAAGAATCTTCCAGGTCATTCCTAAAAACTATGGTGTCCAAAAGACACGTTTCTGTTGTCATTATCAAATCAAACTTATTTCCAAGTTTTTCAACATTATGCGCTTTTCTATACATACAGATTTTGACCTTTCAGAGATTAAAAGCATAGAAAAAATCCACGAGTATCAAGAATAACCTGACTTTAACTTGAGTTTTGAGAGATGGAAAAGGAACCACAGCAGATGAGCATGAATCTTAATCAAATTTAATTCAGATGAACCTCAAAGGCTCTTCTGTATTTTCTATTGCAGTGTCATTCCACAAGGCAGGAAAAAAGTCCAAATAAAAAAACCCCGATCCCTATAGCCTAGTTATTCCACTGGCTTCAAAGGACATCCACATATTCCTGCAGCTTGGATTCACTTGAAAAATGCAATGACCATGTTAAAAGCTTGCAACATGCAACTAACCTTATATGGGGGCTGTGGATGAACCAGAATGCCACCTTCAGTGCGCTGGAGTGACTGCTTCACCTGTTCAAGTTTGATAGCAAGGTGAGCCTCAAAGTATCGACGTAAGGCCATGCAGGTGTGTTTCCCAGTCTGGCGACTGGCAAAGATCTCATCATCACTCAAGAGGGCTCCTTGGTCTTCCAGGTTTAAGATCTCAAGAGTGCTTATCTTCAGGAGGAGGTTGGGTGAGGTGGGGAAAAAAAAAAAAGTTTCATCAGCTCACTCTTGAGGAAAAAAAAAGCACCTACAATTCTCAGCTGCACTTGTACTAAACCCAAGCAAACTTACTTTGCTACACAAGACATACAAGCACACTCTCAAGAGCTGGCAAAAGCTGTCTAAACAGAAAAGGGTATCTGCAGGAATTAATATTAAGTCTAAAAAGAACCATTCCCTCTCATTCGCGATCTATGAAGAAAGAAATCCAGAAGTTACATCAATGTAGATCTGGAGGCACTCTTGTGCCTCATATTATGAGGCATTTTATTGCACAACAAAGTGTGCTTACACCGTACAGTGCTGATGTACCCAAGTTAGATGCAACCCAAGCTATTAAGACTGCACAGCAATACCATGCAGACGTACCAGCTTTTGTACATAAACAATATAATTTGTGCTCATGAGGTAAAGCGGTTACCACAGCACACACACAGTCGTACCTCTCCTGGAACAAGGCTGGATTTATCTACATCCAAAAGGGTGCACAACAATACCGCACATGTATGTGGAACAGCGAGAAACATTTCAACTCCCACTAAGCCACCACTGTTGAGTACTGCTTAACCCAGAAGTTGCACCAAAAAGCTCTCAAAGGGTAGCAAGTCTCTGAACAATAGTAATAATAAAAATAATAAAGATAAAGGGATCCAGGTGTATGTTGCTTAGAAAACTCACTCCACCTCTCCATCTCTTGGGAACCAAGGAGGAATAAAAACCCAAGCAAAAACAAACAAAAGAACAGAACTCTCCACAGTTGCACTGTAAAGGGTGCAAAACCTGACACTGAAATCCTGTTCACCACATAAAATTACAAGCCTTACCAGGTTAACCAGACGTCGAAGGCCATCATGCCTGTCAAAGAGCTCCAGGACAGCACGGAAGGAGAAGCAAATGGAGAAGAACATAGTAGCATGGCAGCAGCCCGAGGCATGGGAGCACTCCATTAGCCATAAGGTGTAGTTTACTACATCTGAAAGCACATTATGGGGGTGCATGCACACCTAGAAAGCAAAAGAACATTCCTGAGAAGGACTTCAAACAGATTGCTGAAGAGAATTTCTCCAAGGAGAATGAGGGTTCTTTGAAGGGCAAACAGGACAAACATCAGTTACTCCCAGCTTGATTTGGGACATCTGAGACATGAAATAATAAGTCCCATTTCCAGACCAGTAAAAGAAAGCCCCAGTGAGGCTAATAAAGGCTATGATGTGGCAATGTAGGACTCGCAGTTGGTCCATTCCCAGACCTAAACACAATAAATACAGCAGTCTCAGTGCAGTTTGTAATTCCAGAGAGTCCTTCTCTGTACTACTTCAAGCTATCCAAAGAACGTTTCACCAGAGAAGGAAGAGAAGTTTCCATTAAAGAAACAAAAAATCATTCTCAGTGTAACAGTATCATACACTATGGTGAAGGTCTAGACTTCAACACTACTGGAGTTTGCTAGGGGAATTTCAAGGATCATCACATGCAATTCTAAAGCTTGAATCATAGAATGGTGTAGGTTGGAAGGGACCTTACAGATCATCGAGTTCCAACCCCCCTGCCATGGGCAGGGACACCTCCCACCAGCCCAGGTTGCCCAAGGCCATGTCCAGCCTGGCCTTGAACACCTCCAGGGATGGGGCCTCAACAACCTCTCTGGGCAACCTGTGCCAGTGCCTCACCACCCTCAAAGTGAAAAACTTCTTCCTAATGTTTAATCTAAACCTGCCCTCTTCCAGTTGAAAGCTGTTTCCCCTCGTCCTATCGCTACATGTCCTAGTAAAAAGTCCTTCTCCAGCTCTCCTGTAGGCCCCCTTTAGATACTGGAAGGCCGCAATAAGATCTCCTCAGAGCCTTCTCTTCTCCAGGCTGAACAGACTTTCTCTGGAAATAGACAACTGAGCTGGTCTTTCTCTTTTCTCAGACCCTGTCTCTGAGACATGCAGACAATGTGCTCAGAACTGCACTTTTGCATATGGTTGTTAGCTTCCAACGATGAGGAACTCAGAACCCTCCACCAGGGTCAGCACCAAGAGGAAGAGCACAGAGAGCTGAAGCACTGGCACCAGCCACTATATGTCAAATTAACAGATTTTTTTGTCTCTTCTCTGCTGGTGTTGAACATACTCAGAGAATATAGTGCTACCAACTCCAGCCTTACTTCTACCCCAAGACCTAAGGTTTGGCACGGACTAAGTGACAAGAATTACCCACCCCTTGCAACTGGCTTTGTCTGAAATCCAAAGACAAAAGGGAAGTACCACAGAAACCTGCTCTGCTATCTGCAAATACTGGGAATAACATCTGGCAGATGAGACAATGTCACTACCAAACAGCTACATGGTTTTATGACACGGCCTGAGGATGTCAAGCAGAAGGAATCCTCACACAGTGCCCTGCCGTGGCTTTTGGTTTTGCTTTTGAACAACCATGCAAACAGCAAGTAGAATCGGGGGGGGGGTGGGTGGGCGAAGACAAAAAAAAAAAAAGAAAAAAGAAAAAAGGGAGCATAGAGAGCTTTCTCATGACAAGGTTCAGAGAAACACCAAAGCAGGGCATATGCAGCCAAGGTCCATCTTTCTGACATAATGGACAGAAAGAAATGGAGGGAACATTATTTCCATTTCACCTTTCTTGCCCTTATAAGGGAGATGTAATACAGGGCATAGACAGCCCTGATCAACCGTGAATACCAAAAGATTTTTGAACTCACTCATACAAATGGCTGCAGAACACAAATGCCAGCAGAATCCATACAGATATGGCCTTAAACAGCCACTACGTGCTCAGAGTATTAAGCATGTTAAATCACAACACACATTCAGACAGCATCTAAAACTAGGAAAGAATAAGCAGAAATGTACGGTTACTAGTTTAACTGCTTCCACTTTCAGCTGAAAAAGAAAAACCAAAAACTAGACAATGCCAGGGACAGGCAAGGAATCAAAAGCCATCATTCAAAGCAGAGCGGAGTTAGAAGGCTTAAGGCTACAGCTTTGCAGTTGCTTTGAACGAATCTTAGAGCAGGATGCTCCCATATGCCAGTACTAATGCTCACAAGCTGAAAGTTCAACTTTTTTTCTTGGCATGGTAGCAACTTTAGAATAAACTAGATCAGTTCACAGATCAGCACAGACGTGCTACCGTCAGTACAAAAAATAAAAAAAGAAATGGAATCACTGTTTAAAGTACCTGGGAAACTGAAGCTTAAGGGTGGACTGCCTTCAACCTGTCTGAAGGGATGCGTGCTGGAGGAACACTACTGAACTGAGAGAACAATCTATTTTAAGATTTTTTTTTTCTACATTAAAATACAAAGTGAGGAACTTTACCTTCATTATCAGCTGTTTTACTATTCATAAGTTCAGGCCACGGAGAACCCTTAGTGTCATTTAATTTGATTTTCTGAACAATGCAGACCAGACCTGCATTGGTCTTCTGCTGCACTCTACCACCACCACAGAACTTGTGCTGCTGTCTGGAATCTGACTGAGGTGCTGTGTAACACTGAAGCTATCCACACTGAGACTGTGCATGGAAACAAAACAATCTCAGGTATGGGAGTCCATTGGAACAGATGGGAAAGGAAAGACAAATGAGAACGGAGGAGTTTTTCCTTTTTTTTTTTTTTTTGAAGGAAAGGGAGTAATAGGATGAAAAGGGTGATGAAAGTATTGAGACAAGGACAACAAGACAGAGGTCTTCAGGGAATTCCCTAGAAAATGATATCCACACCCTTGAAACAAAACACTCAAATACACTGGTATTTATATACTTCCTATTGCCTCTGCACATACAAAAGTCTTCTATATAAATTTGCTTTTTAGCTTAGAAGATATTTATTCACTGTTTGAACACAGGTAGAAACACTAAGCAACGACAGGAATCACTGCAGTTACAGTAGAAGAACGCCTCTTACCCTCTCCATGGCGTCTTGATTGTAAGACAAATAATATAAGCACATGGAGACCCCTGTTGCTGCCATGGAAGGACGAGGAATCTCCAGCAATTTTTGTACTCCTCCATGAGCAACAAACTCCGTTGCAAACTTGTTGTGCAGCAGCAATGATGCTAAATGCTAAAGAAGGATGAAAGCACATTAGACTGGAATTCTTCAAATTGTCATCAATTCCGGCCCCCGCCCCACAGAAAAACAAATGGCAGAAAAAATAACTGCTCCGTGTTTTGCACACCTTATTTCTTCCTCCCAGTATATTTAACTGCAGAATGCAGTATTTATCCCAATGACAAAACCAAAAAAGGCACTATCACTTTGTTTTACATATCCTGCAAAAGAAATGCAAGAAAAGCAAACCAACTCAGAAATTATCCAATAGGCCACCTAAAGTCTTCCTATTCTTTTCATATTAACTCTCTATTATCACTAAGAAATATTTAAATTTGCGTTCACACTTTGTATATGTCATAATGCTGGCAAGAAGAATTTTACAAAATGAAGTTTAAAGGCTACTGTTAAAACAGGAGTCTGCAGCTGCACTGAAGTTTACTACACTCTACTATTTGTATTACCAACACCTTAAGAGGAAGCAGTAAGAACCATTGTAAACCCCACCCCGCTCCCAAGTGAGGTAACCTACACTTTTTGTAGGAACACTGCTCCTTGGAAATAAATTCTCAGACAAATGACAATGAAACAGAAAGATGACACTGAAGGACCAGAGGCAGAGAAGTTAGTGTGAAAGAGGGGAAGAACGCACAGACAAATATAACTTGTGCTACTGCACTGCAGGCTTGCTTGAAGAAGGTTATTTTGTGTGTTTTCTTGTACCTCAGGGAAGTAACCTAAAGACTCCTCACACAAAACTATTGTATTTCAGACATTAAGCTCAGATGCCATGCTGGGGCTTCTGGGAGTAAGACGCTTACACTTTTTACTCCTCACAAATGTTCCTTGAG
>NW_009649934.1:2718923-2736175 GCF_000708025.1 Charadrius vociferus
AGGAATGCCATCTAAGGGCAGCAGGAACACAAGCATTTGACAAAAAATGGAATTGTTATAGTCTTCAGATAGACAGATGGCAGGTGGAATTAATGGCACTTCCTGCAAAATTAAGATCTTTTTACCCCCTCCCCCCTTTCTTTTTTTTTTTTTTTTTTTAATTTTAAATACTTGAGAGTTATAAAAACAAACCCACAATGCATTCAAGCTGAGTGAAAGACAACTCCAATCCCAGGGAATCTTGCAAAATACACAGACCTAAGGAAGGTGAGCATTTGCCTTCGACGCATACAGCAGACACATATTTGACACTTTTACAATGTTCATGGTACATTTTATGCATTATGAAAGTAATTTACCTTAAGGGCTTCAAAAGTGAGCAGCACATCATTGGTTCGCTTCAAATCGATGTAGTACATCATCAGCTCCCTTGATCCCAGCTGCATAAAGATGGGTAGTAGCTGAGAAAAATAAAAAGGGGAGACTAGCTGAATGTTTCATGGGAAATAAAAGGCCTGGTTTGGTTTTTATTCTCTCAAACCCCCAATTTTCCCCTATTGGCAGATACCTGTTATGAGAGGTCAGTGGTAACCAGCTCCATCCATAGGAAGCAATAAAGGTTAACAGACCTCTTGTAATACATCTGCTGACTGCAGCAAGGTGCATGACAGCTGCCACACGGAAATCTTAAGACTCTCCTTCAAGTGCGGCTATGGCAAGTCCACACAGATACCACCCTGGAGATACGTTCCACCTTCCATCTGTGCAAAGACAACTACCCAACTGAACAGAAAAAAGAGGAGAGCAGGGCAACAAACCAAACCCCTTTGTGTAATTCTTTGTGTAACAGCTTTATATTACTAATTCCTATTTTTATATCCTATTATTGCTGGTATATGAAGCGATCCAGTCAGCATGCAGGGTATTAGGGGGATAATGGTTTCTTTTCCTCTCACAGAAGCAAGGCACACACACAACATGTATACCACAAAGCAAAACTGTGTTGCTTCATTCTATTTCAAATTAAGTTCAACCACCTAAAAGAAGATTAGACAGAGATAAAGGTGGCTTGCAGACCTATGCTAACTTGAGTTTTATAGTCAAAAAAAAAAAGGAAAAACACACTTTGGTAAATCTGACAGTGCCCAACTATTTTGTCCATGTAAGTAACAACAGCTCTAAAAAGCATCTGCATAACGTTGGCACTGCCATTTCTCATCAGAACTACTGCAGAGGTTATACAAACAACTTCATCTAGAATTTCAAGTTCATTATTTCCTCAGACTTTTCATTGCAGGAGTCTATCACATTCCCCAGAGAAAACAGGAAAAATACCTGTATTTCAAAGTGACTTGTCCTGTGTCATGTAAACAATCACAAAATTTAACAGAAACCAGGAATAAAATTCCTAGTGCCATGCTCCAACTACTAGACCACACACCTGCCAGATTCAGGTTTGAGTATTGCCTACCAAGTAATACTCAAACTAGCGACTTCATCAATCTGAAAGTCATCAACAACTCAGGAAGGATTACTGATCTTAACCATATCAGGAAATATCAGAGAGGGATACAACAGTTCTGCAAATTTTTCCCCACAATACCACTCATACTTTTGTCAGGAGAATTCAAGCACAGAGTGCTTGCTCCCACCTCCATATGCTCACCTCTTGGTACTCCCCTAAGGGAGTCAGGTACTGAAGAATTAGTCTCTGCTCTATGGCGGGAGTCAAAGGGTAAAGTGTATAATTAGTGCCAATCACCCACGGGGACATCTCTGACCAGCTGCTGTTGGACAGTTCAACAAACATCCGCTCTGGTTCCGAAGCGGAGAATCCCAGCTTTTGCTTGGCCTTCCGGAAGCCGTCTCTTTCATGCTGTTTCCCTGATTTGCTTTTCCTCAGTCCCCCATCATCTAGCTTTGTAGCAGAGTTTACCCTGCTACTGGTCTTGTGACCTGAATCAAGATGAAAGGAGATCTCCATATCACCAGGAACTTCCTCTTGCTCTCCATCTACTGCCATCTCCCCATAATCCATATCCACAGCCTCTTCATCTAGAGGCAGTAAAGGATCTGATGGCACTTTCCGAGGACTGGGACGCTTGTTTTCTTGTTTTGTAGTCATTTCAGTAACCTGTAACTCTCGTAGCCGTCGAAGCACCAAAGCCACCTGTTTCAGAAAAGAAGTATGCATGAGAAGACACTTTTTGTTTTGATCCTGCAGCTCACATCACCCACACTTTTTGTTGTTATCGTTATTCCACAGCATAAAGCATCAAGCATGCTGTGGTGTACATTCGCCCAGAGAAATAATGATTTCAAAGTGAATAAGAAGACTCCAATCCCTTTTGCTACAGCTACTTTAATTCTAAAATATCAGCACCTAGTCTCCTGCACGAGCAGGAAGTGGCTTGAAAGCCATTAAGAGCAGATGAGCTATATTAGTGCTAACAGAACCGCAGCCTGCACCATCCTGCCATCATCTCTGCCTAGCCTAGAATAAAGGCAACATTCCCTTTCAAAGCAGCAGCTTTTATACATTGCGGTTCCACAAAACCTAAGGTCATGCTTTTACTTTTAAAGGCCTTATCTGTGCAACAATTAGAATTCACCTATGCTTTAACACACTGTACACTATCCTGGGAGACAAATTTGCCTATCCTACCTTCTTCCAAAAGCCATCTTAATTGCTGATAAGCATCTGTCCTGGTTTCAGCTGGGGTAGAGTTAACTTTCTTTCTAGTAGTTGCTGTGTTTTCAGATTTGGTAGGAAAGGAATGTCAATAATGCATATTGGTTTAGTTGTTGCCAGGTGATGTTTATACTATTCAAGAACTTTTTTTCAGCTTCCCACAGAAGCTGAGAAGGAAAATAGACAGACTGATGGAATGGCCAATGCAATATTCCATACCATAGACATCATGCTTGGTATATAAATGGGGACTGGCTGGGGGGCTGGAATTCACGATCACCACTCAGAAGGAGCTGGGCAACCAATTCACCAGGTGGTGAGAGTGACTTGTGTTGTATTACTGTATTTTGTATAGTCTTTTACCATTATTATTATTGTTACATTTCCTTTACTATTATTGTTCTAGTAAACCGTCTTTATCTCAACCCACAAAGTTTTTTTCCCTTTCCTTCCTCTCCTTTTCTCCCTGCCCTTCTAGGGGAAGAGGGAGAACTGTGTGAGCAGCTGCATGGTCCTGGCTGCTGGCTGAGGTTAAACTATGACAATTTCGTACAGAATCAACACTAAACTGGTGAACGAATTAGAATAGAAGTGGATGCAATTTCGTATTAAGTTGTCCCCATGTTGATTTACCTTTCATTTTAAAATCCCTGCCTGGTACATAAATCACAACATGCAATAGTTACAGATGTAAAGCTTCTCAAAATTTGTCTTTAAGGAAGCTATGAATGAGTCCCATTAAAAAGTATAGTATTTGCCTTCTTCAGTTTCCATTGGTATTTTTAACACAACTGGTACAACAGAATAATCAGGCTGCATGCCCCAGCCTCAGCAAATGCACGGTCAAGAAAGGATAACTGCCCTTTAAAAAAACAAAAACGACCAAGAGATCATTACCAATTGTGAGTTCTCGTCCCTGTAATTTGCAGCAATATCTTGGTTTTCCATGGCTCCTCCTAATAGCCCCGTTGCGTATGTCCTTAGTGGCTGATCAGCCTCTCGTGCCCACTTAAAGAGATTTTCAACTATGCCTTCCTAGAATGAAGGAATGAAGAAAATAAGAAAGCAAATCCAACAGTTATATTTCATTTTTAACTTCTCAGTCACAGTGAAAGCATCTGTCATTAACAATTCTCCCTATCTTTAGGAATGACTAGGCTAGATTTCCTACCAAACATGTAATGAATCAAAAATATCTGGAACCAAAAAAAAGAAATAAATCTAACATTTTAAGCTGCATAAAACTATTCCCAGGCATCAGATATCTGGAATCAGGATTTGCACACCTGTAAAGGTCTTCTGAAGTGTCCAGTCAACCTACTGCCTAGGAAGTAGCAAAACACTACAGATACATATCAAATAGTCAAAACAAACAAGCCCAAAGCTCCTGTCAGTTTCACGAATGTAATTCTCCATCATTTTAATACATTTCAAAGACACAATGTTGAGCTTACACCAAGTAGAATGGAATTTGACTAAATTTTTTTATATTTTACTAAGAGCTTACTAGGGCTAAATTGAAAGATCACTTAAATAAGCAAGCTACCTGGTTTACACTAACAACTACTCACCAAAAGAACAATTCTCAACATAGTCAGAAATCCATAATGTTTGGAGAAGAGAGAAATGCATACAAGTATACCAATCCGTACACATGAAAATCTTAATGTTAAATATGGTTAATATTTTTAATAGTAACAAAATCAGCAGTGTTTGAACACTGCCAGGCAACTTTTCTTTACAAGGCTGGACAACTGTTAATTAAAAATTAAAACAATCAAGTAAAAAGACAATGGTTTAGAATGAAAGATACAATTTTTTCCTTCAAATCACTACAGGATTTTGAAACATCATAGAACCATAGAATGGTTTAGGTTGGAAGGGACCTTTAAAGATCACCTAGTTTCAACTCCCCTACTATGGGCAGGGACACCTCCCACTAGACCAGATTGCTCCAAGCCCCATCCAGCCCGGCCTTGATCGCCTCCAGGGATTGAGCCTTCACAACTTCCCTGGGCAACTTGTTTCAGTGCCTCACCACATTCATACAACACCACATCATTATCATGACAGGGGTCTTGCACATAATTTGAATCATAGGTACAATACAATAAAAGACCGGCTAAAACTAATAATGAATAGACATACATTTCAATGAGAACTCTCAGCTTACAGATATTTAAAGAGTTGCCTGTTACATATTTAAAGAAAATTGTATTATTATTTAAATGCTCTTATGTCATAAAAAAACCCAAACAAACAAAAAACAACTAGATGTGAAATACCTTGGCCGCTAGAGGACCTCTTTATGACCAGAACAGTACCCTCTTCACAGGAATTTGTGAGCTATTCTAAAGACTCCTACATAAGGACCCCAAACAGAACTCTATGTATTCTCAAGTCACAAGAAAAAACGTTCTTAAGTGTGAGACTTAATTTAATTTCAATTTACAGAAAGATAAAAAAAAAAACTGAAAAAAAAAAGCTATATCTTTCACAAATAGGGAAGTATTGTTTTACTTTTAACTTTTTTCGATCAAAGCCTCACAGCATTACTCATCTTTGGACAGATCACAAAGATCTCAAATTAAATTCAGTCCTTCACAAAGGGAGCACATTATTCTTTCCTTCATATCCATATTTCCAATAGTAAAGAAACTAATTTGGAACTTTTATAAAAAGCACTACCTGATTTCCAAACTTAAAAAATCACTACATCAATTTTTACAGATGAGGAAATTGGGGCTCAGGAGCGAAACGAACTTTCTCCTCACTTTCAACCCTCTGTGCATTCCTTCAGAAAACCACATTTGTCAACATACAGAAGTCTGATTCAGCTGTCCATCACAGTTCCAGATAATCCCCACAAAGCATGTGGATTTTAGACTGCTTAGTTAAAGTATGACTTGCTTATCACTTAGCTCTAATAATGCTATCGCTCTGCTGTAGCTGGGGATTACTGGCTAAGACTCCTGCTGCAAGTCCTCACATTCTATACAGCCTCCTCCATTCACAGGTCTATGAAGTAACAATTCAAAGTAAAACATCTCCCAAAACATCACATTAAGTTCCAGCTCCTGTGTTTGCATCAGTCCCATTATACCTTACAAGCTGTGAAATACCCAAGATTTGATCAGCTGAACAAGCCAACATCAAAAAGCCCCAAACCATTAGTAAGATCGAATAGATTGTCTCCCAGAGACAGGATTTCAATATCGCTTTTTACTGGTTTCTCCTGTGGGAAGAAATGTTGGAGTACATAATGCACCAAGCTTAAAACCCAAGCCTTAGTATAAATGATACCTTTTCCTGAAAAACAACAGCTGTTTCCAGTCCCGGCATGATATCCAGAAGAAGTCGGCAGGCAGCAGTGTTTAATGGAGGTTCTCTGCTTGTCATCACATAAGCATTCACTAGCTAGAGAAGATCAGGCAAAGCATTGGTTTGAAATTCAACTCTGACCAAAACCAGTGCAGTGAAAGCCTTACAACTCTCACAGCGGCAAAATGATAAAGTAAGAAATGTCAGTATGCAAGCCCTGGATCTAAAGATGACTAGCCTTTAACCTGCTCCCTCCAGTGCCTCACAAGTTGAAATTACTTTTCAGAGAAACAGAATTCCCATCTGATCTGCTGTTCACTGACTAAATATCTATCTTGCATTGATTTGTAAAGACAAATGCCTAAAAAAAGCCTGTATGACAGTGCAAACATGAAAAGGTAATAGCTGAAAAAAACCTAACATAAAAAATGCACATTTTTAATGGCATCTATGTTTGCTAATCACTTGCAGTTTAAGACCGAAAGCTACATGCAAGCAATCTGTCAGAATCCTCACAGCAACGTGTACACAGGTGCTTGCAGGAAAGTGAGAGCAAGAAAAATTCTAGCTATTAACTCATGTTAGAGTATAGTAATGCAAGAGGAAAGCCAGACTCTCGCCTCTTAATCCTCTGCCTGAGTCTTCTAGAGCTGACATACTCCACTGCTCCTACTGGCAGTCCAGCATTTCCAAGTAGTCAGAGACAAGGCATTGGAATTAGTGGTATTAATTTCCATTACAGAAATCAATTATGCTTTTAAACTTGTATTAGAGGAGCTACATTTTCTTTATAGAGAGTGATCAACCTTGAGACAAAACAATTCAATTGTTACTACACATATTCCAGCACTCCTGAACAGCTCGTGAACTCCCCTTTGTTTGAGTCGCTTTAACAGTGGCAAATGAGTCACGCTTAAACCCGTTTTAAAAGCCACTGCTATGGAAGACATAGTCCCTATACCAGTAAAATAAATAGTAAATAAATACTGAGGTCAACCAGCACAGAGTAAACAAGAACCATAACAAGGTGTGAGGAATTGGATACAGTTCTCAGAGCAAACCTACCGCATTCATAAAATCATCATTCTTGAAAAGTATCCTCAGTAAGTGACCAAGCATGCACTCTGGGTCTGCCCGACCTGTGGGAGAAATAGGAAAAGACTTATCTACCTACCTCAAGATGTCAAGATTAATACTGAACTGCTATCTTTAAACTGACTGTGGAATACTCTACTTAGCAGGACCTTTCTCAGAAGAAAAATTACAGAAGAAATCATATGAATTACTCACTGACTTAACATTTTTTCTAGCAGGCATTACCTCCCTAGAATTCCTACCAGTCAAAGCACAACACATTCTAGTGGTCCAATAGTATTGACCTGTCATTTTTGTAGACAGTGAAGATGCAGACGCCATCTGCAGTAACTTGGAAATAAGTCATCTCCACAAAAAAATAATCTAAGGATAACAAGATAAAAAGCATCAGTGGCTGTATGTAACTATTCTAAAGCACTGCACTTAACTGCAAATTCAAGATAATCTGAGACATACTGTCTTCTCTGTCCATCTAACATCTGCTACTTCACATTAACTACAACTTGTTAATGTGATCATACCTTTATGCCATAAATCAGCCTCTGAAACACTCTTCCAAAACTCTACCCAGGGCCTCAAAATCTTGCAGCAAACATCAAAACTGTCAGATATCAGCACTACAGAACACAATTACCCATTGCAAAAGCTGTATCAGACCTTGACCAGCAGCTTTAGCATTCAGGCTAAAAATTGCTTACTCTTAAATATGAATCACCAGGTACATATTGTGACAGAGTTGGTGCTGCCAAAACCATTCAGAACATCTTACCTGGGTGTCTGTCATCAAATGGGTCTGGATCCCCTTTGCGGTACTCTTCAGTCTCCTTCTCAATCAGCTCGGACATTCTGCAGAAGGAACGACAACAGATGAGCAGAATTCACACTCGGTCTTCTCCTAGTACACAGCTCCTCACAATAGCCTATCTGTCAAAGTACTATAAAACAGCTCATCAACTTCCATTTGAATAGTATTCAGTGCCACCAGAGGATTTCAGACTGTTCACAATGGAGGGGTGAGAAAAAAGACTTGCCTCTAATCTCATCCTCCACACCATGCTCCAAAACACACCAAACCCATATCAATGTCCCAGCGATGCACAAGCATGATGCTCTGGAGAGGCCAATACCTTTCATTTACTCATGTTAGAATCATGGTGATGTTCTACGACACATACTGTAGAAAACTAGAGTAAATAAAGGGCTTGAGTAGTACTTGTCACCATCACATAGTCTTTCTTTTGCAGTACATTCAGTAAGTTCTGAACAGGTGACTTGGTTCTCCTTCCTACTCATTCTGTGCAGGGGCAGCCGCTCAAACTGCCTACGCATTATTCTGTTATTTTTGCATATTAAATTTTAATAATATTGTGTAATAATAAAAGCATTTAATATTTAATAAAGTATTGTGTAATCGCTATTCAGCTTATCCCATCAGCTCCATCAAAGCTCAACTTTTTAGCACGTGTCAGTTACCACAATGGGTAAGACAAGCAAAAACTCAGTAAGCTCCGATAGACCTTCAAAATACATTAAATGCTCCTCTGTATCAGACAAAAATTGAAGGTTGTTTTAAAGTTACACCTTCCCCTAAACTGAGAAGCAGCCTCAGCAGACACAAGAAATCCTATGCTCTAATTTCACTCAGGGAGTAAGGGAATGAACTAGTATTTTTACTCAAACAAAATCAAGATGATCTGATGTTCAAGCAATAGTGTCACAGTCATCCACTTTCTCCATGAAGTGTTACAGCAGAAATCTATGCAGTTTGAGGTGAAATAAAGAGTAGCATTCAAAAAGCATTAGCAAATTACACCTTATTTCCCTGGTATAAAACCTCACTCCCTCCCCTCGACTGTGGTCTAGAGTAGGGTGCAGAACCTATGTGCTGCACAGCATTTTAAAACAAGGTCTTAATACCTCACGGTAGAGATCTAGGCAGAATTACATGGAAGGGAAAACTGCTGGAAGGCTGCAGTAATCCCTGGAAAAATATTTGTCTTTTGCAGGGGATTTCCCTTACAGAATGCCACTGACTTCTGCTCCATTCCTGTTATTTTCCAGAAAATATCCTGTGTTCCCAGGGACAATTAGAGGCAAAAACGTACTTAGTTCTGCCTCTGTGAACTACACTGACTTGCCAGTATGACAGAGGATGACGTTATGAAGCCTGCCCAGACTGCAGGAACAGCAAATTAGCTTATCAGGAACGAGCAGAGAACTTTCCTGCTTGTCTCTGATCTGACAATTACCTTTCAGCAAACTGTTTATCCTGTGGGGTTCCAATATTTACTTTTAGTAAGCCTGAATGTGAAGAGATGCAAATTATGTCCCTTGCTAACAGGTGGCACAGCTTGAGCTCTCATGAATTTCTGGCAAAAGCAAGTTACTTAAATACTCCACTGCCAGCTTCTCATTTTTTTCCATGAGAACTAATAGCTTGAGGGGTGCCTGCTGACAGACAACGGGGACAACTGGAGTTGAGAAGCTGCACCCTAGACTTGTCAGGTCTTTCTAGGTGATAATCAGCAGTTTGATTATGTGCCAGAAAGGACAGACAAGCAGCATGGAAAGTGAGCATAACATTCTCATCAGTCCATCCTGTTTAGGTAGGCAGCCAAACAGCATGCCAGCTGAAGCTGCCGAGTGGTTTCAAGGGATGACAACATTATCACAGCCTAGATGAAACAGGGACGTGAATCACCAATTACAGGTTTTTTGGAGACAATTAGTCACAATTATTTGACAAAAATAAAATCACTACATCTTTAAAATTGACTTCCAAAAAGAAAAGAAAAAAAGCAAGCTTGCTTGTAATACCCTTCCTTTAACTAATGCATACAAAGGTGGTTTGTGAAGCCACTTGGATGAATCTATCAGATCAACAGTTTTGTCAATTCTCAGTTGAAGCAATAGGAGAGTCAAATAACTAACAAAGCTCATTCCTGCCTCATAATATTGCCACGTAGTACACAAGGCTTTAACAAAAATCAACTCACAAAACCACTAAACTTTTATTCAGGTTTCAAGATTTCCTTTGTTCAATTGGCATTATACTGGTTCTCTAGCCACTTCAGAGTTTGCAGACAAGATCTAGGTTTTACATGGGGGTAGGAGTTCTTTCCCCCCACCTCTATTTTTTTCCCCTCTTTTACAATGGTCTTCGCAGTCATGTTTGAAAAGCTAGTCAGATCATCATTTTCATTTGCCACAAACTGAGCTGTTCTTGTCCTATTACTGTTGAAACACTCAGTAATGCACTCTCACATACGCCGCCTCAGCACCACATTTAACAGGCCCCCATCCACACAGGGAAGTTCTCTTCCATTTAGCTCAGAAGGCGGAAGGAAGTAGAAAAACGTCACTCACCAACAAGCATGACCACAGCTTCCTCTGCCTTAAGTCTAAAACAATATGCAAGGGCACTATTCTGCCTCAGGACATGAGCTAACAAAAGGTCCAGTTGGTGAGGATTCCTACCATCTCTTCCAGCAAATTCTTTTAAATCTATGCTGTACTTAAAACCCTCTACTCCAGACAGACATATGGCTTTCACTGATACCTGAAGCACTGTAAATCCAACTTCTATCACAGCCAGTAGATCCCCTTGCTACCTATCTTAAATAAATCTCTATTATCTCCACTAAAGCCAAAATACCCAAGTTTCACCATCTATATCTACTCTGCCTGCCACACAGAAACCTTGGAGAATGAAAAGAGAGTTATCAGACTTGTCTGGGCATAAATAACGTAGGGAACTCAAGGAGCCGAGTGGGAGCAAGAAGTGCCAGACTGCTATAAACACAAGAAGACATGTTTAATTCAAATTTCTTTAAATTTCTTAGAATATAGTAAGTTTCTGCTGTTTATGCCTGCAAGAAAAAGTCTTGAAATAGCACATATGTTTCCTTCAAGACACAAATCAGACAATACACAGAGATACACCGAAACATGTCTCATGATTTTCAAGAGACCTACTCATTTTCAAGTGTTTAGGATTGGCATTCTGCTGCTCATCTCCCTCTTCTGTGCTGCTATTTTTGAAACATAGGAAGAACAGCAAAAAAGTTGTGCCCGCTAGGTGAGGCACGGCACAGATCTGTGCAAAGAAGCTCCACCAGATTCCTCCACCACATTTCCACCCAGTGCCAGCTCAGAATCTGTGTACTGACTTGTCTGACCCAACAACACGGAGCAGTACAGTACAGAAACCTGGACTGCTCTTGATGTACAAGTGCAATAGGTCCTTCTGCGTATACTAGGCAGGCCACAGGTCAGCCAGCAGAGGCGTGAGAAGAAATTGGGTGGAATTTCTGTGCATCTCCTGTTAAAGCAAAAGTAATATCAGTTTACCCAAGAGAGGCCTGGCTTGGGAAACCACAAATGCAATTGACAATTCAAATGTTTCTCTTGTAATAGAAGATGTCTTACAATTAATGGTGTTACTAGTACCTACACATCTCCTAAAAATAAGTTATTGCTCCAGGGAATATTTTTCTCACACATACAATACAATGCCAGTCAATGAACATCCAGTTTAAAAAAAATTAATCAAGTTTTAAAATTTCACTTAAAACATGCCCTGTGAGCTTCAATAAAATCTTCTCAATATATAATCCCCTTGATTCATCCAAGAAGTCGCTCTCATCCTTTGATTTAGTCTGACCAACATTACTACAATCACAAACCCCACACCACCACTCTGATGGAACAACATTCTCATAGCTTTCAATCTTGATCAGAGTTCTACAAGCTTCAGGTGAAGATACCAAAGTTATTTGAACTATTTAATGATTCCTCTGACTTCTATTATTTCAGAGAATGAAATTCATGTTTTAGAGACAGTCTGTGTAAGATCTTTGCAATATAAATTTCTTACCAAAAATTATGCATGTTTAAATAACACACTTCCGGTTCAACTTCCAGACCAAGAAAATGAATTACCAATGGGTAATCAGGTATGTAAAAACCTCAAGCAAAAACATGGTAAAAGCTGCTGTCAAGTAATTTCATATATTCAAATTTAGGAATTCATTTAATAGATCTTACCTCGTGAGAATAGGAACCATGTCTTGCCCACTGCCATGTTCTTTCTCCCATTGCTCAAGCAAAGCAGTGAGCTCAGCCTTGGAGTCCACATGCCCGGATCCTGAAGTCATGGCTTAGCCTAAGGCAGAGGTAGCAAGGAGAAAAAAAAACAAAAAAACCACACCTGAAAAATGAGCAAGAAATCCCACATTGAAATAATATAAATCCAAGATTACAAGTCGTTTGGAAGAGGCAAGTAAATACTCAGCAAAGAGTGAGAACGAGAAGATTATGTGACAGAATACTGCTGAACTTCACTTTAAAAGTTTGAAGTTTCTTTTTCTTTTTCATCCTTTGCCTACAGAATAAAGAACATGTGCACACTTTGAACACAAGTCTTAACTGGTGTATGACAACTCTGACCATGATGGGAAGCATGCACACCTAACCACAAGTGTATTCAGTGCTGAAGCTTTTTAAAACCCTACCTCAATTCCATGCGCAGACCTGAGTTAGTCCTTTGCTGTTGCTCAGGGATTTACTCAAGAAACAACAAAGCTAGGGCAGCAAGATTATGATCAGTGTCATTATTCCAGTTTAACACCCTCCAGACAGTTGTGAAAGTGCCAAGAATCATATTAGCTTCATGCTGCCAAGGAGGCAGAAGGTGGTGGCTCCAAGCAGCTGCGGGCAGTGGAAGGAGCACCAAAAGAGCGGTAGTTGGGAAACAGAGCAGGTTGCTGCATCACTACTTCTTCAAGGCTTCCAAAAATAGTCAGTGGCTCGAGTAAGAAGAAGAATGATCACAGGAGGCAGCACTGGAGCAATTCCTTCAGGTTTATCAGCCTTTGCTTGCAAGAGAGCAGCTGACAAAAGATCTGTGTTCCCATCCTCAAGAGTGAGAACCCCCTACAGTACTGAGTGACTTGTTAAGGTACCATTTAATATCATTTAATGAAGGGAACTATCACTCTAGATTCTGTTTAAGCCTCTAAATTTCGAGGTGTCAATTTTTGTCAGTCTGATAACAATCTACTAGAAATATCAACAGACCAAACTAGAACACAATCTGTCTCAAAACACTGCCATGCCCTTCGTTTCCAATCTGACAGACTGTGATTGCTATGAAGAGTTGTAACTTTTGGAGGAAGGAACACCAAATCTTAATTTATAAATTGACTTTGTATTGGAGATGGGGGGGGAGAAATCAAAGCAAAATAAATTCCTTCACATCCAAAAATGCACAAAAGTTTCCAGCATTTCATTAGCCATAACATGGCCAATATCCATCTGCCATGAGATTAAATAACCATTTGTCATAACTGACCCAGAGAAAGAACCTTCCAAAACAATGTTAAAACCAGATACTTTTAATTAAGACAGTGACAAACACATCAACTCCTGAAATAGATGTTCAGGAATCAGCCAAATGACAGACTATAAAGGGAGCCATAGGTCAACATAGATTACATTCTGAAATTCATTCTGAAAAACATTGCCATCTTTAACTGAGTGCTGGATACCTCTAATTTGCTTGAAACCCTTTCTCATTCAGGGAATGGATAAGCAACCCTACAGCTCTCCCTCCTGTCTCATAGCTGCTTCTGAATTTAATGTATTGTGACTGGTTAGTTAAATGGGAGACAAGTGAAGATCACCCGGCTGAAGATGAAACTGGCAGAAACAGCCCAAAATTCATCACCCAAAGACTCTGGAAAAATAAACCTGCATGTACAAGACACCCAGTCTGAAGAACACCATTTTGATAAGTAATACATGAAATGAGCATATGCTAACAAAAAACCTACCTAAGCATAAAGAAAGATGATGTTTTCTAAATGACAAGTAATTATGATTTTATCTAGAGCATTCATTATTCATTCATCACAGAACTAGACTGGGAAATTTGATGCAAATGCATAAATTGCTTTGGAAAAAACACTACCTAAATGCAGGCAACAAAACATAATGAGATTGTATACACACACACCCCAAAACACCTTTGAAAAGGAAAACTATTCCAGGCTCATAAAGCTCCATTCCCTTTTTCATTAACTGAACAACACTTGCCAGCAGCACTTCTGAGCTTTTAAATATCATAGATAAACATTCAGACAAATCTACTCTGAGCCTCAGAATTCAAGTGCTGTAACGGTACCTGCATTCAACCATTTCAGACATCTCCACCTCCATTCTATAACTAAGGGATACAGAAAAAAGTGCTTTGTGACCTCAGAGCTTGCACAGGCCCTGTACAGGCTCTACTGCAACCTGAAGATAGTTTACTTCCCCTAACAACCCTTAATTATTCCAGCTAGAAAATAAGAAAAGTCCAGCAATACCTGCAACAGGTCAACAAAGTTCCAGTCAGGAACACCACAGGAATGGCTTACATTGCCCTCTGCGACACCCGGTGCTATACCACAACTAAATGAAAGCAGAAAAATCCCAGCTGTCCCTAAATCCCAGAGTACTACCTCACTTAAAGCACATTACGGATCTAAATAATTACTGCTGACACACAATTATTTTCCTGAAATAAAGTTAAAACATAAAAATGCCACCCTTTCTATAGGTACACAACAATGAAATTAAACGCCTCTCCAAGGCATCTCATCTATTCCGAACACTTATCCCTCCCCCAACCTATTCAAATAAATTTGACTACTCTACCCGGCACTGCAAAGAGCAGCAACAACAAAAATTACCTCAAAGCATCTACTTCCACAGTTCTCATACTAATGCATGTTAGCAGTAAAATATATATGCATGGAATATCATGGCAGGTGAGTGACTTTTTAAATACAACCACCAACGCAATTCCTACTGCGCTCACTTTTTTCAAGGATTCCATCTTAAATCAAAGTGAATAACTCTGCAGAAAGGACAAGATCATAAACAGTATGAACTGAACTGTAACTGTCAGAAATGTACCCAGCCTGTTGGAGAGGCAGGCCTGTGAGAGCAACTCTGACTTTCACTATTTCCCTTGGACAAACTGGTGAGCAAATTTAAACTGCGCTGCAGGAACTAGCAGAACAGGGGGCAGCTATCTCATAGTGGATTTAATCCGGTGAGGGGGTAATTTTTTTTTAATAAGTTTTGAACTTATCATGGCCTACAACAGATTTCAATTATAATATCTAATAAGCTAAGGAATGGAATTTTTTTTCCCCAAACATTGCCAAAATATCATATTTAGAATCAACAGAACTGGTATAAATAAAACATAAAGGATGTACTCAAAGGAACTGACTTTGAAAGACAAGTATTTACAACCTTAACTATCACTCACTATGAACATTCCCATTGAAAATCCACATACACGTGTCAGCACACAGTGGTATATGCAGCATTGCTTTAATATTAAACACTACTTAGTATTCCAATATCATAGCAAAGGTTCTGTGAGCATTCTACTCTTCTGAACTTAGATGTAAAAATTTGACAGAAAAGGGAAGCATTCAGACACAAATACCTAGAAGTCCCCACATGTTTTTTAAATCTGAAGACACCTTACTGCTTGCGTCACTTAGTCAGACACCTCTGAACAACAAAGAAATACAAGTCCCGCTGACCTCTAACTGCAAACCTTGATAAGAGCACGGTATAGTTCAAGCAATTCAGCTTCACCCTTTCGTTCCTTGACATATTTGAGCATCACACCGACTGCAACACTACTGCAGGTCATTCACTTATTGATTTTGTGTTGTGTTCATGAAAAGGATTATGAGGTTCCAAACACACTGACTTAAATACAGATATGCATTTTAAAGTATGAAACCACTTAAGTGAAAACAAATCTATTTGTAACATCTGAAATCCAACAATTTGGTTACTTGGGAAATAAGTGCATAATCCGTACCTTAACAATTCCAATGGAAAATTAAAGAGCTACATAACAAAAACAAAAATCATATCTTTAGGGAAAAAAGCAATCAATTTTAATCAACTTTGTAGGAAGATTGCACATTTGAATTCGTATGTGGACAAAAATTACAAGAGGATTTGCACATCCCCATGTATAGAGCCAACTCAAATTCTAATAACTACACTTTGACCGAGCTTAAATAATAATGTTCCATATTGTTCCTATACATGACTCTAAGTATGGCTGAGGACATAATGTAGACAAGTCTAACATAATAGTATAACCCCATAAGGGAAAATTAAGAACTCGTGAGTTGGAATCTAGTTAAACACATAGCAAGCAAGTCAGCAAATCTGTATGTTCTTCCATATTTATGTTTTAACACAAAGAATTATTTACTCAAAAATAAAAATGTCCCTCTCATCACAGTTATTCTTTAAATGGATGAGAGATACCAGACAGCTATTAGCCTAAACCTGTTGAGTCTGAAACAACCATGCCAAAGTTAATGCAGAAGCATAATGAACTGTCAACACTGAAGTTCACTTGTGGAAGAAAGCATGCCACAAAATAACAAAATCTCTGCAATCTATGGAGGAAAAAATCATGTTTTGGTATCATACATGAGGGACGTCCTCATTTGTTCGACTTCCCACTTTAACCCCTGGCAGAACTCCAATTTGGTGGTTACTACAGAACGTATTCCTAATGTTGCTTTAGATCTTTGTTTAAAAATTCACCATTTTTTTACAGTCAGAATATTTTTAAGGCCAGGGAAAACCACGAAGCTATTTAGTTTCCTGGAATTTCTGCTTTTACACAACAAACCTGGAACTACATGCTGATCTGCCAGGCCAAGCACTAAAAAAAAAAAAAAAAACAAAAACAAAAACAAACCAACAAAAAAGGAACAAACTTCTGCTGTTTACAAAGGACAGTACAAAAACAACGCTCCGTTGCAACATCCATTCCTTCTTTCTACGGCTGGAAAGAAAACGGAGGGCCCTACCTCCCCAGAGGAGCACGGAGAGCGGCTCCAGCGAGCGCAGCTCATGACAGCTCTGGCGGGGTCTCCCAGGGCAGCACGCCCCCCGCCTGCAGGCACCGGCCGCCGGGGCCCAACGGGAGGAACGGCCGGCGCTGCCCGTTCCAACCGAAGGTTTAAAGGTTAGCTAAGGCGAGGCGGGACCCCCGCTAAGCCGGAGACCCTCCCTTCCCGAGCAGGCCCGGCAAAGCCCCGCTGCAGGA
>NW_009649934.1:2736889-2755790 GCF_000708025.1 Charadrius vociferus
CTGATACCCAGGTGTCTGCCCTGATAGCGGCATAGCACTGGGCAGGCCGCCATCCCATCCTTCTGCCCCAGCAGGGACCGTCACCAGCCCCGTCTTTTTCTTACTTTCTCACGTCCCGGCTGAGTGTTCACTTGCACATCACACACCTGCTTAATGTTACTTCCAGGCAGACAGTGGGGTGTTTTAGTGAGAGGGTGGCTTGAAGACGAGCTCAGATGACGAGCATGCCTGCCTTTGCCCCCTCTGCAGAGCTGTTTCTTCTCTTCTTATCTGCAAGACAGGAATATCGTCCTATTTCTTCCCAGTTCAAACAGGGACCGTTTTTGGCAGTGGAAGCCAAACGCCACAGCAGTGGGGAACACCCGCCTCCATCTCTGCTCTGGGCCATGCCACCAGCAGGAACCGGAGACTGGACTGAAGCATTTCTCAGGCTGTGCTGGGCCTCTACGGCAGCACACCCCTTCCCACACCCCCACCCTTCCTCCCGGCTCCCAGCATTCACCCCCTGCCCAGTCCTCTCCTCTGACACCCCACAGGAGAAGATACATGCATGCAGCGAAGAGAGAGTCTGTGTGCACAGAAACCCTTTTCAGCATTGCGTTGCCCCATCCCTGTTTGCTTTCCACATGCAAAGTCTTCCGTTCCTCTGGGATTTTTTTTCCTTGTCTGTGAGCTCTGCGGTGGGAGTAGCCCAGCTCTTTGGGGGACACTGTGTCCTTAATAAATGGTAATAAGTTATTATTCGGCACTGTCCCTTGCCCGTGGCATATAAGTTACCCATGGAGAAGATCTACGCACTCTCAGCAAGGTTGTGGCTTCTGGGGGGAAGGAAGACCTAGAAGAGTCAACTTCTCCCTCGTGCTCCCACAGCTGGTTAGGGAATCAAAGGTATTAGACCTGCCTGCCGCATTATTATCCAAGGAAGAGCAGCACATCCACAGATGCACCACCTTCTCCCCCTGCAAGACACCTGGCAGCCTGTAGGCCAGCCATAGAGCCGCTCAGGAGGAGGTTGCAGAGGTTAGCACTCCCATATCCTCATCACCTAAGTTCAAAGGGCTAAGAGCAAAATTAAAATTTCCAGTTTCTGCCACATCCATGGTGCACTGGAGATGGGGTCACTGCTCAGAGAAAGTGGGGTCCAGTCCCCAGGCTCGGAGCCTGCTGCTTCGTTGCAAGAGTCTGGTACAGTGTCAGAATAGGACATCTTGCAACTGCCTCCTGGAGCTCTACCGCAGCTTCCTATACAAGCTGCCTGAAGTGCTCTGGCCTCCAGCTCCTGCATTTCCAGGCCTCAGGAGATGTCTGGGAAGGACTCAGTCTAACACCCTGGTTCCCCACAGGGCAGGTGAGAGTCCTACTTGCTCACTTTGCTGGACCAAGATAGTATGAGCTCTCCTTTAATTTGGATTCGCTCTAAAAGAAGAGAAACCTCAGCTTGCGCTGCAGTCTTCCAGTAATTGCCCAGGTACTGGCAGAAGCTCTTCTCTTAAAAGAATGAATAAGAATAAGTAAGAGGAAACAGGGTCCTCCCTCTCAGGGAAAGGCTTCATAAGCACTGGCACCGTTCCCAGCTGAGATGCTTCCTGCCCCCCAGTGTCCACATTAACCCTCTTTCTTACACTGCAGCTGTATAAACCCCAGCCCCAGGCAGTGTTTGGACGGGTACAGATTCCGCTACCACACTTGCAATATTGGACTGTGTCATGGTTTAACCCCAGCCGGCAGCCAGGACCAGGCAGCTGCTCGCGCAGTTCTCCCCCTTCCCCAGAAGGGTGGGGAGAAAAGAAGGGGAAAGGAAAAGGGAAAAAAACCCCTAATGGGTTGAGATAAAGATAGTGTAATAGAACAATAACAGAAAAGGAGAAATATTAATAATGGTAAAAGAATATACAAGGCACCAGTCACTCTGACCACACAGTAAACTGGTGAATTGGCACCATCCTGAGCAGCGATTGTGAGTACCCTCCTCCCCAGTTAACCCCATTTGTATACTGAGCATGATGTCTACGGTATGGAATATTCCGTTGGCCATCCCATCATTCTGTCTATGCTCCTTATCAACTTCTAGGGGAAGCTGAAAAAAAATCATTGAAAAATATAAGTATCACCTGTCAAAAACTAAAACAATTAATTATTGTCATTCCTTTCATACCAAGTCTGAAACACAGCAACCACTAGGAAAAAAAAAAATCTATCCCAGCTGAAACCGGGACAGACTGAAGTCTTGATTAACTACAGGGTAATGACTGCAGTGGTGAGAATCCTGCAGCAGAAATCGCCATGAGTGCTGGATGTAGTAAGTGAGCCCCCACCCTCACACCAACGCTGTGTTTCAATAGTGCAATTGAAGAAAAAAACCCAAAACATCGCTGCGGATTGCAGAGTCATAAAAACAAGAGGCCAGCAGTACGCTCGTACCTCTTGTCCTGTGGGATCTGGTGGCTGAGAGGTGGCAGAGAGAGGCGCCTGTGGTGTGCAAGGAGGGAAAGGTTCACGTCTGCATGTTCACCTGCACAGGTGGTAGAGCCAGAACGGCAACATACTCGCATGCGATGGTCAACTGATAGTAATTATGACTTAAGGCTAAATTGAAGTTTGAACTCCCTTGAACAAAATAACCGCTTCTCTTCTCTCCATTGCTGCCATATCCCAAATCACCTCACAATACTGTGGCAAGATCGGCAGTTTATAAGGAGAAGATAAAACCACTTCACCAGGCTCTAATAAAGCTTCTAGACTTAAGGACAATTCATTGTAGAATTGAAGGAGGAACGGCAGTGGTAAGAGCACCCAGGGAGACACAAGCTGTGTTTCCAGAGGATGCCTGGAGTACAGCTAAGAGTGGAAGTATGTGGCTGGGATGCCTCACCTGCTCACAGCTGCTGACAAAGGCAGAGCACCCCAGACCCAGCCTCCAGGCAGCAGCTTCACCTTCCTGCCTGAATGGACCTTTGCTCTGAGAATGAGAAAAAAAGTTTGCGTTCAGGAAGCTCGCAACGTTCAGAGAGACTCCTCACCGGTGATTGCCCTACAAGCAGAGGAAGAACCCTTTAGGCTTTCAGCAGAGTTAATTGCTCACCTTGGCCTCCGACACAGATCTACACTGACAAAGTTTATTGACTTCCTACACTTCACCTTTTATTAATTGCCCCATCTGCTAATGGGAGTCAGTTTGCTCATCACCATGTTTCTACTTGTTTCTACCCTGTTGTAGGGTAGCTGAGACAGTAACTACTGACTTAGCAGCCACCAACCTCTGCAGCATAATTTTGCTGCATGACTCACAGCAGGTGAGTAGTAAGCCCAGTAAGAGAGTTCAGTCCCTTCTCAGCACTTGTATGTATCACACTGCTGCTGCAACTGCACACAGCACCCAGTTGGATTCCCTGGCAGCACTAAGGGAAGGGTACAATGCCAGGAACCGAACTTTTGGGAGGGTCTGAACCTGCCCTGCTAAGATGCTTGTAAACTGAAGGGTGTTTCTTTGCAACTCCCATGCCCCAGGGGACTGCAGAAACCGGGCGGGAGGTCAGACGTCTGGGGAGCTGCACCCGGGAACAGAGGACATTTTCCAGGGGTGCAGTGGAGGTCAGGCTGCCCATACGCCAGTTCGGCTGTGACACACTCCTCTGCAGAGTGCTTTCCCCCCCTGCCATCCTGCCCATCACCTCCAGTTCCTGGGTGTATTTGGGGAGTGAGCAGCAGACACAAAGCTCTCCCAGGAAGGCCTCAGCTCGGGCCCTGGTACCATCTATTGCTCTTCTAGCCTTGATCTGCCCAGATAGTTCAGAAGTTGTTTTATGAGCTGCAATGCAGTACGGTGTCAGCTAATATTTGCAATATCCCTCGTGCTGCAGGGGCTTTAAACACTGTCTCAACTCCCCAACAGCACTTGCTTGCCATGTGTATAATGCCAAATTTTCACATGCTGTGCAAAAATATTGCTTGATGGATTAGATTATGGCCATGAGTGACAAACAAGCCAGCAGCCAGCACATCAACAAATGGCCTCCTCCTGTTTCTTTTCTATCACTGTGAGAAGGCAGATGCTACAGTTGAAAGATGGGAGAAAAGAGATAGAAAGTGGGAGTAAGCAGGGGAAAAGAGTGCAGTGGGATCCTCCCTGCCTGGACATACAGAGTACAGTGCACGGGCTGCAGGCATTGCCACGGGTTACCTGCAATCCGGGTGACTGTGGGCAAACGGGGCCAAAACATGTGCACTCAGTGCCCGCAATAAATGATGTGTGACAAGGGAATAGTCCAATCACTAGGTGGCACACCAGGATCATCACACCAGACCGGCATCCTCTTGGGAGCAGAGGAAAGAGCGCAAAATAGCCCAAAGTGCAAGTTAATACGCAATCATCTGGGGCTGATGTGCTTAGAAAGAGCCATTTGTGTGCACACATGTAGAGCAAAACCATGCAACAACTAGGTGAAGAAATAAAATGTAAAAGCACAGGCAAAATGTGTTCATTCAATCAAGTTCAGCCTATTCTGCTTTGCTATTTCTGAGTGACCGTGGGTAAGGCACAGGAGACCCACTCACGAAAGGAGTGTGAAGAGGCAATGCATAGAGGGCAGCAGAGCTGGACATATCTCCAGGGAATGCAATTACCACCTCTTCTGAGAGCTAAGCCTGCTCCTATGCGTGGAGAGAGCATTTGGGTTTTCCTTCCAGCAGAAAAGGCTAAACCAAGTGCAAAGAGAAGTTTCTTGCAGCAGATAAAACTTCTATGCTTCCCAGATGGAGACAGAGTGAGGGACAGTGGCAGCAGGCTGACATTACTACTGCAAAAGGAGTTCAAAGGTGGTTATTTGCAAGGAGAGAAAAGAGGGATAGCATGGTTTCTGGGGCAGGTTTTTCTCTGGGCTGGAGCTAACATAGTAACACAAGCTAAAACCAGCAAAGGTATTTATGAGGAGGGGCTAGGGGAAGACCTGCATTTTGGCAGAGGCACAGCTACCATTGTGCATTGTTCTGCTACTGCAGATCAGCAGAAGCAGTTCACTCTTCAAAGCATCAAGGACTGTATGATGGCCAACTATGCTAACTCTTCTGGACACTCATAGGGTTTGCAGGACTTGCCATCAGGCTCTTCAAGCGTTTGCATGAATTCAGTGGTGCAGCCACACGCTCACCAGCCAGCGTCCCCCAAGCAATGGCTTGGCTGAGAATTTAGCCCAGACTGGAGAGAGAAGCCAGATCTATATCTCAGAACAGAGAAATGCAGAAGAATGTAGTTCATCAGCTCTGATACTAATGAGAACATGAGCAGGCAAACAGCTTTCTTCCAAACAGGCGAGTGCCAAACCCCTCCATTCAGACACTCAGTCCGATGCCAAGAGCACATAACTCTGCCTAGCGGAGCATCTGAATGACAGCACATCTGCATTCGCAAGCTAAGAGTCAACAGCAAAGTTAAATAATACAAAATGATCACTGTTGTGTGAAGTAGAGGTTCACTCACTGGCATAAACCTCTTGCTTTCCAGTAGCATGACACCTGAATGCTGACTGCACTGCAGCAACGCTGCACGGTACCTACTACTGGGCAGGGTCTTGCTCAGAGCTTTATGTTCATTTTCTCCCAGTCCTCTAGCAGCTTCAATCAGATATTAATACCTCTCCTCCCTCCCAAATCACTCTTAAGTAGGGTTATTGATGCGTCCCGTGATGTATGTGCTGTGTATTACCGAGGGGGATGCAGCCGTGATCCAGAAAGTGGGAAAGAGCCTTTGGGAGAGTAGAAGTGCAAAGAGAAACCATGTACACAGAATAAACAAGGGAGAACATGAAAAAAGTAGGGGATAGTATGTATGCAGAAAGTGGCGTTATGGCAATGACACTTGTGGTTTTCTGACTAAACACATTTTTCTAACTTGGAATGAGTTAAAAGTTCATTTCAGGCACTACACAAAATCCCTTGCTAGTTTTCATGCTTTAACAAGGGTTTTCTTTTTTTATCTGTTTTGTTACTATAGGAAACAGCCACTCAACCAGCAAAGAAAACTCTTCATACAGGAGGAAGCAAGAAAAGATTATACATGGCCTGCTGTGAAATGCCTGCAAAACACACACTGGGAATATAAACGAATTCCTCCTAATGTTTTCCAGCAACAAGGGTCTTAGGGATTACTCGCAACAACAGCAGCTTTAGAAAACAAAGACTAAACAAAAGGAGGAAAAAGTACATTTTAAGACAGCTACCCTTTTAAGAGGAGGGAGGGGGTTGTTTTGTTTTTTCTCTCTTTTTTTTTTTTTAAGAGAGATTATCAGGCCTGAAGTCCGGGTTATATATCTGTTCTCTTCATGACACCTCTCTACAGGAGGTTAATTGGGTCAAGTGTCTGTATGTGACAGCTTTGATGCATGGGGAAACAATAAGCAAGTTGGTGAAGATGGTCTATAATGATTGCAGGCACTGTAGATGTGTATAAAGATGTTAATTTTGGATTCATGAGTTGTTTTATCACTGAGAGATTCCATCAAGGGTCTTAGAAACAGCTATGTGATGTTTGTCATATGTACCTTCTGCAATATTTGGTAATCCTAATCTCTAGTTTGACAGTGGTGGTGGTTACACTTCTCAAAGCTCTGCAGATATCAGCTCCAAGGAGACACGCATGCATGGTACCACTGCAATCACCAAGACATTTGGACCTGGACCACTGTAGCATCTGAACACAGATCACTTTACTCTCACTTAAATTCAGGCCCACCTAGGAAGAAGCCCTGAAGCTGCCCTAGGCTTCTCAGCAGCTTTTGACATGGGAAAAATCATCAGCTGAGGTGAGGTAACGTAAAGCTGCAAAGATGGACAGGCTGCAGGAGCTTGTGCTGGGATTTACTCAACACACTTGCCCCAAGATTCCCTCTCTCATGAAACAGTTCATGTTTTTTCGCCTGAAAGGAATGACTTCCTCTGGCAACACCTCTCTTTGTGCTGCTTTGACCCCGAACAGCCTCCACAGCCCCAAAAACGCTGTGGGAGAGGGATGTTTCAGGGCAGATTGAGGAAACACGGAGCACAGCCAAGCTCACGTACCTTGGGAATGCAGGCAGGCCTTGGCGCATGGTGTTAATGGTGCAGACCCAGATCCCCGCTGTCATGGGTGACTTCATAAAGTGCTGGTTCTGCTGCTGAATTCAAAATGCCGGGTCAAGACAGCAGCACCAGCTTGAGGGCTTTTCCCCTCCCTCTTCCGCTTGCTCCCTCGTGCAGGTGACACCTTTTTCCAGGTGCTTCGTAGCCCTAGTCAGTGGGGAGGAAATATAGCGAGAATGAAGTTTCATAAATTCCTTTGCATGAACAAAACAGAAATGTTTGAAGACAGGGCAGAAGGGGAAGGGAAAAGGGCTGAATTTTCAGTAACTCAATCTGGTGCCAACCCACAAAGGAGAAAAATCCCACTGCCTCCTGGGGCATGGTGCACTGTGCTAGTAACTGGGGAGACACACTCCTGGGCTTTGCTCTCCAAGGAGCTTTGTTTGTGAACGTTTAGTTGCATTTACAGGAGTACAGGGTATTTTATATAGCGGTCTATTCCTTTTGGGATGCAGATCCTTATTCTAAAACCATCACTGGCAAACGATAACCAGAAAAATATCTAAACATCCTGTCTGCTGCTGGAGCTGGAGTAAGGAGCAATTTGGATGTCCAGTAACGACTGCAAATGATAATAAATGTGTGATGTGAAGGTCTGAAGCTGGAAGCCCAGCATGTTCCCCGCAACACACACCCACCTCACTCCCTAATGGAAGAGGTTCCTGAGAAAGACACATTTTTCCCACTTCTGGACACAGAGGAACAACAAACTATAAAGATACCAGTTTTAGTACTGAGCATTTACATGTAAGCGTACATCATCCAGAGGCTGTTAGTACACTTGACTTGCAACGATATTGGTCAAGTTTCATTCGCATGGCAAAACTCAAAGTTGGCAAATGATATTGATGCCTAAAAAGTGGTACATTACTCCAGGCCTCATTGCCATCTCAGGTGTATGTATCTACCTGCTGCAATATGATGGTTAAATTGTGATGAAAATGCAACTAATTATGAAACAGGGACATTTTGGAGGGATAATTTTGGCATTCCCCACTGAGAAGTAATATATCTTTTTTTTTTGAGAGAAAGAGAGTGCTTTTCTCTTGATTCTTGCAGCTTCAGGCCTTCTTCAGAGAAAAACATCCTTCTGATCTGTTGGACCTACTAAATCACCAGTACAACCAGGACTGAGAAGAATTTTCTGTGTATTACCTTATTTGACAGTCTATGTTTTGTGTTTAACATAATGTTTGCATGCTTATCAGAATGCAACATTACACTTAATGTAGCGTCTGGGCAGGAATCTTCTGTGTAATCTGGGAGGAAAACAATGCTTTAGCCCAAAGAGAAGTTAAAAAGATGGGAGGAAGCAATGAGAGATGTTTATGGCTTTTACAGCCTGTTTGGACAGCAGAACTCACAGGAGATTTTAGCAATAGATACAAAGCTTTGCACCAGGAAGGAAGAGGGAGGCGTGTTTAGCCACTTTTTGAGACTAGGATGCTATTTCCCATAAAGCAGTTTCGCATTGTGGCTGTGAGTACCAAGGTTTGTTTTGCTTTGTCTTTGGTTCGTGGGAGTAAAATGCTGGTCTCCTTGAAACATGTGGGATGTTAGTGACTAAGATAATAAAGGCAAGATTTCACCATAGACATTTTGAATCATCTCCATCCCAGCCTCTCCCAGCATGCTGGCTGCGATCCTTCCCAGCCAGTTTTGTAGCACGGCCTGATGCACCTGTCTGCCGCCTGCCTGATGAGCTCTTTACGATACACGACCTTCTCCCACTAGTTACTGTTAACTAGCATTATGTTCTCTTGGGCTATGGGACACTGCCCGTGAGCGATGGGAGAATCTCCTGGAAGATGGATCCCCAAGGGAGAGCTGCAGGGAACAACATTGCCTGCTGTGGAAATTTTACAACCCGGCTGCTGTTACCCACCATCCAGGAGATGAATATTTAACATCTGCTTTAGAGCAGCGTCTCCAGATTGAACCATGCAATGCCCGATATCTCCCTTTCACAAAGGGCAACCAGCTAAAAAGGGAGTGCTGAGGTGTCACAGCTCCAGCTCTTCTGCACTAGTTCCCTCCTTGCCTGGAGTCGATCAGCATTACGTTCCCAAGAGACATGCAAAACGTGAGAGGAGGAGGAAGAAGAAACTAGCTTCCTTGCAGCCAAGCAAGTTCACAAAACTGTTTGGCTTGCTGGACTGGCTACAGAGACTTCCCACACTTTTAGAGAAAAGTTTTTGCTTCTGTTCCCAGTGCTGCTTTTCTCTCTTGGCCTTCCCTGGCTGAACCTTTACCAAGACTTAGGTAGCACATGGATTCTGTAGTCAGTGGAGTTATACCCCTTACTCTGTGCACGTAGAACTTGTCACCCTGCAGACACTATTATATGCCACAGCTTGTATCTCCCTTCCTCAGGAAACAGTACCTGATGGTGGGAATTTGCTCAGTTAAGAATAATCCCCAGGAGGGATTTGGAGCTGGCTGACGGGGGGCATTGCTAAAGGGAGGGCTGTGTCAGGTGCAGCATCCTCATCCCCAAGCTGTGTTTTCTGGAAGGACTCTGACTTCACCTTGTGCTTCTGCCACAGTCACAGCATCCAGGTCTGCAAGTTCTGCTCAGGGCCTCTCATCCCATCTCCGATTGTTTGATGGTGGGGAACTGCTGGGAACACTTGTGTCCCAAATCTGTCTTGGGAATCCAGCAGTCTCCTTCCCATGCGGGCACCAGCTGGGAGCAATTCACTCCTGCTCAGCTCTGCGCCCAGACTGTGTGCAAGCAATTTTAAACCCAGGGCGTGGACTAGTTGAATATGACTAAGAAAACGAAAGATGACTAAGAAAAACAAGTTTGTGTGCTGTGGAATATATCTCCAGCATGAAACAGCCAGAGAGCCCTGCAGCTCTCCTGCAAAGCCCTGAGAGGCACACAGATCACCTGATAACATCAAAGCACCCTAAGAGCCAAAGTCCCTGCCTCCGGCTCATCTCCCAGCAGAGCTGAGAGCATAGCACCCATGTTCAGAAACACCTTCTCTGCCTGGTGGTCTTCCAGTAGTCTGTATCAGTGGAAAAACCTTTTCTGCCCACTGCTTTTCACTCCTGTGAGGCAAGCAGCTGTGCAAAGGAGCCACCAGGGCCATCACCTCCTGCTGCAGCCCTCTGCCCCATGTCCTGTCTATTTGTGACCCCATGTCAAAGCACACCAGAGTTGCTGTGTCCGTGGAAGCTGTGGGCAGGTATATGCAGACTGGTCTGGGTAAACTTCACTCCTACTACTTGACTGATTTCTAACCCACTGCAGCTCCAGTTCCAGTCATTCTCTGGGTTCTTCAGTCTCTTCTTTTGTGGTTTTTATTTAATTTTTCCCTAATAATTCACATAGTTCTGGTTGCTATGCAGTGTTTCCAGGCTCAGCCATCTGTAACATCCCCCCCCCCACCGGTGTGTGCAGCTTGGCTGCAGCATGGATGCTTTGCTGATTAATTTGCCTTTTTTGCATAGCTATTTTGGATGCTTGGAAATAAACTGAAAATAAAACTGTTACTAATACCTTCCTCTTCCTAGCGCCAATTAACTTCAGCAAATTAATCTTTTTCAACATCATCCTTTGTGTGGTCTAGACAACAGTGCAGACAGTAATGTAAACTGTATGGCTTCATCTGCTCTCCTCTTTTGTTCTCACCAGTGCCACGCAGGTGAGGAAGGTGGGTAGAGGGGAGCAAGGAAGTGGCACAGTACAACTGCAAGACAGAAAGGGTACATTTGGACATCTACGTGGGTCCTGTGCTGGGTCATCACATAGGGTGATGATGGTAATCCCAGAGGCTGCTTCCTCTGCCAGAAGCTGGAGAAAGGGTGGGATCTGAGTCCTGTTCCCCGACATGCTGAACATGTGCCAGTCCTGCACTATTAAAAGGCAACCATTTGCTGCTTCATAACCCTTTGGTAGTGCCTGAAAGCAAGTGTGGTACAGTTCCCAAAGCTCTTCCAACAGGTATGTTGCCACCTTAACTGCTCTTCTGATCTGTAAACAGTGAGTTTCTAAAAATAACTGCCCAACCTCTTGCTTACATTGTCCTCCCCTCCTTCCTGCCAATGGCCTGGCTGCGGAGGTCATGCTGCATTTAAGCAGGGAAGGTCATTCACCTGCCCTGGCTCCAGCCATACAGGGCAAGGAATAACACATTCATGTTGCTTCCCATTTTATGCATACAAGCAGCCCCAAGATTACTTCCTTCCTACACATAATACCATAATTTCCCTACTTAAATACATCTACCATCAAAACTATTTTGTTAAGTCATGCCCCAGAGACTGAGAGCCTTGCAGGAATGAAAATGTGCTCTGGAAACAGAGATGTTTCCTCAAGCTTCTGAACCTCAGAAACAACTGTAAAGCCAGAGGAGTCAACGAAAGGGTGATAATGTAGTTTAAATGATTGTTGTTTAGGGGTTGGTTTTCAAATGAGTGAAATTGCCTATTGTGGGGGGGAAAGCAGACTACAACGACATTAAAAATTTAGATACCACCCACTGCAGGAGGGCAGAGACTGCAAAGAACACTGAATTACACCAGTCTATTCCCACTGAATGAGGAAGCAAGAATAACTGCTGTGAAGATCCCTTCCCAGAGACAGGGCATGCTGGGATGGTAGAGCATAAAGAATTGTGGATTTTAAGCACATCAATTTCTGCCATTAAAATTATTATGTTCATCTTCAGCTCCGCCAATATTTTAGAACAATGTTTTGGCATCACAAATGTGACTAATATCTACTGGTAGTAAAACAGGGGACGACATCAGAGTAACAACAAAGAAAATGTAGGTACAAATCAGGAGATGCTATAGCTTGCATTTAGGTGTATGGTATTTTAAACATTAAAGTGCTAACTGCAGTGCACAGGGTGTTGGGGAAACCCCTCCAGTACAACAGGCTCTACATGGTGCATAGGGGGCAATGGCTGCAGGGCTCCAGGTGGAACGCAACTATGGATACCAGCGGAGTGTCAGAAAAGAAGCAGCTCCTAGTGACACTAACACTTCATTGCCTGAGCAAGCAGTCACCTGTATAGCCAGGGAGTGTCACATGGTGCGTTGCCTCAGGATTACAATACTAAAAGGAAGCATTACTCCTAATAAAGGAGAAGTGATATCAACACTAATCCCCACATATGGGCTGCTTAAATCAAAGAACTTGCAGTTATTACAGGTGTTCTAAGGAACAAAAGATTAGCTCCCACATGAAGAACAAAGAGCAAAAAACATACTAAAAAGCAAAGAGAAAAAGCTAGCAATGTTGTTTTGTGGCTGCAGATTAATAGTAAACCCTGGATCAGACTATGGGATGAAGAAGCAAATGTAGGTCTTATCAGCATTAGTATGAAAAGTGCACTGAAGTCTCTTCCCAAACCTTAACAATCCACCCATAGTCTTTCTGCCCATTGTATATCTGCTAAAACCCAAAAAGTATTTTATTATGAGTCACTTAATGGCACATATCCTTCTCCCTCCCAAAACAAACTCCTTTCTTTGCCATCCTCATCTGTGAGGATAATTTTCAGGATAAACAATTAAAGCACAGTTGTGAACTAAACAAAATTGAAAAGCCTTGTTTCTAGCTGCTCCATAGCCATCCTACCTATCAGCATCATTCATACACTGCCCATAGTCACAATAAAGCCCCAGAGTCTTCATCCACAGACAATCTGAGGGTAAAGGCCAACAGCCTCAACCACAGGGAGAAGAGCAGAGACTGAGAAGTAGTCCCTCACTTCTTTATCAATAGCAAATATCTGCCACTCTTAAGGGCAAAAGAAACTAGGAGCCAAGGGGATTCCAGGACCAACAGGGCAGGAGTCTCACCAGTCAGTGCTCATACCATAACATCGAAGTCAAGAGAGCCAGGCAGGCTTAGGGACAGCAGTCAGCATCAACCAAGAACTCAGATCATCAGGCAAGATCATGGTGATAAGGCAAAGCCAAAGTTAAGCTAAGAACCAAATCTACAGACCATATTTAGTAACATCAACCAAAACCAAGCCTAGCCCAAGACTAAGTGCCCAGGGCTGAGTTTAAATAGAGCCCCTGTGTCCATGGGCAGGGGGGGTGTGAGTGGAAGCCCCAAGTGAGGCTGGTCAGGGCCATTAAGACCCATTAGGGTCCTGACATCTGCAGCCCAACACAGGGACAGTGGGAAGACCCCCTTGTATGGAGGGTTATCAAAGCTAATTCCCCAGGAGAAAGCTTACTGTAGCATTGGAAAGGAAGTCTTGGCAGAGGAGCAGCGGTGAAAACCTCTTTACTTTGGTCATGGATCACGTCATCTTCTCTGCCCCACAGCTAATGACAGAAAAGTAGAGCTGGCTATAGGCAAAACCAAAATGAACATCAGCCTCCCCCCAGTTCTGTGACCCAGCTGCTCTCTTGGGAGAAGGAGGTTGTCTTCTCTCTTTGGAGTGTCATAAAAGTTGGTTGTGCCTCCAAGAAGGACAAGCCAAGAGCTGTCTGCTGGAAAGACATAACCCCTTGGTGCCTTCTCCTTGTAACTTTCAAAGCACAGCTGGGAGCCATGCAGTCCTGACCAGCCACTGGGTTTATTTTCCTCTAAGGAAGGTGAGGAGGTGATTTTTCACCCTGTGCCCTCCTTTTGTCCTAGGTGAGTGCAAAGTCCTGGGATGCAGAAAGCCCAGGCTGGCCAGGAAAGGGTCAGTGGATTTTGGGGGTGGATGTCATTGTGCTCACCTTGCTGCAATCAACTGGCTTGGAAGGAGGGCTTAAAAGGAGTGAGCTGAACCTAAGAGGGAGCAGGAAGATGTTTGGTTTCTTGGGGTGGGCTTAGAAGCAAATAGGAATCTGGTAAGGTCTTATTGTGTGTTTGTATTTTGCTTGCTTAATTCCTTCTCAGTTGCATCACAGTATATGGTTCTGACTAAGCAGAGCAAGAAGAAAAAAACCCAACAAACTACACAACTTCAAAATGGTTTTGACCTTGCTGTGAATTTGCTAACAGGCCTTCACATGTAATTCAGTGATGCACTTACATGTGCTGGAGCTTCAGGTTTAACTTTGTCCCCCTCCAGGGGAGGCCTGAGCACTGCGGGTCTCTGTGGGCTCTGCAGGTGGGCTTCACTGCTGGCCTCCCTGTCCCTGTCCCTCTAGTAGGTGGCTAAGCAGGGTGAGCCCTGCTTTAGCCAGGTACCCTGCTGTGGGGATTGCCAGGAGCAGCTGTGTGACCTTTACTAATAAGGTGTTGCCTTGTATTAGTTCTTAAATTCGTTACTTTTGTTTCTTTAAATATACCACTGCCTCCCCTATGAGGGAAGCACCCTGTCTTGCCCTGCCTCCCTCCTGTTACTCTGTATATCATCACATCTTTGCTACTCCCTTTCCTGACCTGAAACTCTAAACCCTTCCACCTTCCTCTAGAAGAGAGGTGGCACCCTGTCTTACCTTCCTGCTGCCTTCTCCGGGTGGCTGTACCCAATTCCATCACTCGGTGTTTAAGAATGGGGTTTTGAAGGCTGAAGAGTGTTTCAGGGGAGCTGCGCTGAGTTATGCAATGGCATTACAGCATTTCAATACTGTAATCCTTCCCAAAGCAGCTCACCATAAGGTTAAGAAAGCAAAATAAATGCCTGCTCTCCAAGCAGAGAGTTCTTGCTCTGTAATGACACTGAATCTTTTCAGGATTGGGCTAGTGCAGAGCTGAATATGTAAGACGAAGTGTTCAAGTTGTTTCATGTAGTGATGATTGGCTTTAACTTGTAAATAATGAAACTCCCTTGTTTCTGTTCTCTGCTATCTGGTCCTTAGCCCCTTCTAGTGGGGAAAGAAGGCTGCAGAATAAGTGTTGAGGTGCATGTGAAATCCAAGCTGGATATCATGATGCTGGTTAAATGTCCATAAAGCTGAACAACCATAAACTTAACAGGCTCCTCTGAGATGAGGCTCCCTGGTAAGTCCTTGACCAAGTCCTTTGGCACAAAGCTTAAAGTTACATTAAGTGTGATGTTAAAAGTAGGGTGAACTTCTGTTTCTGATTTTTTTTTTTTTACTCTCCTTCCCTCTGCATGACTGCTTGAGTCCTTCTCTCAAGATGGAAACAGCTTGCCAGTGCCTGCAGGTTTCCCATCCTGCAGTTTGGATGTGCCTGCTTGTGAGTGAGAGACCGCGTTCCTTTCTTCCGCAGTGGGACGGTGTAGCAGCAAGCAAAGGGAAGAGCGAAGAGCATCCAGAGCAAGCACCAAATGAAGAAATGGGGAAAATCAGGCATGTGGAAAAGCAGGCAACCCAGATGTGGTTAAGCAGGTGAATGGTGGTGTGATGCAGAGCACTGTATAGCACCGCTGGCCAGGGAAGGTCTGAAGGAAGCACGAGTAGTGTCACCATGGTGCACTGATGACTATGCCTCCTCCATGTCAGGTAAAGTAACACAGGTCAGACCCAATGCTTGAAAGAGAAGGATCTAGGAATGGGCATGGCCACCAGCAGTAGGAATTATGCTGTAGCAGTTGTGATTCTGTCACTGGAGTACTTAAGAAACAATTACTGTGATTTGTGGTCCGATCAAACTCAACACATTTGTGCCAGCGATGAGATTAGTGATTTATTAGTTGCTTTGATGGGGTGTCATATGCTGACTCCCAGCTACTTGGGTTGTAGAGTGAAATTCAGACCTGCTCCTTTGAATGTGTCTGTGGACTAAACCTTGGTAGTATCCACTCTGTTTCCATATTTTTCTCCAGCTCTAGAGACAGCCTTCACAGATCCTTGTCCCCTATGGCAGGGTGAGTAGGTTTAGGAGATGCTTCTATAAGTTTCAAGGAAAGTTTTTTGCAAGGGCATTTTGACTCCATAGGTGTTCTGTGTATTACACATTTCAGAGCATTTATTCAGAGGTGTGGAGATGTTCCCAAATCCTGCCTTTCACCTCTCTTAAAGACCCTGTTGTGGGAAGAGGGCCCAGAGTATCTAGAGCAGTACTGACCTCACAGTCGGAACACTGAGCATCAGTGCAGCAGAGTTACTTGATGGACACAAACCCAAGGCCTGATGGCTCTGTGTATTGAGATCTAACTTGAAGGTCTGATCAAAAAAGCTGTGAAAGGTAACACTTTGAAAGTGCCTTTTTCAAGTAGCATAAAACTTCATAAATTGTGCTCTGCTGGACAAGAATGACATAGCCAAGTGCAGAAGTGCTCATGGTTATGAGAGAATCAATTAGGGCATGTTGATGAATAATGCATGTGCAGCTTAGGAGGGATGGATGACATCGGTTTTATTTTTGTACTGTTAATTGAAAGTGATTCTAGGACAGAAAAAAGCACAAAGGGAAGATGGAGAGCTTCGGGGGAGGTTCTGGTCGGAGCATCAGAGGCTGGAGGCTCACCAGCAACACTTCCTGTCCATTAAGCTGTAAAAACCTCAGGAAGAGGAATTGTACTAATGTCCTCTACAGCTCCTAATCCATGTAACTGATACTGCCCAGGCACCCAATTCAGGCTGTAAATGATATGAGCATTTAAAGAGATAGAAGTGGAAGCTGTTGCTTTGAAATCTGATGGCCTTTCCTGTATTAAGATAGTGTCTACCTTGCTCTTTCAGGGCCCAGCTGTAGGTATCAGTCAGCTCAATCTATCCCTAGAGATGAGGTTCTTCTGTTCCTTGGATGTGCAGGAATCTCTAAAGGAAAGGTGACGCAGTGGGGTGCTGGAGGAATCCTGGGGCTCTGGTGGGAAATGATCTGTTGCGATCATGTATGCCAAAGTTCCCCACACACTGGTGTGCAGCTGTGTCATGAGAAGACCAAGCCAAAATCAACTGCTCTGCAGACCTTACAGGTCTGTGCACTGGCTGGGTTTGCAAAAGCCAGGGAGCCTGTGACAGCCCCGAGACTGGCATAACTGCTGCAGGCTGGAGCAGGAGCCTGGCAAAGGGGGAGGAGTGCTCCACATGCCTTTGCTTTTGTGTTTCCCAACACCTAGTTATGGGAATTTCCCTGTGCTTGGGCTTCTGCCCAGCTCACAGCAAAGCCTGCTGCAGGTGTCCGGGAGTATTCTCTCAAGGCAAAGGATGGGAGGGAGGGACAGAGGACATACTGCTGTGGTGGGCAATCAACCTGATGACCTGTGTCAATTTGTCTGTATAGAGCTTTTGGTGATGGTTGAGGTATGTGTGAAAGGTTGTGAAGGGACTTGAAGGGTTGTGTGGATGGCTGTCCCACTCAAGTTGGGTGGGAACCATTGATTCCCAGCTGGAAGATTTCATTTCTTAATTTGCTTACTCTGGGAGCGGTCACTCCTTCAATCTAATCTTCCACAGTGATAGTAAAGGTCAGTGGGTACCTGTTTAAAGAGCCAGAGCTGTCACGTGTGGACGCCCCATCCCTGGAGATGTTTAAGGCCAGACTGGATGGGGCTTTGAGCAACCAGGTCTAGTAGAAGGTGTCCCTGTCCATGGCAGGGGGGTTGGTACTAGATGATCTTTGAGGTCTCTTCCAACCCAAACCATTCTATTACTTGAGGGTACTTGTTTTTCCTTGAGGAACAGCCATCCTTAGCTGGACTGTGCTTGTCAATGCTACTGTGGAGCAAATGCCTGAAGTGTGACATTTTTTAATGTTGTAATGTGGAGTAAAAGCCAGTAAGAACTCCTCACTGTTCTGCTGGGGGTTCTTTAACTTGCACTTGTTCCACTCTGCCTCTGAGGCCTCTGCTGTCATCCCTCTCTCTGGATGTCTCCTCTGTGTGACAGGCTGGGGCAGCCAAGAAAAACCTGGAATTTCATGTCAGGTTTAACAGGAGGAGGTCCTATGGAGGATTTGGATGTGTCTAGGTGCAGAGAAGGGTGAAGGCTTTCTCTGGTACCTCATGACTTTCCAAAGTCCCCAGGGGCACACTGTTTGTGAGATGGCTCTGTGGTGTTACAGTCCTTATATTCTGGATCAGTTTTGGCTTCCCTGAAATCCAGGAGACCCCTGAAGGACTAAGGGTTGAGCTGCACTGGTCGTGCCCAGGCTGCCACTACACATCCAGAGTCAGATACCAGTCTCCCACCTCTATTTTTCATGCTCTGGATGTTTCGGTACTGGCCTGGGGACCAGACAGGCACTTTCTCTGCTCGTCTTGTTCTTTTCCTTTCCTTTAATGAAAGAAAACACCAGGTTCCTGCTGCTGTACAGGATGAGCAGGACGCTCACGGTGCGGTGTCAGCAGTGTGCCCTGGCAGCCACGAAGGCTATCGATGTGCCGGTCTGTGTCTGTGGGACCATGGCCAGCTGGTGGGGACGAGAGATGAGCTCCCCTTTTACTCAACACTTACTGTATCTCACACCTGAAATGCTCTGTGCAGTTTTGGATATCCCCAGTATGTGAAAGAGGCGAATTTAAGTGAGTCCTGTGGAGGCCGTGAAAGGGCTGGGGCATACCAGGCTGAGGGAATGGGGTGGGTTGAGCTGGAGAAGGGCTTGGGTGGTCTCAGTGGTGCTCATCCAGGGCCTGTGGGGAGGGTATGGAGCCGGCAGGGCCAGGTTCATGGCAGGAAGATGAGAAACAGTGGTTGTAGACATAAATGGGTCTTCTATCAGACTGGATATGCCAGAAAAGTTCTCTTCTGTGAGGAAGTCCAGCGCTGGAGCAGGAATTCCAGACATGGTTTTAAGATGTGACAGGACAAGGCACGGAACCGGGCTCTGTGTTGTCCCTGCCTGGAGGGGGAGGCTGGAGGAGAGACCCCCTGAGGCCTCTCACCCTTAATTACCACGGGACCCTGTGGCTAATTAACAGCCTCTCGGGGGGGTTATCCCCAAGCTCCATGCGGTAACTCTCCTCAC
>NW_009649934.1:2756683-2823989 GCF_000708025.1 Charadrius vociferus
TCTGGGGGTTTTTTTTTGGGGTGTGGGTGTGAAGGGGCGTGGGCGGGCCGGCTGCGGGGGCTGCACCTGCCTCCCCGCGGGGTGTCGTGGCCCCCCGGGTGTCGACCCGTGATGGAAGGGGGGTGCGGAGCCAGAGGGGCCTGGCGGGGTCCGGCTGCGCCGGGGTACCGTGGTTGTCACCCTCCTGCTGTAACTGAACAGCCGTGATCCATAGGACCGGCAAACGGACACACAAAGTAATAATTTGGTGCCTGTGTGAGGCTTGTTGGCGAGCTTTGGAGGCAGAAGGCTCTTACCTCTTCTCACTTGATCCCGTCTCGCTGCTTTTGAACTTGCTGCCTCCATGGAATAGTTTACGCGTTCCTTTTGCCGGTCGTTACGTTGGTCGCTGGATGTTTCAGTGCTCACATTTGTAAGATACTCGTAAACGCCATTGATTTCCCCTCCTGCCCCTTCCATTGATTTGTACACAACTGGTGCTTTAAAAAGTTCTTAGTATGTTGCTTTAGTCCATGTGCAGGTGGGGAATTTTTATTGGGGGAAAAAAAAATCTTTAAAAGGAAATAAGGGAACTCTTTTCCCCCATTTTTTTTATGCTAATATGATGCTAATGATCACATTTGCTTGTCTTTTTAACTTTCTTAATGTTGGATGTTCTTTGTTGGATATTCTTTGTATGGTTATCCAAGTCTTGTTCCTAGTAAATAATCACTTAGCCTAAAATAAATCACTGCAGGAACTTCTTGTATTGGTTTAAGATGTTCCTGCTGCCTGGTTGAAGGTTGTAACTCCCTTCCCCTCTCTGACTTAGAGTAATGGACTTTGTGAGCACTCTCTGTCTGCTTCAACTAAAAATCAATTAGTTTAGAATAAACAGCCTTTGTTTTGGTAGTTCTGCTCTAGGGGCAGTAGCACCCAGCAGAGGGATGAAAATAAAACAGGCTGCTTAGATCACTGCAGGTGCTTCTGGTGGGAGCTTTGATCTGGCCTTGGTTTGCTAAGTTAGGCTTCTTTCCCCAGGTGTGAAGCTATACATCCCGAATATAGAGAGCAAACAGCGTAGCTTCTTCTCCTGTGACCTTATCGTCACACAGGGGTTGTTCATTAACAGTAGGTGCTGAAAGGGAAATTTCCAAGAAAAATGCCGTTGCTGCTTTAAGGAAGAGCTGTTGTTGATGTGTGATGTTTTATGGGTTAACACTGCCTCAAACTGAATACTACCTTCTCCACCCTCAAACAGCTGAATGTTTAGCCACTGTGTTCCACTTGTACTGCACTTGGGTAACTTCTGCATCCCTAAAATCTCTTGAAATTCCAGTTTTGATATTTGAGAGTATTGCAGATCCTGGACTGGAACATCATGTGCTCTTTTGAGGAGAACAACCAAACATGTTTTCTGTCTCATCTCAATAGTGGTTGCATTTTAGTGGAGATTTGAAAGGTATAATCTGGCATAGAAAATTGTAACAGGCCATTATAGTGTTCTCCAGGGTCCAAGTTCATGTCATAGAATAATTCACGTTGGAAGGGGCCTCAGGAGGTGTCTAGTCCAGCCTGCTGCTCAAAGTGGGATCAACACCAAGCTCAGACCAGGGCTTTGTTCATTCAGGTCTTAAACCCTCCAAAGACAAAGATTCATCTGTCTCTCTGTCCCTGTTCCAGTGCTTGACTGTCCTCAGAGGGAAAAACATTTTCTCTATGTCAGGTCACAGCCTCTGTTGTTGCAGTTTGTCTCATGTCCTTCTGCCGCACGCCTCTACGCAGAGCCTGTGCACAGCCTTCCGTCTTCTTGACAACCTCTGTGTCTGGAGGACCCCAGCCCTCACAGCCTCTCTTCACGCTGCAAGTGCTCTATCCTCCTGAGCATCCCGGTATCCCTCCACTGAACTCTGGTTTATCTGTGTCTTTCTTGTCCTGGGGGTATCCAAAACTGCACATGGTATTTCAGGTGGGTCTGAACAGAGAGGGAGTGACCGCTTCTCTTGATCAGGCAGTCTGTGCTCCTGCTGATACAGCCCAGCGTGCTGTTGGCTTGCTTGCATCACTGCCAGGGCACACTGCTGACTCATGTTTAGCCTGCTGTCCACCATGTGTTATGTTTTGTGTTTGTCTGTACATGTGCGTGCACGTATGTATTTGTATACACACGCACACAACCGTTGTCTCTCATCCTCCTGCCATACATCTCTGGAAAGAGCCTCGTTAATATGTATGTGTGTATACGTGCGTGTGTATACACTCGTGTGTCAAATTACACCTTCTGCAGGACCGAGCAGTAGTTTTTCCATCCTTTCCCACACATTCCGGTTGTCGCTAGCGGTGGCTGTTGACTGCCTGGCCTTTCCTTCTGCCATCACACGTACCCTGGCTGGTGGTGCCTCCCAGCCAGCAGGTCTGCCTGTTGCGTTGCCTTGATTTTGTTTCTCCAAATGGCATTGTTTCGAATACCTTTTTGAGATGTATCAGGTTACTGGGCTAGGAAGGGAGCGGCAGTGGAGTGACACTTCTCCCATGAGGATTGAGTTGAATGCCATTTGATCAAATTCAAATCCAAACTGTAATAACATGGGAAGTGTGTTTTCAAATAGTGTTGTTTATGCGCGTGGGCTAAATGAAACATTTAGATGCAATATTTTTAAGAATGCAGTTAGTTGCAATGCAGTTATGTTTGTGTAATTTCTTTGAACTTGTTTACTTTAGGTGTTTAGAAGTTTTTGGGAGGTAGTACCCTGTAGGATAAATATTCTCTGCTAACTAAGTTTTTTATTTTAAACTTAGTTCTGGAGATCTTAGTTCCTGCAGAGGTTAAGTACCATTTGATATTCCTAGATACTTGGTACAGATATAATTTTGAGATGTGTGTTTTCTGTTTACACAAAATAATTTCCACATAATATTTTCCTGATTGTGAAGTATGTTGAGTTAATTACACCTGGGTTTGCTTCAGAGAATGCTTATTGCAAGGCAGGAATTTGTTGTGTTTAAGCAACATTTTTAGCTATATAAAAATAAAATAATTTATAGAGAGCTGTGGTTTCCCCCCGTCCCTAAATTGGTGTTTATTAAGTACTTGCACCAACACAGAAGAAGTAGAAATCAGTATTTGGGTTCAGATTTGTAGAATAGCACGTGTGGAATCTGATATTTAGGTAATTTGAAACAATGAATGGAAATTTCATTTCTTGTTAACTTTTAGAAACCTTATGTTTAGTTTCTAGAGTTTTAGGCTTATTAAGAAATGTAATCTTAAAGATGAAGGTGAATGATAAAGTAACACCATTTGTTGTTTGAAAAAGGGTCAGAATTAGTTGATGAAATCAAGTGTCATTACATATTGTGAGAAGGAAGAAGGTGGAATTATGGATAGCCATGAGAGAGGAAAAACTGTTGAACGGGCACCTTTAGAAGCTGACTGGACTTGTGAGAATATGGTGGTGGTGTTTTGTTCAGTTTTTTTTCTTTGTTGGGTTTTTTTTCTTTTTAAGTCATCGTTCTTTTAAACTAGCTAACTGGTGATGTCTCATTCTAAGTAATACTAAGAAAGTTACTAATCGATATTCTGTATGTGGTAACCAGCATATGCTATTTGCACGTATTTGCCAACAGAATTAGTATATCTGAAGTTGAAACAAATTATTTTGGGGAAAAATAGGGTGTGAAAAAGTATATATTGCTTTCAGCCGTGCAGATACAAAACTTATCAAGAATTGTTGCTTTGAAAAATATCTCAGAGTATAGAAAATAGGCTTTTAGAAATTCTTGAAGGTCAGACATACCATTGACTCAATTTTATGTCTGAAGTGGAATAGCAGAATGTCAGTTTAGTCCTGCAAGGGAGACTTATTCGGTGCTATTGTAATCTCAGAGCAGCTGTGATAATTTAAATCTTGTTCTTGTTCAGTGGTAATACTGGAGTTGGGGTCAGTCTGACACTTCCAAAAGTCTTGTGGCATTTTGAAGGTAACTAGAATTCACTTGAAGGGGGGAGAAGTATTACATCACTTAGAGCATGCTGAAAATTCTGATATTAAATCTAAAATACGTAAGTAGGAGCAGTGATTTGAAGCACTTGGTGGTAGCCTGTCAGCTTGTCCCAAAGCTGGTGTTCTGCAGGTCTATCTGTAAGTTTGAATGCAGAAACAAAGAAAGGAAGAATGAATCAACTTAGGTATTACTGAGAGGTGATTATTCAGTCGACAGAAAATACATAAAGGCTGGTATGCACCTGTCTGGAGGAAGTATTGATTCTGTGCTTGAGAAAAGTGCTGAATAACTTCATGACTCAAGATACCATTCAAGGATGCAGAAATCTTAAGGGCAAGACTTTTAGCCAGTTGCTTCAAGACGAGGCTGAAGAAACGTTAGATGCTATCGGTGTGGATTGCTGTATAAACATGGAGTACAGCGTTTAAACCTTATAAACAGTGCCTGCTACTGCTGTCCTGAGTCCTAGGAGGAGTTTTTGAGCTGTGAAGTGCAGTTGCCATCAGCTTCTTGAACACCTATTTGAAAAGGAGGAGAGTTAATGAGGTGAACCAGCTTCTTGCTGCTATGACTTGGTGTGACTGTCCTCCTCCTCTACGTGTGCACGTGCAGTGGCACTGATTGAAGCTTTAGTAGATGCAATACACTGGCACAAAAGACTTTCTACTGCTATAACCGATGTTTCTAGCTGCGGGTTAAGCATATTAACAGAAGTTCTCTTCTGCCACTGCAATTGTTTCTATGTTAGTAGACTTGCTGGCGGTTAAGTAGGAAAACAAAGTTGGAAAAGCTCAATATACCCACTTGCTTGTGTTACAAATACATCGAAACTTATGCTGAACATGAGGAGGACTTTGATTGAGGCCCAACATGCAAAACAGTGCACTTCATATAACAAGAGAGCCTTAAGAGAGGCACTAAACTTATAAAAGCAATTAAAGAGGTTTTGTAGTGATTTGGCAGATTACAGGCAGATATCTTTACTCTGGCATTCTCTGTGGAAAGCTAGCTTGATTTAATTAACAAAGAACTGGAGCTATATAAGGGCAGAATTGATTAACAGAAACTACAGAACCTGTCCAATATGGCTGATCAGGTACAAAGAGTTTTTAGGGCAAGCACTGTATGGGAAATAATTGAAACATGGTGGACGTAATAGAGAATCATAGAATAGTCTGGGTTGGAAGGTGCCTCCAGAGATCATCTAGTCCAACCCACCTGCAACAAACAGGGACGTCTTCAACGAGATCAGGTTGCTCAGAGCCCCGTACAACCTGACCTGGAATGTTTCCAGGGATGGGGCACCTACCGCCTCTCTGGGCAACCTGTTCCATAACCTTGACTTGTACTTTCTTCCCTTGACAATGAAATTTTTTGCCTAAATTTTTTTGCTTGTGAAGAAAGCTTTTTCTAGCCCATCAGAACTGTGGAAATAATGTTTTAGAGACATCAAAGATTCTCTCCAGTCTCTGAGCAGCTCAAGTCTTATACAGGATATCAGCATCAATTAAGTGTGGGTTATTATATTTGGGGTTGTTGAATCTGGAATTGTTAAAGTGTATTTATTTAATGTGAATTGCTCTAGCTGTGTATGCCACCCAAAGGGTAATACAACAACAACCAGCCAAACCCCAAACCAAACAAAATCTTTGAACCTGAAATAGCCTGGAAAGGGGTTGTGGGGTGGAGGCGCTCACCCAGCCTGCTGAGTCAACTTGGAAAATAGGATGTTACTCAAAAAGGAATTGATCATGAAGGGCTGGTGGTAGGATTTACTCAAAATTAGTGAAGTAAAGGAAACTTCTACATGGCTGGTGAGTGTCAGTGCTCTGGAAGATAAAAAAAATTGTAATTAAAGGTCTTGTATCAAACATATACTCACATATGGGGTTTGTGTGATAATTACATTCCTGTTCCCCCTCTAATACTAATCAATGAGGGTATTGTTGAAAAGTGAATCTTGTTCAACAGATACAGTTTCAGGTATGGTCAGCGAGTCAAAACCTAGATTAAAAATAGTAGATGAGGGCAACAGAATATGAATGGAGGATTTTTCAGGGATTTATAGTAGTCCAGTGCTTTGTAGTATTTTGATCAGTGGCCTGGAAAAAACCATGAAATTAGAGCTGATCAAATTTGTGGATTATATAAAGGTTGCGCCGAGTGGTGAAGCATGAAGAAGGAATGGCAGCTGTACAGTGTCCTCTGAGTTGTTTGGGTAACTGGATCTAGTATGGCCAAATATGTTTTCGTAGAGCTGGAGCCCTGAGTTATGCGTTTCTTGGGAAAGACTTGAGGCTGTACATCTAGAATAAAGAACTGTGCTTCCAGAAACCAGTGACCTTGGAAAGGCTGGCAGAAGCAGAGCAGATATATGGCACTATGTGAGTCCTTTGACTAACACTGTAGATATGAGGGCCACTAAAATAAGCTAATTACTTTTTAAAATACTAAGGTACATCCATAATAACAGGAAATACTTAATAAGGATAGAGAGGTGAAATCAGTTGAGGAATATTTTGACCAGGTTTAATGTTAGTGTTTTTAAAGAGATGTTCACAAGCAACAAAGATGTAGCATTCAATGTTGCTTGGGTGATGAAGTCACTCATTATAAAACTGTTTTTTGAAGTGCTCAATTGGTTTAGCTTATCGCGAGGTATTTAAAAGTTTCTCAATTTTCTTTGGGCAAAATAGGCTGTGTACCAAAGGGCTCTTTAATTTAGTGGGAAAAGATATGATAGCAGCCACTGCCTGGAAGTTAAAAAGATTATTTCAAATTAGGAAAAAGGCACAGATTGTTAACAATGAGTGTGATTAACCACTGAAGGCATTAGGAAGATGCTTGTGACTATTACAGAAAATTAGAGTGTCTCCATCTCTTGAAGTCATCAATCAGGATGAAATTTCATTTGAAAGATACGCGTGTAAGTTGTAAGAAAGGTATGCATGAAAGATATGAGTGGTATTTGCACATGTACACTGTACATGTAAATGTACGAGTGTATATGCCGCCACACAAGTACAGGAGTGTTTGCACATGCCAAACAGATCTCACCCAGTGGTGTTCAGACTCAGTCTCTCTTTGTGCCCAAACTGGAGTTAGTCAAATGATCTGGTTGATAGTTGTTCACTTATTCTTTTAAATCTATTAAGCGTACCTTTCCTGTCAAGGAAATAAATATGCTTGTATGAACCATGTACTTCAATCAAATGTTTGTGATCTCTTTGTTTGGAAACACTGTCATTTTTTGATGGTGGGGAAAGGAAGGGGCTGTATGGGGAAAGACAGGGATGTCTTTTTCATTTCCTGAGCAAACTGGAATATCTGCCCTAGTCTTTTTCCTCAAAAATCTGATAACGTGCTTTTAAGAAGTCTACTCACCAGTAGTGAGAACTAAACTTTATATTGTCAATGTTGGGGGCTAAGTCATTACGTTTTGTGAAAATTACTTTTTAATTGAGGGAAGAAATTGCACGGGCTCGTGGTGGCAGAGGTAGTTTTGAGTGTGAATGCATAAGGATGCAGTGTCTTGTGTTTCTCTGCCAGTATGAAATCAGCATGTTTCTTGTCCACCAAAAGGAATGGTTTCTATTGTGTCCTATGTGCCAAAGTGGTGAAGGATGTAGAGAGGAACAAAACGCTGTAAGCTCTCTCCTGCCGTGGTCATTACGGAGATGACTGATTGCCTGGGTTCCCGGTGGCCCATCAGGACGATTGGTTTGGGATGTTTTCCTAAACCCTTCTGGGAGTGTGATGGGAACTAGGCCAGTCATGACAGCAGCTTACTCCTGGTAGCCACCTTTCCAGACATCTTGATCTTTTCCTACGTTGCAGGACGAGTGTATGCCAGTCATATGAATGGAGGAAGGGCCGTGGGAAATAGAGCCTGTGGGAGCTGCGTGCTTTGCATGTGGCAGATTGCTGCTCCATGGCCTTTTTCCCAGGTGCTCCCTCGACTTTGGTAGGAAATGGGTGCGTACGCAGCACAGCTGTTACGCACAAAAGATGTTTCCAGCAAGCATCAGACATAATACGTATGTTCAGTAGCTCTGGTTTTGGGGAGGGGAAGGTGCTGTAGCAAATGACTTGCTTATCACTGAAAGAGCCTGTCCTGCTGGAAGAAGTCACCTCCTCAGAGCGTTTTCCAGCTAAGTGCTACCTTTCCCCCTCTGTTACTTATATTATTATTTCATCAAGACAAGCAAGGTCTTTTATTCTTTTTGCACTCTTGGGCTGTCCTGTGCAGGAAGACTTAGAGATAAAATCCTTTTGTTGAGGGAAGCTGTTTATATTTTAGTCTTTGAATTTCCTTGCCTCTTGGAGGGGGTGTGTCTCTCCTTTTGTATCTCTCCCTCTCCTTACTGTTATCTTGTCTGACCCATTTTGCTGACAAAGAAGGCAGTAAAGAGAGAGAGACAGCAGTTGTTATAAGTGAACAGTTTCTCTACTTGCAGTCTTACAATGACTTCTTTTTTTTAAAAAAAAGTGTTCTTATGGCTTCTCTTTACAGTTGCTTCTGCTCTAGGAGTGTTTCTGCTCTAGGAGTGTTTTAAGTGAGAAAGTCTTTCCCCACTTGTGCATCTTTCTCCTTGCCTGTGGCTGTTGTAGGCAGTTGCATGACTGGAGGGCTGGTGGAGGCTTGCACCTTGCGTGGGGTCTCATGCCTCAATGCAAGCTTTGGAGAGTTATTACCATTCGTTGTGTAGCCCTGAGATTTTGGTGATTGGCAAGAGCAAGGCAGCAATGATGAGTTACAGTCATAGTCTAGACGACATTTTTGAGCTCTGTATGTCATTCTGGAGGGCTGTCAGCCTCCACAGCAGACCAGACATGGGAGGACACAAAGCTTAAACTCAGCTTCTTTCTCTTTTCTCTCTTAGTTGTTGTGAACTAGAATGGTTCTGAAAGTAGTGATCCTTCTATTTCTAAATCTGTTGTTGGTCTTGTTCAGTTTTTAAGTATTTTGGAATATACTTTTCCTTAAAATATACTGTCATGTACTTTTAATGGATTTGTCTAGCTTTAACTACAACTGTTGTTGTTATCATGGAAAAACTGCACCACAAGAACTGGACTAGAGTGAGAGATGAAAATAAAGAAGCTGCAATTTAGTTAACATTTTTTCCTGATTTCCTTAAGGAAACTGGTATAAAAACCCCTCAACTTGGACTACTGATACTCTTTCTAGATTTCAGAAATAATGAATCTTTCTTTTAAACTTCAACTTGTATTTTTTTCAACTTAATAACCCCCCCCCTCATCTTTACCTTACAGAAAATGGATTTGAAAGTTGAAATTTCTGATGTCTTTTCCTTGAATAAAAGTAATATTGCTATCTCACCTTCACTTTTTACTGTCTTTTAGGTTTCAGGTTAGCTAGGTTGTATTTGTTATACGCTAGCCAAAAGAAACTCGGGCCTACCCTTTAATGGGCTTTTTGAACTCTTACAGATTCTAGTTTTTGTTTTCTTCATGGGTGGCTTTTTGATTTGTGTTTACTGTCTTAAAAAATAAAAAAGGATGGGGCGGAGGGGGAGCAAACAATTTTTGGCTGTTCCTCTGTGAAGTCCCATCAGTTTCATGCTGCTGCTCCCCATGAGTATTATCAGCTAGCTCTGCCTCTCTCGTTATTTATGGCAGGGAAGATTGAGGGGAAACAAAGTTAATTGCCCAGGAGTCTGGATGAGATTTTGGGGATGAGGGAATGATTGTAGAACTCAGGAGATAAGGATTTCAGTTTTTTCTACTTTGTTTAATCTTACTGTGCTGGAACTCTTCCTACATCCTATACCAGACAGGTGACTTTCTCATGGCTGCTGCGCAGACCTATCTCTTCTCTCCTCTCCTATAACTTTGCTTTTCTGTGAAATTATTTAGTATTGGATTGTAAAATGTGGAAGGGGTTACCTGTGGGTCAGAAAATGGAGACCAAGAGCAGCAGTTTGTGGAGTGGCAACTTCATTCCTAGCAGGAGAAAGGATGAGAGAAGGCTCTTAAGCCTTCGTGACAAAGGTGGTTATGCCTCCTTGAGCAGTTTGGGCGAAGTTCAAGTGTTGGGTGAAACAAGCACAAAGCAAGCAGGGAATGTGCATGAGACACTTGGTATACCAGTGTGTATTTATGGCCAGAACTCCACAGTGGCCCTTGCTTGCATAGGATGGATTGGTGGCTCCCTGCTCTTATGGGAAGGTTAGTCTTCAAGTGAAAAAAGCAGCACGTGCTGGGAGCTGTGCTCTTTAAGCAGGCAGTAAAGTATAGTGTAGATTGGAGGCAAAGCAAAGGTTTCTGAGATCAAGAATAAAATAAAATAGTGATTCCCTGAAGAAGATCTTGGGGAAAGGTCTATGTTCTAGGACAGCCCAGGTGTATCTACTTATCCCAGACATAATAAGACAAAACATGAAAACCAAGGAAGGTAGAGGGCTGAAGCAAATGATTTTCTTTTATTTGGATGCTGAAAATCAGCCCTTGATCTCAGGCAAGGGTATCATGGCCAAAGGGAACTCTTCTTGATGAGGCTAAAGACATTACCCATTTGTTCTCGTGGTGCAGATTGCATCACTTCCCTTTGTCTCCACATGGAGGTTTTCCTTTCGTGAGTTCTGCTTGAGTGCATTTCTGAGAGGACCTGCCCTGACCAGGAGAAATTTCTGTCAGTGCTAGTTACTAGTTTCTCTAGGTCAGGGCAGCTTATCTTCCTGCTCCCCAGAACAAACCCTTCTCCTTCCTTTGCCCCTTTAATGCTAGTACCCACATGTACTGCAAGGACCTGTTCATAGAGGCTGTAATTAACTACATTAAACATTAAGGACATATATGAGGACGTCTAGAGAAAAGAAGATTGAGGGGGGATCTTATTAATACTTACAAATACTTAACGGGAGGATGCCAGGGGGATGGGAGCAGTCTTTTTTCAGTGGCGCCCAGCGATAGGACGAGGGGTAATGGGCATAAACTTGAACATAGGAAGTTCCATCTTAACATGCGAAGGAACTTCTTTACTTTGAGGGTAGTGGAGCACTGGAACAGGCTGCCCAGAGAGGTGGTGGAGTCTCCCACTCTGGAGACATTCCAAACCCGCCTGGACGCCATCCTGTGCAATCTGCTGTAGGTGACCCTGCTCTGGGTGGGGGGTTGGACTGGATGATGTCCAGAGGTCCCTTCCAACCCTAACCATTCTGTGATTCTGTCTATCAGATTTTGCTTTGAGCTCTGGGCAGTTTAAAAGTATTTGCTATGGGGAGAGACATGTTAACAGTGCACAGCAAGGGTCTCTAACTGCGTGATATAATTTATGGTACTTTTGCCCTTTGAGTGGCAATTGCATTGATTTTTCAATTAAAAAAAAAGCCAACAAAATGAACTTCAGAAATAGATACCTCTCCGCACAAACCACATAATGATGCCATGACTATTTAAAGGAGGGGACAAATGAGAGGATTAAATGCGAGAATGTTCATGTCTCAGCTCGGATACTTGCCACCATCCTTTTGATTGGTGTTGTAACAAAGGTAAGGAAGTTTTGTCACAAGGACCTTCTCACTTTCTCAAATCAAAACCCTGTCCGCCCCCCATACTGGAGCAGCATCCTGACTGCTAAGACCGTGGCCCTGTGGACGGTGATGCCAGCTTGATCTGGCCATACCCAGGGATACATGTTTCCACCCTCTGACTGTTTTTTTTTTTCCTTTGTGCCTGCACAGCTGTTCATGCAGCTTGGTAGTAAATTACATTTGGGAACTGAATTTTGCTTCCAGGTTGTTTTTCAGCTGAATCAGTTTGCTGTCTGGCCACGCAGATAGTTGTGCTGGCACAGTACGGGGGTGATGTGCTAGTGGGAAAGAGCAGCTGCTGCAGAGAGTGTGTCCGAGGCCCGAGAAGATGCAATCAGCAAGAGGGGAAATGGGTAATTTAATCAAGGCCAAATGTTTATTACCCTTCTGGTGCCTGTGAAATCTGAAAACTGTCTGTCAATGTCAGGGCATGTCACTGTCTCTCTAATTGGTGGGATTAGCATCAGGTTTTGGTTGCCATCTTCTGTTTATCACTCACTTTTACTCAGTCTTTGCATTTGTTATTTGCATCACTTGTGGATGAAAGTGAAAGAAACAGCGTTGGTAGTGTAATGTAACTGTCCAGACGTTTAGATTACTGTTGCAGCATTGCTACTTAGTGCTTGTGTGAAAAGGTGGCTGGCTGTGGCTTATCATTTCTAGAAGTGGCGCAAGAGTTGTATATTACTTCCTTAATAAAAAGCGCCAGGGTTGTGGAATGCACCTCAGCAACCTCAAACACAAGGTTCTGGGCATAGGAAGTAAAAAAAGAAAAAAAAAAAAAGTCAGATTGTTTTGGCGTGGGATGTTGGGGTGTGGGACATAGCAGGAACAAAGAATATTTTCTTAAATCAAGAAGTTGTTGTATGAGTGGTGTCATCGATTGGGTTTTGACTTGTCTTGTCCGTAGGTGTCAACAGATTAAGGGAACAGGACCAAAAAATAAACCTTAGAAAATCAGTGCCTCTCAACACTTAGTGTATGAAGTGTAGCACAGACTCTAAACAGGGTAAAGCAATTGCCTTGAAAACTGGATGGCAAGATGGCGATTGCATAGAGTAGAGAAGATTTGGGCTTGAAGAAGCTAGCTGCTTTTGAGATGAGATATTTGGGGCAAAGCTGTTGTCTCAGAAGAGATTTTTTTCTGATTTTCCCTCAATCGTGGGATGTGGTCCTGTTATCTCTGGAGGAGAATTTCCTGGGGAAGCTGTTTCGGGTGTTTTTTTGCAGGGGGAAGCTCTTAGGTCTGGACAATGCATAGCAAGATTTGCCCTAGCCAGCATTTTTAAGTTTGTGTCCACTGGAACTTCACATCCTGTTCTCCAAGGAATGTGAGTAGCTAAGGCCTTTATTATGTGATCTGAATTTGTTTATTCTATAATGACAATAGTTAACTACTTGAGAGAAATAAGACCCAGATAATGAGTAGAGAACACTGAGGAAATTGGTGATCTGCTTAGTCATGCAGACTCCATAAGAAATTGTTTGTTTGTTTTTTTTTCCTCTGTCTCCCTTAAAAAAAAATTTAGAGGTGCCTTTTTCTTCCTCCTGTACTTATCATAGCACTTGTGCAAAATGAGAGAGGAGATCTTGTATTTCAACTAAATCAATACTTTTGGTCAGTGAAATGCTTATTTTAACAGAATGAGATACAGAGCTGTTAGCCTCTGCTGCTAGTGTGGAACCTTTTTGTGAATATATATATATGCTTTTATTGTGGTGAGAAGGTGCATCCTCTAGAAAGCCTATAACTTTTATCATTTGCCTCCTTCGTTCCTAACAGGGATAGAACTATGAATGAAATTGAGTGAGGTTTTACAGCATTGCCAGTAAATCTGCTCTGGAAATGCCATGTAACTAGATTTCTCTGTTAAAGAATGCTATTAATTGTATCCAAGAACTCCCATCAAAAGAAGAGTTATACTCTTCAAATTTCTGAGTTCAGCCCTAATCAATAATGATGCAGAATTCCTACCATTACAGAAATGTGTAGTTTGGACAAAATGACTTGGCAACCTTGATTCAAGACTTGATAATTCAATAATCCAACTAATAATTCAAGAGGAGAGGAGGAAGAATAGAGATGGGACAAGAAATTCCATTCCTGTTATATTTTGGGAGACATCGGCAGCTGAATGTAGGGATGTTGACTTCTTGCAACATATGGTCCCCTTTGCTTGGGATGGTAACATGTCAACAGGACGCAAGAAGAACTGGCTTGTCTGCAGCTCCTTCTGTACTCTCTCGCTGGGTACGGCTGCCAGTCAAGCAGCATTTGCAAACGCTAAATGAGCTTTGATAGAAAAAGTGGTCACTTGGGGAAAGCAGTTGACTGAAACTTGCATTTAACTTGCATAGAGAAAGAATATCCAAAAGGTTATGGTTTTTTGAAGATCACAGCTGAATGCTCTTTATCATTCTGCTTCTGAATCTTGGAAACATAACATTTGGATTCTGCATGGGTATGAATATCTATACAGTATTGTCTGTTCAGTAAGAACAAGTACTCCAAAAGACGTTCCTAGCGTTTATGAAAGTTAAGTGAATTTATAAATTTGGGAGATAGTGACATTTTTACTCTAAAAGAGCTGTGTGTAGTAGCCAGCAACTACTTCTGTAGGTGACTGTCGTGGTGCTTATTCACCATACAATGTTTTTTAATAATTTGCTGATATGTCCCTTTTCAATTGCACCCTCCTGTCTTAGCATTGGATATGCTTGTGCCTGTTCATAAGGGTAATTATGTTCTGTTTAACATATGTTGGGACTGGACAGTTGGATATGTTTACCAAAAGGGTATGGTGACCTGCAGGGAATATTATCTCTATGTTAAAATTTGTGTATCTCCTTAACCAAACTTTTGTTGTGCTGCTTTTAAAGCTCTTTTGAAAGTAAGGTCAAGTATATAGAGTCATATACTCACAATTTTATAAGCCAAAACCGTAATATGTATATCACGTATATAGCTCAGTTTCTTTTGTGAAATAAGACTTATTATCCCTAATTTGGTGGGGCCTCTGCGTGTGTATGCAAGTGATCCCCTGAACGGTGTGTGGGATTGTTTGTCCTGTGTGGTGAGAGGCAGTAAGCTGCATTCTTTTCCTTTGCAGGTCTGTCCAAACCATTGGGAGGTTCTGAGCCAGCGAAACGTGACCAAAGTGGTGCTTATGTTACTAAGGACAAAACCACAGGAGACTATTTTGCCCAGTTGCTTTCCATGTGAGCTGCCTATAGTGTTAATCCTAAATGTTACCAAAACGTGCATTTGTGCAGGATAGATAAGGATCGGTGCGACTGTTTTATTTTGTCCTATTTAGTGGGAAAGGCAAAGATCAACAGGTTTTGGTGGCTTTGTTCTCAAAACCAGCAGAAAACTGACCTTTATAAGTGGCACTTCTGTAAATTTTTCCAGCACTGTGCAAGTAGAATGTTCTGTTGGAGGGAGTGACTCTGAAAGAAACCCATATTTCTGACAGATTTTAATCCTTTAATGGGTTTTTAATCTACAGTGGAATCCAATAAAAAATAGTTTAATGTCTGATTGCTTGACAGACTAGAGCAACTTGGGTCCAACATATGCTAATTGTCATCTTCATATCATGCTAGTTCAAAACTGTTTATTTCTATTTCCTCCTACTTCAGGATTTTTTGGTTTTCTTCTTTCTTTTTTTGCTTGTGTTCAAGTTTCTTTGGTAAACTGTAGGTGGCATAAGTAATGCTTTCTCATCGCTAGTGTAATTATCTTTGCTGGAGGTGGGGCAGGGAATAAAGAGGAGCAAAACCATGTTGAATTCTTTCTTTTTTCCTTAAAACTGCATAAACCAAACCCCCATGTTTTAAGTGCAGTTCTGAAGAGGAAGAAAGATGAGGCATCAAAAACAAACTCCCAGTCCTCTGCAAGTCTTTGTAATGAAATGCAGACATATGACCAAAGGAAGAGTTAAGTTGTGTTTACTTTGTGATCTGTTGATGACAGCGTGCAATGTGACTGGCGTCTGTCTCGTAGGGGATGGTGGATTGCCCTGGACCGCTGCTGATGGGAAAGCTTGTTTCCTGAGCAGAGACAGTCAAAGGCGATGAATCATTCCCCTCTGAAATGTGCTTCTCTGGGAGGCAGAGAAAGAAGAGTGTATGGATGGGGTGATACTGAGAACCGAGGATAGATCATCTTGGCCTTTCAGCATTGGGAAAACATGCAATTTTCCTCATTCTGAAAGATGAAAATATTGTTTGTGAGCTGTGTCAGTCTGTTCCTGTGGGATACTGTTCAAGGAGGTAACCGTAGTGTTAGCATATCTCAGTGGCCAAATCCATAGCTTGTCTTCGTAGAGTGACAGTGACTGATCTTTACTTGAGAGGGGATTAGCTCTTTGCCTTTTCACTCCTCTCTGTTCCACTGCTTCTGTTTATGTAATTTATTCTTGATTTATTACATAACTTCTTCTCTGGCACCTATGTATAACAAGAGCTTAAACTCCTAGAGGGATCTTTCAGTTATCTGGATCTTCCTTGCTTGTGGGAATTGGCTCACGTCTTGACATAGTTTGGGTACTCGCAAAGAGAAGGCTTGGCATACCTCTCCCACAAGCTGACTTTTAAAATCTATATTTTGGGATTTGAGAATGGTTATCATTAATGCAGGGTAAGCACATTTGCTCCAAATTAATCTGCTATATAAAATGTATCGAATATAATTTGGAATCCTGACGTGCCATGCCCTCCTGTTGAGTCTTCCCTATCATTTGAAATCTTTTCTCGGGATTTTACTCCTCTCGCAGGTACTGATTGTTTTTCTGTACCTATATCACCATGGGCAAAACCTGTAAAAGCACACTTGAAAGTGGCTTTTATGTTGAAATGTTGTTTGCTTTGAAAGCAGAAACAGTGATCAGGGAAGGAAAGTTTCCTTTCCTTAACGTTTTCTTTCGCAGGGAATGCAAGTGCCATTTGTACAGCAGTTGACAGAGTGAAAAACATAAATGGGGATTCTGTGAAGTGAGAGACAAAATTTCTGTTCGTTTGTGATGGTGTTAATCCAGATGAGTATCAGTAATTACTGGAAGCAAAACCAATCACATGCTTCTTACCTCAGATAGCCTGAAGTTTTATGCAGTGCAAAACAAACCACTTTTCTGGTGAGGACATTTCAAGTATTTCGAAGGAAAGTTGATTTATAGCAAGGTAATTTTTACTTTAATGGGATCAAATAAAATTGCTTTTAAAACCAATGCAACATTGTATAGGCAAATAATTATATACCTACATATATACAAACGCAAAAATAGTGTACCTCTGGCTCTGTCCAGAGGTAAAGAGCTTGTCAGTGCCTTATGAAGTCTGTGTGGAAGTGAGTGCTGATGTCTTTTGAAGAGTATTCAGCTTTTTTCTTTAAAGGTTACAGAATGTTGACGCTATCGGCAGCAGGGTGTACCCGTATCCCTTCTGAAACGCAGGAGAGACAGGACCCTGTGGCAGGAGGTTCCCGCAGCAGTTGATGGATGACGCCGGTGTGTGCCGCTGCCACCGGTCCGGGTTGTGTAATGATCTGCAGATGCTGCCATTGACTGGCGCTAGCTCTTTTTGTTCGGAAGCGCAGTGGGAGCCAGGCCTTATGTAATGTTCATTGTCACATTCTCCGTTCCAGCACTGTCATGTCAGCAGAGGGGAAGGATTAACTCTCCCTTTCCTTTCTTTATGGGTTGGTTTTAGGGTTGGTTGGTTGTGGTTGGTTTGTTGTTTTTTTTTTTTGCTTTCTCCCACCCTTTCTCGCAGCAGCTTTTGTTGGTTTTGTTGTCAGGGAACAGCCAGTTTCAGGCTGATTTTAGTATTGTGGTGCCTTTTAGGAAAGAGATTGTTAACCCGCAGAGAATAAAAGAGCAGGTCCTACAACTCTCCCAAAACTGATATATGGAAGCATTTTTTAAAGCACTCTTGTATTCTTTCTCTCAATTCCTTCTCCCCACAAACCACAGTGGGCTCCTTAATACGCGCATCAAATGTGGCCAAAGACTAGATGCATTGTGCCTACGTTTACACAGGGGAAGCACACTTTCCTGCCTTAGAAGGGTGGTCCTGGGCAAGCAGATCCTTTCAACTTACAATTTTACAGGCTGCTTCTTTTCCCTTTGTTCAGTCTAGTATTCCTGTAGAAAACACATTAGTTAGAGGGAGGATCAATGCCACTTAGTTTTGTTGCGATTTGAACAAGGGGAAGTGAAGGAGGAGAATTGTTTTCTTCCTTCCCAGCTAGCAGCGTGTGGCCACCAGTTATCCGTGAGTCACAGCTGAAAAACTGTATTGCTCGAGTCTTAACAGTCTCAGACTGCAAAGGAAGAAGGGATTTAAATCACGAAGTAATCAATTAAGGATGGCTTTACATGCAGTTTGTGGGGCTTATTGCTGGGGGAAAGAAGTTCCTCTTGATTTTTCAGTAAATGATTAAGTTTGCTTGGTTAAAAACATATAGGGGATCTGCTAGACTAGTATTGGTCAGTTACACTGCAGGCTCTTTTTATCCTTTTAAGTTATTGGTTCCTGCCCCACCATTTTTTATGTGATCACGTAAAATAGAATTGTTAATATGTTACACAACATAAATTTGAGAAGTTCTAATGTTGGTTAGAATCAAACTGTCTAAACTCATTGATCTTAGCTTATTTCTTAATAGATTTTTGAATTGAACAGAAAAGTATTTGTTGTTATTTTGCAGTAACATTGCAAGTCATTACTTGCAAACTGTTACACGATTTTTTTTATCTTGCAGAGAAGTTTAAGCTCATGGCTTCTTTAGTGACCCATCCGTATGTTTTATAATAATTTTCCGTGAGTTATTGAAGGCTACCTGTAAGGTACCAAAACTGTGCTAGCAGTGATCTAGCAAAAAGATGAGATTTCTCCTGAGGAGCCAGCAGTTACCTTCACATGCATCCAGTTTGAAGTGCTGGTGTGTGAGCTGAGTGTGTAAGGGGAATCTTATGGCTCCAACCAACCAACCGTTCTGCTGCCAAACAAAAAAGAAAAAAGATAAAGGAAATTATTATTACTATAAAACATGACTGCGTAGCAGAAACTGAAGAGCATTATGCAGCACTGACTTTGAAATACCTGGTTTTATGAAACTGTCTGTGCAAATCCTCTTGTGATTTGCCAGCATGCTTGATCCTGTTTCTATGGCCAGGCGCCACAATGACCAATGTGGAGTCTTGGTTACAAAACAGGCTTTAAGGGACAAATCTTGATGAGTCCCAGATATTGGGCTTGGCTGGAGGTTGGGGAGGTGATGGAATCCTCTTTACTATTCAGCACCGTAGTAGCATTAGTGTTAAACCTGCCCTTTCTGAAGGGATTTGTATGAGATGGGTGTGTACTCGGGAATGAGCGTGTCCTGTGCCTAAATCACTTGTGTTGTAGCAGGCAAAGAGCTACTGTAAAGCCACTTTGGCTTCTGTGGCTTCCTGGAGGTACAGGGGAATCCTGCTCCTCCTTGCTCAGGTGGGGAGGGAGTCCAGTCTGCCCTTTCCCGCATCCTTCCTTTTTACTTGTTTGTATTTGTAGTAGCTAAATAAATAATTGTGTAGTTTTTATAGTGCTGATGAGTCCTCTGATGAGAGTGGTGATGTTATACAGAAATGGGGAAAGTCACCAGATCCCATGATGTTTGCTCTTTCACTTAATAGTTTGGCTCATGACGTGCCTGACCCTGTGGTGAAAAACCATCCCTTAGAAGGGAAAAAGTTCTCTTTCGCATTTTTCTCTCAGCTTCATACATAAGGAGAAATGGTGATTTTTAAATCTTTGCAGAGTAAGAGAAAAACATGAGGACAACAGAAATGCGTCCAAATTTGTAAGCCCTTGAAGTTTCCTTAGTCAGCCCTGGGCCTCCTTTCTGTGCGGGCTGAGGAGGTGGCAGTCGTCACCACATGGCATTTACTTACTATCAGAAACGTTCTACCTTAAAAAAGCAAAGCCCGAAAAACTTCAGAGCTATTTTTATCTTTCTTGAAAGACACGACATAATACATGAGAGAGGCTGTCTTGGATGTTAATTTGATGTGCAGTTGATCGCAGGGTTTAACTACCTGGGTAGGATAAACATGACAACCCTTTTCTCCTCCCTGAGAATTTTTCCGTGTTTTCACCTCATACCCCGCCCCGTGGTCTCAGTGGCCTCACCAGCTGTTGAACTGGGCGCTACTCTATGGACTTCTGCCTTTCTGTTGTAAACCGTGGTGCAGCGGGTTTGGTATGTATTTCTGGGTGCCGGTAACCCTCCTTACGGCGTACGGCTCGGGGTGAGGCTGCCCTCTCTGCGGCAGGGCAGGAGGCTCACCGCTTCCTCGAATGTAGGACAGCCGGAAAGTCTGGACAAACGGTAACTTTGATTAGTTGAAGGTAATCTGTTTATCTCTCGCAAAGTGCCCTTCCTACAGCGATTACATGTTGAGCGCGGTGCCCCTGTGAGTGCAAAGGCAGGAGATGGGGCAGGTTGGAATAACTCAGCCATAAAACAGTAGCGGCAGCTACAATCTGGCCCTGTTGTGTAATTCCCCTTGGTGGAAGGCTCTGAACTGGGTCAGATCGGTGTGAGAAATGAGGGCAGTCTCGCGGCTGTGTAATGCCTACCTGCCTGTCGTGTCGTGTCCCCGCTGCGTGCTCCCGGTGCCACCTCGCAGGGAGGGAGCCCTCCCAGACCCAGCGCAGGGGAGAGCAGCCGCCGAGCTGCCAGAGCCCAGGAGGAGGAGGATGGGAGGGAGGAGGACAGGCAGTGGTTACGACTGTAGGCGCAGAGGAGTTAACCGTCTTTGTTTCACCTGGCTTCTGCAAGATTTGATTAAAGTCTTTCCGAAAGCTTCTGTTTAACTCTCCTGCATATGGCTGGGGCTGCTGGATGGTGTCAAGAGTTAGCTTATAAAGAACATGTACTTACTGCTAAATAAAAATGAAGCTTAGATTAGACCCCTTTTGTACTCCAGTCTGAGAGATAGCTGCTCTCCACTGGGCTTGATTTTATTTATAGAAATACAAGGACCCATATCCTTTCCTTTAAACAATTTTCAGTAAGTGTTTTGTGGTGGGGTGGTGGTTTTTTTGAGGTTCTGCAACAAACAATGAAATATGAGAGATGATACACAGGAGGATTCTGATGGGAGAAACTGTATCATGTGTCATTCTTTGACCTGGAGCATTTCGTGGCATTACAGCACTTCTGCTTTTCCCCGTTTGTAGATGAGAATTCATTTTAGTAGTGTTTGTATTTCTTCTTCCCCCCGCCCCGTTGGGGTTTTTTGGTTGGTGCTTTGTTTGCTGCAGTAGTTGATATGGTTTCTGACAGATAGCATGCAAGTTGCTTTATAGCACAGTATGGAAACATGGGAATAAATAAAGCCCCTTGAAATCCCAGCTGACCAGCAGAGACCCACAAAGGTAACACTGTTGACCATCTCCTTCTGAAACGTAAGGAAACACATGCAGCTTTACAGTTACAGGTTTCAGTACAACTGGTAAAGAGGAAAACAATGTGTTCCTTAAGGCTGAATATCAGCTGGAAGGGAACGGTGTTGCTATTTAAAAGTAAAAAATGAGCTGCTGTTTTGAAATACACACAGGCTTTAGCACAGCGTTCGTCAGGAAGAACTTGTGATAATAGATTGCTTTGTGTCTGCAGTGCTTGCCTGAAGTCACCAGATGTCAAAGTAAGGAGTGCCGGACCTCGCTGTGCCGGGGGTCGCCGTCTCGCAGCAGGCTGACAGCAACAGGGCTCCCTACCTGCCTACCAGCAGACCACAGAAGCTGAATGAATCTCTGGCTTGTGTAAACTGGCACAGTTCCACTTGAGCTAATTTAGATTTTGGCCTTTTCTACCATCTGCTTGACTAAGCCAACTTATTTCGTGTGACACGTGTAATAGTGTAGGGACTTCAGTTGTCTCTGCCTGGTGGTAAAGCGCTCCTGGGACCTAGCGGTGAAAGGCTTCCTATTCCACTACCGATCTCTGCAAAGCCTGTTCTTCCCTTGTGTTTATTTTCTTTCAGACACTCTTCAATGTTATTGAGGAGCTGAGAGGGGCAAAGCGGGAACTGATGACTTCAGCTGGTATAACTCAGCATACTTGACAGTTAGATTTTCAGCCCTGCTACAGGGGCATTGAGTTGTATCTTTAACCTTCAGGTTTCTGAGCTCATCTAGCTACTGCTGAAAAACATAGCTGAAAATGATTTTTTTTTCTGTTTCTTGAAGTGTTTGTAGATATGTATGCTGCTTTATCTGCTTAGAAATGTCTTTTTTTTTTTTTTTTTAAATGGCTGACTAGTTTTCAACATTTTATAGTTTACACTGGAATTGTGGCATAAGTAGGGGGCAGTGGAAAATGAATAACGAGGAAATGTTTCCCTCTTCTTTCTTTAGAGCTTTCCGGGGAATGTGTGGGTAGTAATTCTGAGGCTTGGTTTTTTTTTTGAACATATCCTTTGCTTTATGTTCCTCGAGATCAGAGTGCCTTCTTTATGTTCTTTTCTTGTTATGTTTCTTTCTTTTTTTCCAGCCATCTTACACAGCTCCCTAATGATAATTCTTTGCACACGGAAGAGGAGAGCCCAGATAGGCATCACTGCACAGAGGTGGCAGTGCATAATCTGAAGAGATGAACTCGTGGCTTCATGATTGCCCTGTCCCCGTCTTTAGGCTTTGTTGTTGTTTGTACCACGATTTCTGCTGTGATGCACTGGAGTAGTGTAACAGAGGAGTTGTGCACAGCCAGCTGTGGTCTTGTCCTTTAGAGGAAGAAAAGGCAAATTCTCTCTGATCCATCCTTCCTTTGTGTTTGCTTTTCTTCTTACTCTGCTTTACAAAGGCTATGTCTACGGCGTTTAAAAACTGGATCTTTGTCATCTTCTGTCCGTACCGTTCTTAAGGTAACGCTGTCTCTGCTCTGTCGGTTGGAACGGAGACTTGAGATGGTCTGCGATGAGTAGCTGGGTGACCTTCATGGCAGGTACAGCTAAGTCAGGAGGGTGGTTTCTGTCTGCAACCTACAGTTGGTATACTGCGATGATGTTTGCAGTGCTCAGGGATCAGGGTAACATGCATTGATGCTTGGGGTCTTTCTGCTGTATACATGTCAAGGATACCAAGAAAGGGGTGTTTTTTTGAGTGATTAGTTAATATATTGGTTCTGATATTGATCTACGATGCTGGGCCTATATCATTATGATACATTGTTTATGGCATCCATTTTCTACACAGGATTTTGTGCACAGTCTGCTATAACAGTTATTTAAAAGACTGATGGCAGATTTGTGTTTTTTATATGTAGTAATTCTGCTATGATTTTGAGCCTTGAGGCTCAAAGGCTGGGATTTCCTGGGCTCATTATGTACCTGTTTTCTTTTCTCGCAGGGCTGCCTCACGGTAGAACATGAGCAGGTAATGCACAAGGAGCACCACTGGGAATCATGTCAGACGAGTCAATCTCAGGGAGTGATCCGGACCTGGACCCGGACTTGGAGCAGGAGGATATGGAAGAGGAGGAGGAGGAAGATGAGGAGGAGGCGATGGAGGAGGACAATGATGGGGATGACGAGGAGGACTTACTTGATGAGAGTGGTAAGCGAATGGGGTTGTGAATCTCTGCATATGTTTGTTATACAAAACTGGCGTTACTAATTTTGGTGAGTGGCACCTTGGTAGGTTGCATAAGGGTTAAGATTTGTCCAGCGCTTGGTAGGGAGAAGTGCTTATGTGGGTGTTTAGTTTAAACAGGGATTTAGAGTAGGTTAAATTTGGACTCCTGGCCAAAAAAAAATTCCATCATGAAAACAAGCCACAAGCATAAATTGTAAGGAGGGTAGAGTTTTTAACACAGCTACAGATTCTGGGGAAACAATTATATTAAGAAGTAAATAAATCCATTTACAATTACTTGTATTATTAAAAGGATCTGGTGAAATTAAATATATTTACATCACTGGCTTGCCCATAGGTAAACAATTCAATGGATGCTATGGGCAATTATCATTCACTTATGATAATAAACTTTAATAAGTGGAAAATGTTCTTTTCTGACAGCATACAGGTTTGGGTTTGTTTATTTGTTTTATGGCATGAAAGGTAGCAGTGCTGACTAAGTAAGTTGTCACCTTCTATCCTCACCTACTTAAAACTTCCCCGGTCTCCTCTTCAGTTAGGGCCAATATAGCTGTTTGTGGACCTGTGCTGTGCGGGTTGCATTTAAGCAAGATTGGGTAACTGTTCTGGTTCATGGCTTGATCCTAGAAGTACGTTTGTTGGTCCAGCAGAAGGGATGATGGCCTAGGGCACGTGCACAGGAGTGCATGGCTCAGGTGGGAATTCGCCCTTTTATCGTATAACTACAGCCCAAGCCTCAGGCGATGCTCGCTATGCTTCCTTTAAAATTGTGATTTTTATTAATTTCAAAGGGCGTGCAGATTTTTGAATGTACCTACTTCAACCTTCCGAGAACAGTCTTCCTTTTCTTGGCATAGAATGTGTTAAAGACTCATACTTCTCTCTTCTTCTAGGTATTAAAGTATTTTTGGTTTCAAAGTACATTGTTGTCCTTGAGGGTTGGTTTGGGTTTTTTTTATATGCTTTCAGCCTCGTGCTACTGTTCTGATGCTGTTCTGATTTAAAATGGTTATAAAATGTTTATACAAATGAATTTTATTCCTCTGGTTTTATTCATGTGATGGCTTTGTCTAATAAGAAGGTAACAGAGATCAAAGTGTTAGTTCAGGTAAGAAACAAAGGAATTCCCAGGAGAGATAGGAAAAGAGGAGATTACTTTGCCTCAAAGAGACTGGTGGTGACCTTGTCACTTTGTTCACAGGAGCCTTCACCCAGTGGAGCAATAGGAAGCGTGACGTTGTAGACAAACTTTTATCAACAGAGAGTGGCTGTATGTCATGTCCAAGTGGATCATTCTCTATGGTTGTTTTATCATAGACCTATGTATTTTGTTATCTATATCTATATATTTTGGCTGAATGCTCATAATCGTTTGCCAGGATTATTCTTTCCAAAGCAAACAAAATTAATGTAGGTGTATCAGAACATCAGTAACTGTTAATGACAGCTGTTTATTTTCATCTTAAAACACTAGAACCATGTCCATGCTTTATATTTCTTTATTTACTAGTTAAAAATAAATTTTAACAAATCTAGGAAATAATGAAGAATAAAAGGACAATTTACATATAACTAACATGAAATGTTTTTACAGTTGTTCATTAGGTACAGGAAAAACCCTCTTTTACACAATCTGAGCAAAGCTAGATTGTTTCTGAGGTTTCAGATTGATTCAGCTTTAATTCTGTCTGCCAGAATATCAGGATGCTTTCTGTGTGCTTAGCTGCGTAAGTATTGTTTTCTGTGGAGGTGTCCACTCTGCTTTTCTTGATATCTCTTCACAGCTGCATACGGCCTCAGAAATGTCATTTGACATCTATATTACCTTAGATCTAATATAAAACCAGTCTCCTATTTGGCCTATGAAATATAGCTAACTTCCGAGTTAAGAGGATCATTTTATTTGGCCTGTCTGATGTTTATAGTCCCGTCTCTTTGTAGATGACCCTCATTCATAAAAATCTTCTTAAGATCAGGCAGTTACTTTTATTCACAAGAAGGAAGGAATTGGTGTAATGTTTATACTATGAACCTTTTAAAAGCTTAATTTTAATAATTTCTGTTAAAAGTTTGTTCTCCCTGTTCCCAGCTGTGCTCTTCTCCTCCCCTCCTGGTATTGTGGTTGTTCCGTAGATGTTCCATTAGGGATCCTGGGGGGATCCTTCCCTTGTGGATGGGCTCTTGCATATTTCTAGCACTACAAGATTTAGATGATTATTAATCTTTCACAGTTATTTCCTTGGAAGCGTGACAAGCTGTGTATACATTTTCTCCAAACTGAAACTGATTACTTGTTTTAAGTAATAGTGATTATAACAATTATAAAACTAACATTTTACTGCTTGCTTGCAAAACAGTGGCTTTGTTTTGAGAATGTAGGTTTTCCATGTTTTGATGGTGACTCAGATTACTTATGAACCTTTCAGGGTTAGTGTAATATTATCGACACCTGTTAACGGTGAATAGTCTGGTCTCAGACTTAGCAGTGACTTGTGTTTTGCACGTTTAACCTGTTTTTGTATTTTTGATATATGTTGTGTGTGGAATTAATACTTTTGGTGGTTTCAGTTTCAGAATTTTCTTTGGGTTCTTTTACATTCTGGTAATTAAGAGTGCTATCTTCAGTTTTGGTGCAGTTTTTCCCATTTCTGCTTTGAGAAGCTGAAGTTTTGTTTGCATTTAGTGTAGACTGTCCCATAGACGGTCTACAGTTTACTTTGGTTTGGATGTTTATGGTGCAAACTCTGTCTTGATGAAAGCAGTTCTTATACCTTCTCCCTCTGCCCCTAAGGAAGAAAAAGAACACAGAAGGCTAGTTTTCTGAGTATTTTGGAATAAGTGGGAGTTAATGACCACACAGCTTACATCCTTTGTACATTTCTTCAGTGCTGGTCAGTTAATGAATCTTAACATCGTGTGTAGGGGCTCATAGCTTTAGTCTTTTTCTCGAGAGCACTTCTTCCAGGACATACCTACACCCTGACACCTACAACCCCTTCCTAGTGGCTGCCAGACTGCACACCCATCCTAGCAGCTTCAATCCTAGCTGGAGGCTTCCACTGCTTTTCCAGCCTTGTCATCCCTGCCCACTGCATCTGTTTTCTCATCACTTGTGGGTAGCAGCACTTGTTTTATCATGTTCGATTTTGTGATCTGTGCGTGACTGCTAAGAACTTTTTTTGTTAACTCCCTAAATCCTTTTCACTAGAAGTGTGATGTACTGATAACTGTAGAGATAAAGGGCTGTTTCAAGTCCTGCACTTTTTCTCTGATCCTAGTGGTTGCTCAGGGCTGTGTAGCGCTCCATAGGAATAAAAGCTAATTTGAGCAAAGAGGAAACAAACCTCCAATATGGATTTTACACATCATTTCAAATGCAGTGACTGTTCATACCTCGGAGCTTTCCCAAGGAGCTTTCCTGTTGAGGAATGTTTGAATGAATCCCACTGCAGTGCTCTGGGGTTTTTTCACTTTCTGAATGTCTTTGGATTATTCTGATTGAAGTCTCTGGAATTCATTGTCTCCTAGTCAAACATGTTGCTGTAATTCTGCTATTAATAGTGAGGGCAAGTTCTTGTTTTCTTACCTCTGAGTATATGGGTTAAACAGGTTTTTTTAAGTGTAGTTCAGGGGTAGAAGTGTAAAGACCTGTTTGTTTCAGTTTTCTGAAAGATGCCTGAGTGAGCACATGCGTTCAGACACTGTTCTCAAAGGCTGCCGGTTGTGTTTGCGTTACAGGGTGTGTGGTACAACAGACAGGGATTGGACTCGGTGTTTCTGGGGTACAGCAGTGGACAGTTTTCCAACACCATGGCAGTACTGCATTTCTTAAGGTACAGATGTACCAGGAAACACCAAATAACAGTGTATTAGATGCCGCTATTCTGCTATGACGATCTGCATGCAATTAGCCTTATCTTCTGCCCTGCATCATCCACTTTGCCTGTTCTCTCCTGTCCCATCCCTTCTTTCTTTCCCCAGGGCTGAGGGCTTGCTAGCTCCATGGCATCTCTGTTTAACTAGTGGAGAACAGGAGAAGATGGAGGCAATCTGCGCTCCATCTTCCCACCTTGGACTCGTACTGTTCTTCCTCCTCCCTGATAAAGTGCTGGAGCAAAACCAAACTGTTGTGTGGGCCTTCTGTGGACATGTGGACCCTAAGAGAGGAGTGAATAAGGAGCACAGTCATGTTGGTGGTACAGTCGCAAGTCCCAGGAGAGTGGAGGACACACAGGTGCCTGTGCTCTTTTGCACTGCAGCTTCTTAGTAGGGTGAAGGCACCAGGGCCAGGTCTTAGAACCTCTGAAAGACTGGCAGAGGAGGTTAGTGAGGGTGAAGAGAGACCCTTTTCCTCACCCTAGCCTCTTAAAACTCTGCTCATCCCTGTCTGTGACATTTGATCCTATCATGACAGATTCAAACAGAGTTACCTCATGTTTCTGGAATATGATCCAGAACGTATTTCAATGGTCGCTTTTTGTTTGAACCTGAGTGTGCCACTTGGTAGTCACAGTTTTGAGTTTCCCAAGATGCCAAGGCGGGAGTACTTCACTTCAGATGACAGCCACTGTCGATTCAGGCTTGAAAAACTCTTTGCTTTCCTTCAACGCTTGCTAGAGGAAAGCCTGTTCAGTTAAAGGGGTGCTGCTAGATGAGCTTTGCATACAATTTTCACTTGGTGGTTGGCATGAAATTACAGCAAGAATGGATTTTGTTTAATGTGGTGTTCCTTTGTGGCTCATCATCATGGTCCATGCAGCAAGGGGTGCAATTACATTGAAAGTGAAATTGATTTGTAGCTGCCTGGATAATTTCCTTGTCTAACCTGAGGGGGAAAATCAGTAGTTAACACCATACTTACTAGTAAGTTCATTAGTACCCGGAGTTATTAAAGCTGAAATTATTTTGGAAATTTGTTTTTAAAGTCATGTGGAAGCGTGGGTTAATACTTTTTTGAACGATACATGAATACATCCTTGAGGTGCAGGGAGCTGCTGCTCATTTTGGGAGATGGTGTTATTCATGTAGTTCCCACCCCAAAGTTGTTCAGTCTTTTCTTCTCCCCAGCAAAGTGCTGGAACAAAACAAAACTGTGGTGTGTGTAGGAGTCCCCAGCTGGATGTGTGGGGTTGGGAACAGAGAAAATATCTGTCCTTAGAGGGGAAGAGAGGAAAGTCTTTGGTATAAATCTGTTCGTTTAGCAGGCTCCTCCTGGTCACGTACATGAGTTTTTTTGCTTTTCATCTGAAGTTATTCTTATAAATTAGGTCATGTTATACTCACCTGTATGAAACTGAGAGGCAGAGGAAGAGTGTGGAGGCAGTCTCCTGAATAACACCCTGCTAAATGATATCCTATTTTGTATCATTTTATACCCAGATTTAGAAAGGCCTATACTGCTGAAGGGAGAGAAAAAAAAAAAAGGCGGGGGGAAGAGCTGCTGTTAGAAAGCAATTTACCTGGATGTTTTACTTGATTTGGATGGTCCTGCTTGTATTGGTAAATGGAGATTAGTCCCAGCAACTTGAAATCTTTTTGTCATCTCTTTTGTGTCCTGGTTTGAGGTAAAACAGGACCAATTTTGTTCAGTAACTACTTCTCAGCTGGGCCTCTTCTAACTCCTGAAATTAACAGCCTATTGTGCAGACGCTGTTGGCTCTCAGAGCGATAAGACCTATGTTTATAGCTGATGCCCAGGCATGGCGTGCAGAGAGGCTCTAACACCCAAGGCCAGCGAGCTTTGTTATTTGCCCCCTTGAAGGGTCAGAAGCGGAAAAGCGTAGAGGGGTCCCACCTGCGGGGAGGAGCGGACTGGACAGGTGACCCAAAACTGACCAACAGGGTATTCCATCCCATCTGCCTCAGGCTCAGTATAAAAACTTAGGGATCAAAGGGTCAGCCCTCTTTCTTCAATGGCCGCTGTCCGAGGAGGACTCTGTTCATCTGCCTCTGATCCCGATCCTGAATCCAGATCCAGAATCCAGTTCCCGTCCATCACTGACTCCAGTCTGGGACTTCCCCAGTGCCAGCCAGTGAACTTGGTATGGTATTGTATATATTTCATTATTTTCTTCTTATTTTGTTATTAATATTTCGTTAAAGTAGTTTAGTTCCTTCTAAACTCATAAGTCTCTGTTTGACTCCTCTCTCTTTGAAGAGGGGTAGGGGGGAGTATCTGTTTCTTGCCCGATGGCCAGTTCGGCCTAAACCACAACATTTTGACAAGACTGCACACTGTTTTCTCTTAGGAAACACTGGTTTTAAGTTGTCCTCCCCATCTACAAGAAAATGAAATGCTTTCCTTAAGAAGAGGAGGAGCAAATACGTACTTCTTTGATCTCTCAACTCCTTCTGGAAAGCAGCTTTTCACAGCTGTGTGTTTGGGTGGCATCGATGGTAGATGGGCATCCCAAGGTCGAGGCAGCCTCAGGGACTGTAGCTGCTCTTTGAGGAACCCTTTAATGAGATGCTTCCATCTGCTGCAGTACACCGGCACAGTGGACTTGATTGCTTCTTGCTTTCTGCCTCAAACTGGTGATAGATGTGCTTTGATCTCTTGTCCTTGTTGTTTAGCTGGTGGCAGGGGCCAAGGAAAGGCGCAGACCTGTCAGGGTAAGCTTGGAGTGGAGAGGAGGCACTTTGTTGGTTGAAAACGGATGAACTGGAGAAAAAGAGGGAGAAAGAAACAAAAGTCAGTACTTGGTAAAATCTAGAAAAGCACTGGAAGATGATCAGGAGGGTTCCTTTCATTTGAAGCTCTGCTGTATTCTGTGTGTACCTATGCTAGGGTAGTGGGTGCCAATAAGTCATAATCCTATAATTTAATCTGCAATTTACTGTTTGCACAGCGCAAGGTGGATATCTTGAGGCGAAGAGTGGTGACTGACATCTTTCTGTTTTTTTTCCTTCTTGGTGGACTGTCCTATCTTGATACTTTTATTTTGGTTGCTTGTGGCTGGATGCAGCTCCCTCTAGAGTCCACCAGTGCTGTTTCTAAAGAACCTAGAAGGGCATGTCCTGGGGAAGCAAACCTCGTCTCAACAGTAAGTTTGTTGCCTCTGCAATGGCCCTGATCTTTGTAAGCCTGGGAAACCAAACCTGAACGTCTGTGTACCACGGGGAACTTTGATGTTCTTAAACAACCAGGTAGATTTTAATGCTTGGAGTGACTTTTCGTAGACTGTCTTCCAAGCCAATTATTGCCTGCGAAGAGGATGGCCCGTGTGGTATCATAGAGGTACAAAAGTAATCACCGCATGTGAAAGAATATGCTTGGGGATTAATATCCTGCATATTGGTACGTGTTTAAACCTTATCAGATTTTTATGGGAAACTGCATTATCTTAGAAAACAATCCTTATGGATCGGGGTGTTTATATGTGTTTTATTGTGCAGGTGCAGGCTGTGGGGCTCAAGCTCAGGTCAGCTGGTTGTGGATAACTCAGCCAACCTGCGTCTAACTGGAGATGCTGGGTACATTTCTCAGGTGCCTTGCTATAACTAAGAAACGGAAGAGGGTTTATTGTTTTCTCAGTTCCCGAGAGGAATAAGAGCATCTCCAAAGTTGCTTTGTGTCTGTCAAGCATACGCTCTCCACCTCCGCAAATCTTATATTTGAGAGTTGTGTTGGTTTCCTAAGACCCAGAAAGTTAGGAACTGGCTGTCTTCTGTGTTTCCACAATCCAGCTGAATGAAATACAAAAGATATAATTAGTATCAAAGGTGGAAAGAGACTGGATACTGGCGTTTGCCATTTTAGCCATCCTGCTCACTGAGTAGTGCAGAGAGGTTACATTGAAATTGCAGGGAAGAAGGTTTGCCCCTCACTTGGGTAAAAGCCCCACTGATTTTTCTGGGAACTTTGCTTCCTTACAGACGGCTGCATATTTTACCCGTTATTTTTATTCTGGCAGTTTCCCTGTAGTACAGTCTGTCTTTCAGAACAAATGGTGTTTCTGTGTGCAGTCTGAGGGGTTTGGACCTGCCCGGCTAGCAAGTGTCTGTGTACCCAGCACGTTGTATGGGAGCTGCTAATGCCCGTGCAGACCCCGTGGCAGCCACCCAGCTCCCTTGAAGTGGCTTTACTGGACTCACTAAATGGTGACATTAAAAAAAAAAAAACAACACAAAAAACCCAAACAATCAAAACAAAACTCCTCTTGGGTGCTTTGCTGGGAACAGCCAGTCCTGTGCGCTTTGTTAGTTCCCTTTCTGCCGAGCTGCAGGTCGCCTTACTGGGCATTTTGTTTGTGTTGGGGCAGTTTTGGTTGTCGGGAGGTGATAGAGGCAGGTGGAAGTCCCTTGTCTACGGGCTCTTTGCCCGTAAATCTGGGAGGAAATGGGGGAAGGTAACAGGAATGGAGAGGAGAGTGGGAGGAGTGGCGCCTGGGGTTTGTGGGGGTTTTATTGACTGATTCCAGCGTTTTGACTAACCCTGTGAACTAGGTTATTCTCAGCGGGGTGAGGTGTGGCTTGACGGCTGCTGTGGGAAGGAAGGATGAGATCCCGAGGAGAGCTGTCCCCTAGCCCCCTTCGCAGGGGATTGCAGACTGACGATGTTGCAGGTCAGTCACCGAGCCTTTCCCCGTCCGCCTGCTCCGTCTGAAAGTGCGGACTCGTTCCCTGTCTCCTCTGCTTATCCGAAGCAGGGGGAAGCTCCAAATGAAAACGTTTGTGGCTCCTCGGCCCCTCTCCCGGGCTCCCCGACAGCGGCTTCCTTTTTGAGAGGGTGGCACAAAGTCTGGCACAGCCCGAGTGTTATATAACCTGGAGTAATGACTTGCTTTACTTCTTTAAAAGGAGGTGATGACGCCAGAGCTCTGCTTCCTTCAGACCCGCCGATTGGGCACAGGGACTGGCTGATCTCGTGCAATGATGTGGTATTATAACTAGCTATGGGGTTGGGTTTTTTTTCCTCTTTTCTTCCTCCTTCCCTTTGATCTATTGCGTATCATGGGATACAAAATAGAAACCCTTCTATGTGGTTAAGAACAGCCCACGTCCATGGCTCTGTATTTTCTATATCTATGTAAATGGATTTTTTTTCAAATGTTGTTTTTTTTTTTTTTTCTACCTGTAGCTACATGTTCTCTTTTCTTAAAGCTGCCACAGGGAGCAGGGTCAGTGAACGAGTGGTTATTAGCCGAACAAAGAATTGCTCCAAGTCTTCCATGGAGAGAAGTATCTTGTTTCTTCCTGCTTTTCTGATAGGCTTTGCAGGATATGCTTTATTGGTCGAAAACTTGCTTTTCTCATTTCACAAAGCAGCCAGAGTCTCTGACGAAGGACAGTCACGCTTACTTCTCTGTCACGTTTGGTACCGTTTTCTCCATGTATGTTTTCAGTAGTCAGCTTTGCAGCACACTGAGTCATTGCTAATAGATACTGTACTCTGTCATCTGCAACTTCTGAAACCATGATGAAATCACAAGGAAACTAATTAGCAAATTTGTAACATGGTATTTTCCCTCTTGCACAGGTAAGGAGTGGCAGAGTGACTTTGCCAAGGTTACCTGATGAGTGTGATGAAGCCAAAGTCAAAATCCTCTGCTTTACTTTTTAGGCAGCGCCTCTCTTATTTTCAAATGTACTGGGGGAAACGCTTCTCTGTTTTGCATTTGAGTTTAAACTATGCAAGGGGTCCTTATTTTCATTTTTCCTTAATTTATCTGATATTGTGCTGTTTTTAATGACTGATTAAATAAAATGTGCGTGTAGCTATATGTTATACAAGTACAATATTTTTAGCCAAGAAGTAGCAGCAAGTTTGGAAGGAGATGAAACTGTTTTAATTAAATTAGAAGTATTCTTCAGATTTTAAAACACAGTATCACATCACAGTTATTTGCTTTATTTGTCATTTTAATTTCCAGCTTAGGCTTTATAGAAAACTGCAACACTGAACTTTCAGAACTGTCTGGCTCATCATTTGGATCAAAGTTTTTTTGATGCAATACCCATTTTTTATTTTAATAACAGTAGTTTGTACTACAGATGTTGGAAATGTCTTGTTCACATTTTCTTCAACAAGCAGTTCACTGACTCAGTCTCAAAAAAAAAAAATCTAAGTAGGAGTCAGAAGACATTATTTTCACTTGCAAATGTGCAAATAGGAACGAGACAGGAGAAAGCTACACAATAAGATCTTTTGGGGCTAGGTGAACAGAAACTTCTAGTTTAAATCTCTGTCAAAACAAATTTTGCAATTAAAACATCTGTAGATCATCTTCATCTGTAAAATATTTAAATACTTGAATCGTTAGAAGCAATTTTAAAATGGTGCTTTTGTGTACTGTTAGCTTGTGATTTATGTCAAATTTGCACTTAGATGAAAACTGGAATGAAATTAAAGTTGTACAAAAATCACTCTTGTGCACATTGTGTCATCTTCAGCAGAAATGTAGCAAGTTATAGGATGAGATGAGAATCAGTTTCTTGAATATAACTGCGATTGTAACTCAATGGATTTAGCTTTGATTAAGATGATGATAAATATCTATGATCTAAATGATGATGATCGAAATCCTTTGACTTAAAAACATTACGTCTTGTCGAATAACAGCTTGTTTTCTTCAATAGATATAAACAACCTTTGAAAGCCTGGGACTGAAGTCTGAAGCAGTATACGTTTTGCCAGTGATAGTCTGAAAAGCATTTGCAGAAGGCAGTGTTTCATCACTACCTGTATTTTGTGTAATTAGACTATTGTTACATCATGTACCACCTCCCCTCCAGTTATGATTTAGCTGTGTGGGAAAGAAAATAAACCAAGATTTATACGAACACAAATAAAATGAGAAAAAAACAGATTGATTAAATCTTATGCTTTACAGTTCAGTCCAAAACTCACTGAAATCAATGAAAAGACTCCCCTAATTTTCCATGGTTGGTTTAGATCTTATTCAAAAAGAGTTTCTACTACAGTGTTTGTTTAAAAAGCAAATGATTCTCAAAGCCCAACAATACTCAGTTGCCAACAAATAGTGTTGTAGAGTTCAATTCTGGCTGAACTGTTTTAGATTGAGAAATGCCACCTATACCATGACCAATGCAAACCCCATACTTGTCGTGTTTTCCATGTTGCTAAAACAACACGGAAAGCAGGACAAGGAAAGTAGCCTTAATGATGTTTCTGTGTGCTACTAGCAGCTGATAATCGAGAGTGAAATTTGGCTGTCAAGCCTAGTTTGTGTTTAATAACTTACAAACAATTCAGATTTGTAGGCAGCTTCTGCACACCCCACTGATCACCAGCAGGTAGAGGAGCAGCTGGTGGATGTGGAGCACGCCTGTGAGAAAGCTGTGGGATGGGGAAGGGACTGCACAGCCAGCATGGAGCAGTCGAGGCCAGACAAGGAAGGTCTCTTCTGTTCTGCAGGGTGGCCATGAGGGTGAACAGCACATGGGACGGTCATTGGAGGAACCACCCCAGCGTGCAGGGACCAAGAGTGTGGTGGCACATTATGGACCCAGTGCTTCTCACCCACACTGCCCTTGGTGGGCTTGGATCGGGTCAATGTTGAGCAGTCCCAGAGCTGCTTGGCCTGCAGAGCTCAGCAAGGGGAGCAGTGGGTTGAGAGAACCAGGTTTGAGGTGGAAAAAAGGCATGGGGGTGGGGAGGGAGCTACTCCAGCTTGAAGGGATGGGGGAGGAGAGTCACTTGTGATATGTTTTGGGATATTTTGTTGAAACTTTTTAGTTGAACTGAGTTTAGGTTGATCCCCTTCAGTGTTCTTGGCTATACAGAGGAGCTAGTGTCCTGAAAAACTTTATGATCAAGCTTCTTATATGTGCACACAGATTTAGGTGCGAGTTTTAACCCTTATGAATTTGCAGTGCTCAGGGATGATGACATTGCTGCTAAAAAGACGTGTTCTGAAGGGCCTTTATCTTGATATTCTATGAAAATACAAATTTTAGATTAATTTTTTTAAACAGGGGAATCTCCTATGTTGTTTGCAAGGGAACCTTCCAAGTGACAAGAGTTTCTTGAGAAGCCTCTTCTGATGTACAGCACAGTCGTACAATTGCAAAGAGGTTGTGGCCGGAGCGTGGGGTAGGTGAGGTCTGACAGCTAGGTAAGATTTCAGACCCTGTAAGGGAGGGAGAACATTTTTCCTCACTGGCAAGGCCGGCCTCACAGAAAAGCTATTCAGTAAATGGGCTTATCTATAACAAGATTACCTTCCATGAGGAGATCATTTTATAAACTGACTGTTTCTGGCAGATCTAATTCTTGGCTGTGTGAATATGTATTTGTCATGGCTGACAGTGATGGCCCCACCGGTAGGCTGTTGTGAGTAGAAAAGCTGGAAAAAATCCTTTCCATTTTGCATACTAGGGTGAAGAAGGAAATTCCCTTTTTATTGCTCTGTGCAGAAGGACAACAAGTGTAAGTCGCATCTTTCCCTTAGTGAGTGGATCTTCCGTTTTCCTGATGCTTGACTGCTGTAATAAGCATGCCTTGGAAAGCACCCAGTTGCATTTACACAAATACTTGTCTTTAAATCTTGCTTCCCAGTTTCCTAAATCTGTTAGGTCATATGCTGAGGTCATGTTTGGTTATTTATTCCAACCCTACAAAGTCCTTATAAGGCCTGCTGCAAAATCCTCAGCTATGTACTTTTCTTAATATATTTGTCCCTCTTTTCCCCCTTGATGACCACTGTGTGTTCTTATGTACTAGCTAGGCTATGTGAATCTGTGACATAGGTGAAAGGCTGTCTTGTTCCCGAGCTGCTTCATTTTAAGAGTTCATCTTTTCTTTGGTAAAATTTATATGGCTCTAATTATAAAAATAGCACCTTGGGTTTGTTTCGAAGTTGTGATGTACCCTGAAGGAACGAGGATATTTTGGTGGCAGCAAGCATTCACTGCGCTTTGCCACCCCCTCGAATGAAGGGTCTCATTAAAACATCTGAAGTCACACAAAGGGTGACGAGGCTCTGCCCTGGCGGTGTTTGCAGCCCTCTAGATCAACCTTTACTGCTACGAGCGCAGCACGTTGTGCTGTTCGGTCCCGGAGCCCTGCAGGTCCGTGCCAGAGCTGTTCAGACACAGCCTGCTTCGGGCTTCTTGTGCCCATCCTGGTTTTCCCGACTCTCGCTTGCCAGTTGTTTCAAGCAAAGAGCTGACTTCATTACGTGGACAAATGCTCGCTAGGAGCGAGCTGATTTCATTATGTGTCTATCAGCCTGGGTTTGTTGTTTGTTACTGGCATTGGGTGTGCCTGTGAAGGGAACCAGGCGTGGAAGAAGTCTCTGTAGCACCGAAGGAGACCAGGCATGATGGTTAGCCTTTAGGGGTTCAACCACAGCTTTAAAGTACTTATTCTCTCCTCTACTTACTTATTCTCTCCTGTAGCTGTCCTTCTAGTGCAGATGGATGATGGGGGGGGGGAAGGCTCACTTAGAATAAGCTTGTGCTCCACAAATTCTGAAAGGTTGTTTCCTAAAAACTGGGAAGTCTCGTTCATAGTCCCTTTGCTGCACTGAGAGCCTTCCGCAGACTAGCGGTGCTGTACGAGCTGCTGATTTAACGAAGCGAACTGCAGGATGCTCTTTTGCCTATTACAGGTTACTAGCTCCCAAGGATTCGCTCAGGTTTCAGTTTCAGTTGTCCAGGTTTCTTGGAAATTAGCAGGCATCATGCAAATAGTTCATAAAATCACAGATGCCAAGATAATTTTCAATGCCGAAAAGGCTGTACTTCTTTTTGCAACCGATTTCCCCCCGCTCTTTTCCTTTTGTGCTGTGAAACTTGGAAGAGGGGTTACGGTCCTGCGTGTCCCCTGCTCCAATCGTCCTGTTGTCTGTTGGGATTCCCCTTGCGCGGGGCCCCGCCGGAGCCGGAATGGTTATGTAAGGATTTTTATTTTATTCTCAGTCTTGGTCTCTGCCACTAGTTGAACTGGATCACGGGCTGCGTGAATGGGATCTGATCTGAACGGCGTGCAGCTCTGCCGCTCGAGAGAGGAGAGAGACCTCCCCCATACACACCCACTCAGCCTCACTGCTTTCTTCTCTCTTTTAAAACTCTTTTTTCCCAGGCGTAACCGGGGTTGCTCCCGCTGATCGGGAACGCGTACCGAAGCCAAACCGGTTGGGCAGCGCGGCTCCAGGCATCGGTCCCCAGTGGAGTAGCAGCCACCTCAGGCAGGGCTGTGTTGTGTGACTCTCCGAGCAGGGGAGGAGATAGTGACAATTTTTATTTAGGCTGAACACGAGGCATATTTAACTCGTTATATAAGAGTGACCCTGGTCCGTCTCGGCTGGGTGCAGGGAGGATATATGCGTACTGATTCCCGTCACACCGGCTGGGTGGATTCAAGCACTAGGAGCTATTTACCAAAGTTATTTTCAGAAACCTTAAGGGCAGGTTTCCCTGCTGTACCCTGGACTGTTTTATCAGGAGGCATTTCCCGCTTGCGAACTGAACAGCCAGTGAGAGTGGATTTAGTGCTCGCTGGGCTGCGGGAGAGATAAGGAGTTGTCGGGAGTGACTGGAAACTTTTGTCCTGAAGACCCCGAGACAAGAATAGCAGAAGGGCTGAGAGCGTGCGGCCACATTGAACCAAGCGTTGGGGCAGAGGTCTTGCCTCAGTGCGCTGAGCAGCATGTTACTCTTGGATGAGTCTCAGCAGTTTCCAGGTAGGACACAGGTGGGGTTTTTTGTGGGTTGATTTTTCCACCTTCCCCTGCGTTTTCTTTTCCCTCTTGCTTTCCTGTTACAGACCATTCATTCTGCCACCCCTGTGCTGGAGCACCCTACTCAGTGGCTAGCAAAGTGCATCAGGAACTGAGACTCCTCTGTGGGGCTCAGGTTTTAATTTGCTACCTACCGGGCAGGGATGGAAATGGTTGAATTTTCAGAATCTTGCAGTGCCTGTTGGTTTGATGGAGGGGATATAAGAAGGAAGCTCTTTCTTTCTTTGTGCTTTTAGTTCTGAAGACTTTGGTGATGCGATGTTCTGGGTCTGGCTGTTATAGTTTCTGCTGCTGTCATACTGTAATGCTGCAAAAATAATTTTTAGCAAGAGAGGAGGCAGTTGTTAATATCAGTGTGATTTTTATATCCAGTGTCCTCTACCCCACCCCCTTGAACTTTTTTTGTATACTTTCCCCCAACACCCTACTTGATAAGAGTTTTTAGAGCTTCTTTTGTCAATGAAATAGTTGGTGACTTGCTGACCGGGCAGCAGGTTGGGCATCAGGCAGAGCTGTTGGTGCTTGCTCCGGATCCCCTAATTAGTGCCTAATAGACTAACAGCTACTTGGCTCCCCCCCACACCCCCCCGTCTAATGGAAGATGCTGGTGAAACCCTAACATGAATTTACAGTTTTGGGATGGCTGCCACTTAGTTTGCTTGCTGGTGGAAGGACGTTTTGTGGTGGAGAAAAAACTTTGTTCAGATTTGAAGAACTTTCTAAATTTGTAATTTAACTTGTTACTATGAGATCAGGTACTCGGGGATGTGAAACTTCTTCCACCTTGTTCACGTGGCAAATACCTCTAAAGTTCATGCTATGGGTTTAATAGGCCGGTCAAAAATGGTCCCCAGGAGTTCCAGCTCTGGGTTCCTGGTTTATTATAGGAGTCCAGTGCAGTGTGGTCTTCATGAGGAGTTTTTGTTGCCCATTAGTGGGAGGAGTGAACTCTAGTGGAAAAAGAGAAAATCCATCTTTTCTTGCTTTCTTATTTCTCTGGTTGTGATGGCAGGACAAAGAAGCGAATTCTGGGAGAGTGTGAACTGAGAAGGGAAAGGAATTATGATACAAAATGAGTTTGGATAAATGAGGAATCTGGGTGATACAAGTGGCTTATGTAACTCAGTCTAGATAATAGGTATAAAAAGAGAAGACGGGGAGGGGAAGACACTTGGAAATAAGACTGTAGGTCATAGGTGGAGGAACAATGCAAGGTTAAAGGCCTTCCAAAAAATTTGGGTGGAAAGGTATTTTAGGGTCATTGGTAAAAACATAAGAGAGCAAGAGTGCAAATGAACTCCTCCTCGTACAGCACTGCTCATCAAGTTATGAAGTCTGTGGCAAGGTTTATCACGGTCTGCTCTACCAATGGGAAAAGTATCTCTCTTTGAGGAAGCATTTGTAACTGATCTAACGTGGTTGTGCTGTGGCTGGCAGATCCAGGAGGGTGTCCATCCCTCTTCTCCATGGACGTCATGTCCCCGGAGAGGATGATAAAACTGCACAAGGTCACAGAGTGAGTCTAGGGCAGAACTGACACAAGGTGTTCTTCCCTGCCTTTGTGCTTCAACCACTGGTCAGTGTTTCTTTTCCTCTCTGGTTTATGTGTTTTTTGCTCGCTCCAGGTGCCTGCACACTTCTTTGGGGTCTTCAGAGTAGCAAGCGCTTGTATATGCAGTGCTGTGCTATCTGTTTAGTGTTTTATAAATGGTTCTGGAAAGTTAGAGAGGATTTTAATTATTTTTATGGTAGCACCTACCAGCTAGTAAATCAAGGTTTGTTGTTACCTATCCCCCTGTTGCTCTGCAAGCAAAACATCTCTTATTTAAAGAGCCCTGTCTCCTCCCCATATACACATATACTTCTTTTTTGACCGTAGAGATAATTGTAATTTTAGCAAGCTTATGAGAGAACTGGTGCTGGGGTTTTTTCCAGTCTGTAACATGCTTAGCTTTTGGGGTGTTATGTATTTTGGATGGGGGTGTCCTTGTGACATTGTGGCTTCAATGTGCGTGAGTCTGATTGCCATGAACAACTTTGCAGCACTTTGTCAGACTCCTTTAGCAGCGCACAAAGCAGCACCAATGTTTTGAAAAGGAAGAATAGAAACAGATTGTTCTTGGAGTATGGTGTTTCATCCTGATCTTACTAGCTTTCTCCAGTGCTCTCGGTCACTTTTCTGGCTGCACTTGATGGGAGAAGTGCCAGTGGAATGTGGTGGCACGCAGGCTCAAACTCAACAATTTGCATTTTTCTCCCAAGTGATGCCTCCCTCATTAAATAGAGTCCTTGAAAATTCCTCTGAAATTACTTTAGAGACTGAAGCAGAGAAAGGGAATGCAGCTGAAGTTCTGTGCTTTGTTACAGTTCTAAAAAAATCCACAGCTATGTTTTGTTTGTCCAAGTAGGAAATCATATTTAGGGAGAGGAAAGAGAGCCTGTTGATTGGAGCACAGGACAGGGAGCCAAAAACTTGTGAGTTACTCAGCTCTGATGCCTACCTGATTTCTTTGCCTCAGTTTCCTTCTCTGCAAGATGGACAGGAGAGTGTTTCACACGTTATTGTGAGGACTGTGTCATGCTCGTGAAGTCCTTTGACACTGAACTGGAGTGCAAATGCCAGGTATTATAACTTTGAAATCTCTCCGCTTGTACACCATTGCCATCACGAGCAGCAGCAAAGGAGCACTGAGATGCCGCAGGATGCTTTACGCTGGGATTATTTCCCATGCTGCTCCTTTTAAATTAGGAGTGAGTATCAGCTGTCTTCTCCCCCCCTCCCTGTTAACAGGTCCTGAACTAAGCTCTAGTGAGGGCTTGAGGCAGAGATTAAAGTTCGGTTTGTGCTTGTTGTTTGTTTGCCATTTTGGTGGCCTTGGAAGCGTGTGGCAGCAATAATCCCTTCTTTGTTGTTTCTCGTTGCTCTGAGGGTATCCTGGTATAAAGCTCATACCACAACTCCCAGCTACCTAGTGTAAACTGGTGCTTATGTAATCATTGCATAATGCACGACGCGGCTCCCCTGCTCGTCCTCTTTTCTTAGTCCCTGATATTTATCCCTAGAAGAGCCACCGGAGCAGCCAGCTGGATTCGCTGTGCTGGGAACATGTCAAGCCCCCATATGCATCTATTTTCTGAAGTTGGGAGGGGAAATTTATCTTTGTTACCTAAATCAGTATTTATACACCTTAATAAACTAGAGCAGATTTTTTTTTTTGCTCAAGTTTTGAACTATTGTGAAAATAAATAAGGTCTGATGGTTAAATCCTGGTGATTTTTGTAACCTGGCTGACAAAACTCTGGGTTACTAGTTAACTGGGGTAACCAGAAAAGGGAGATTTCGGTTCCCTCCTGCCTGCAGCTTGTTGAAAAGTTCCCAGCACTCGAGCCTGAAACGCTTCCCGACTCCGGTGCAGTGGTTTTATGTAACTCGGTTGCTCTCGCACACCCCCGGCTAAAGGACAAACGTAACCCATCCCTGCCGCGCTCGCCACCTTCGCGGGTGCGTTTCCTGGCTTTGTTCCCCATCTTGGCTCGTGCCCGCGGTGTCTGCGTGAGAGGCGGGGGGGGTCTCGTGAGGAGGAGGAGGCAGCTTACGTTTTAGGTTTGAGGGCTTTTATTGGGCAAAGTAATTTTGATTCTATATCTAGAAGAGGGATGCCAGGTAGCAGCGTCCCGCATTTCTCCAGTGCTTGCCATCTCAGAGCACTATGAAAACGTTTGATTTGAAATTTCACAACCCTCCTTTCAGCATATCAGAGCTGGAAATGGACACGAGACTGCCCGGTGCTCCGGTGTAACCGTCAGCCTTTCCTCCCTGGTTCCTGCGAGAGGCAGGACGACCCGAGGGGCACCCCACCCGGGCTGCGTTTCGGGGGCTTGGGGGAGGTCCTGGAGGGGCTGGGTGCAGCTGCCCATGCACGGGGCTGCCGGAGCTGCTACCGTCGGGCACGGGATGCCGGTGGCTGCCAGCCCGTGCCATACAGGGGTTGTATAAGTGCTCTTTGGTGTTTATGTAACCCGGGTCTCGGCGTCCGCAGCGTTGAGGCCTGGCCAGAACAAGAGCTCTTGGGTATTTGGGGCCTGGTTCTGCTTGCATAATCCCAGGGCTAGAAGATATATTGTCTGTCACTGAAGTTGGCTGTTTGATGTTCCAGTTTGCCTCTCAGTGCTTGTTGGCGGCTTCCTTTTTCCCTTGGGTTTTTGGGTGGTACCTTCCTTGCTCCTGCCCTTCACTTTTGCTCCTGAAGGATTCTTTCAAGCCAGGAAAGGAGTTTTATTTTGCAGCATAACCTCATCAGTAACTGATATGCTGAAAGACCTCTGAAGGAAAAAAAGAAGGGCAGTGCTGCCTTACAATTTATCTTTTAAAGTTTTCCATCTATTTGGGCTTACTTCCTGCCCCAGAAGGAGTCTGGAGATGGATTTGGATCTTGTGTGTTCCTGGTCTGGCTCCCTCCCTGTACTCTGTCCTGCAGAGCCTGTGCTGGTGGTGTTTTCTTCAGAGCTCGTTTCACATCTCTCCCCTCTGTCCTCTGGTCCCGGGCTGGGGATGGAGACAGCCTGCCATGTCTTGCCAGCAGTCTGCAGATTTCACATAGGTGTCGTGTTGAACCTGCAGCACCTGATCGCTTTACATCTAGAGAAATGAAAAACGTGTTACTCAGACTTCAAACAATTATTTGTTATACCAATATGACAGTCTCTGTGTCTGGTTACAGTGACAAGGATGAACGACAGACCTGAGGTGGTTATCACCTAGATAAATCAGTAGTGGGAATGAAGATGTTGGAGCTGATGTACGTGCCACTTGACAGGCGAGGGAGGCTTCCCCTGGGAGCAGGCAAGCTTTGGGGCCGGGCAGGCTCAGCCAGAAAGATGCCTGTGTGTCTCGCAGTACGGTGGCTCTGACTCAGCAGGACACAAACCATCGCAGCCGTCGGGGTTGAGCGGGGCCGACATGCAGAGAGGGGCTGGGAGCTGCGGGTCCCGCTGCCCGAGGCATACGGCACGGCTGCCCTCTTGGGTGCTCCCCACGGCCGTGGCCCTGCCGAGGAGAGGACATCCACGAGGGGCACCCAGACAAGCACGGGAGTACCCCGTGCACGCCAGAAACCACCAGTGTAGACAAAAGGCCGATCCCGGCTCAGCGGCGTCTCTCGTGTTGTCGGCGAGTGGGTGGCTGGAGAGGGCCCAGAGGCGCCCGGCGTGCTGGGCCACGGCGTGCCGGCCCTGGCGAGCGGGTGCTGCGGCGCGGGGGGGTAGGTGTGCCGGTTTATATAATCCTTACATAATTAGGGCTTTGTTAAGCAGTTGTGGCTGGGAGGGGCGTCCTGCCTCCCAAGACTGAGCTCAATTATTTTCCGAGGAGAACAAAGTCTTGCTGCTAATTAGCTGCCCTGATAGCAACGGCAGGGAGTAGCCACAGCCTTGAGTCCTCGGAAGGGCTGCGTCCCCCTCCGTCCCCCCTTTCCCAGGGTCGATGTGTGTCAAGCCCCAGGAGGGGGCTTTCTGGCTCTCCTGGGTGCTGCAGCAGGTAGGGCCTGGAGGAAGGGAGCCTGAGCTGCGCCCATGCTTTCCCCTACACCATCCTTGAGGGGTTTCACAAGGAATTTCCTGCCTCCGGCCTTGGGGTGCTCGAGTGTTTTCATAATGCCGCCTCTGTGAGAGGGTGCTCTGTGCAGACACCTCTCCTCCCTTCTTGCATGGCATCCGTGCAACAGCTGAACTCTGGCATCACCTACACACCTCTGCAGCGCTCAGCGCGCTGGGAAAACACCACATAACCCCAGAGAACATCTTCCAGCCTGTCAGTGCCTTTGCAGTCGGGCTTGCTCTGCAGAGTCACTTCTCTAGCCTTTGGCAGAGTTGTAGTTCAGTGTGTCAGTGACTGCGAGTGTTGCAGCTGGAGCTGTGCAATTAGTCTTTCTTGTGCCATCCCTCAGTGCTCCTCCCATTCTTGCTTTGACAGCTCAGTACCGGCTGTAGTGGGACTAGCTAGTACTAGCTAGTCTCTGACAAGCTGTTGCCCACAAGCTGCATGGAAGTTCCCAGGACGCCTGCAATAATATTTAATTTTTGCTCTTTGTGCTTTTGCTCCTTGCTCTTTGTGCAGAACAAAAGAATGCTCCCAAAGCAAGAATTAACTCCTCGCTGCTCTGCATGCAGCTACCTTCCTTGCCATGCACGCACATCCCTGTCTTTAAGGTAGGAAATAATGCCCAAAGACTCAGCAAAATACTGCTATTCAGCATCCTAAGTTTCCGTAGTGAAATGATTTTAGAAATAAACAAGTGGTATGCCCTCCCTGGACTCATTTCAGTTATCCTGGCAGAGAGAAGTTGGCCTCCCAGCAGAGGAGGAACCTCTAGCTAGCCACGTTAGCCAGCTAGTCACTGAGGAGGCAAGGAAGTAATCATCTGACACAGTGTTTTGTCTACTGAGGGGTCTCTTGCACCTTCTTGTTCAACAGCCTCAGGTAGGGGACCCTGGAGTCTTATCCTGAATGGCAATTTTTATGCTCCTAGGAGTGTTGGACTGTTGCTAGAGCTGTGGATGTTCACTTGTGTGTGCACAGACACTTGGACTTACTGAGGTCTGCCTTGGAGATTGGATGCAGCTATATCCCTATTTCCCACACACCTTGGTGTCAGGAGAAGACTGTGTTAGTTACAGAAATCTCACATCCCCAAAAATGTACGGGCTGCTTCATGACACTTCACAGCAACCCGAGCCCCCTTTCAGAGCCGGTTGGATGTGTCGAGAGCAATTCACTGCTGAGTCCAGGATGCTAGAGAATATTCTCCGGGCTGCATCCCGTGCCATTTTATGGGAAGTTTGAGAGTATTCTCAAGAGGAGGTGATGAGATGAGTTTTGTAAGCTTGGGTGCAATAGGAAATGCCTCGCTGTGGGATGCATCTTTTGCTTGGTCTTCACGCATCATGAGTCACACCTGTGTGTGGTATTTAGGGGCAGCTCTGGCAGTCGCACCACAGGGAGCATCTGAAGCAGTTATACAGAGCAGTCACGACTCTTCCTTACAGAGACTTCTAAACTGTGTCGGTCGAGAAGCCAAACACCTCCCCCTGCTTGTATGTACAGCTGGGGGCGGCGGTTGCTGCTGCTTAGCGAGCAAAGAAAACTGGCAACCGCTGGTCTGCTGCATGGACCAGAGCCATGCTGTAATCAAGTCTACTGGGTTGTGATAGTGCAGGCACATTTTAAACCTCCGTGAAGTGCATGAGAAAGGATAGTCGTGCCCCTCGTGGCGTTCAGGGTACCTTGCAGGACAGAGTGCCTGGGTGTGTGCAGGTGTCTGTAGCTGAGGACCAGTGGGACCTGCTTGGGGACCTCTCAGGCGGAGGGAGAGCTGTAACCCACCTGAAGGAGCAGCTCCGTGAAGAGCTCACTGCCTGCATTGATGCTATCACCACTACCCTCAGGAGACCCTCTTCGTAGATCTGGTACCTATTATGGCGAGAACAGTGCAAAACGTGCAACAGAGCCGGTGTGAACCCAGCAGTTGGTGTTCCAGCTGATTCTGAGTGCCCACGGTTGTTACTCATGGGTTGGTGGCAGTGCTTTTCTCATTGAGGCAGGGCGGATAACTGCCCGGGTCTTCCTAGAGTGCGCTAACAGCGTAGGCATGATCAGGCAATTGTCAACATGCAAACATGGCTGGCGAATTTTTGTGTTGTGTAAAAAGCTACTTGTATAGCCATGTACGAGTAGTGTGTTGAGCTCCTGTTACAAAACCATAATTGCATTTCTGTTGTAGATGTAGGCTTGGCAGAATTGGGGCAGGAATTATTCCATCGATTACCTGATGGGACCTGTTCAGCGAGGCTGTTCCCACACTCCCTCCAACCCAAAGGCCGAACCTGTTCTTGTACAAAGTAGGTTTTTGTGTGTGTAGTTATTGTTTCTCAATGCGTTTCTGTCACAGTGTGGGTCCCAGTTACACAGCATGGAGCTCACCACACTGGAGTGCAGCCACATGGCTGCAGCGGGGAGTCTCGCTTTTTATATGCGGTAAGATTCAGGCAGTGTACACAATCAGGAGTCTTAATACAAAACAGCAACAAAACAATTCCTGCTAGTAACTGCCAGCTCGTGTCACAGGTGTGGTGGGAGCTGTTGCGCGGTTAGATGGAAGCGAGTTGTGATTTTATCATTGTGTTAGCTAAGCTTTGTGAAAAGCAGCTTTATGCATTGTAGTGGCAAGGATGGGACCAGCCTCGGGAAGCCGGCTGTCCTCTGAATTCCACTGCAGCTGAATCAGTGTCATGTTTGGTAATGTCGCTAGTGTAGAAGAGATCTCAGTATCTAGATGCATATGTGTCAGGAACGTGGGCTGAAGCACAGATTGTGTTCCTCACCTCAGAACTTGTATTGGCAGGACAAACACCAGCCTGAGCAGACAGGGCTGTGGTGGATGAGGGCCTGTGCTCAGTACGGGGCCAAATTTGTCATGAGAGTTTTAGGCTTCAGGCTCCTGCTCAGATGAGAATTATCTTTTTAAAAAAAACCTGTCCAATCCAGCTGTGTGTATGTTTCGCCAGAGCTTGTGTTACACGTGATGAAGAGGAAAGAAAAGTAGAATGCAGAGGTGAAATGAGTATACATAGCGATATTACAACAAATATGAAAACATACAGAGGAGAGACGTAATGGCTTCACCTTTGGGCTGCTGAGCCTTTGGATTTTGTCAGCATCGCCCTCGTCATGAAGGCACCCTTTCCTGGCACGGTGCAGGTGGCAGAGGCGCTGCCGAAGGAGGTGATGTGGGTAATTGCTGGGGTGTGGGGAGAAAAGTGCTTCCTCTTCCAAACAAGCATGACTTTGTGCTCTCTGGTGCCTTGTCAAGGTCCCCTGGGCCCAGGGTGAGATGGCAGCAGTGTAACCATGGCAGTGTTTGTCTCCGGGATAGTCACTGGTTTAATGACTCATCCCGGAGAATGTGATCACGTGTGCAGCCTCCCTGCGTCCCTTTGCCCTATTTCATCCAATCTTTTGATCTAGTTGTATAACCAGGAGTCGAGAGGGGTAGGGGGAAGGAAACAGTGCAGGAGAATTGCAGGTAATGAGACCAAAATGTGTCTGTAGCTCAAATAGCAGAGCTGTTGTCTGGGAAGCCTGGGAAACTGGGTTTATTCCCAGCACAGTTCTCTGTCTGTGAGGGAATGTGATGCGTGATGTCTGAGCTTGAAAGTCTGAGGAGGCATGGTGGGAGGACAGGGCTCCAAGACCTTGGCCGCAGTAGGAGAACTACTGTGATTGTAACAGCGAACCCCTTTGCAATTATGGTTTTGCTTTCTTGCGTTCATCATGAGCTCTGTTTCGTCACATTAGTTGTGGATACCTGTTTTTCTAGTATGTGTGGGACTTGCTGGGACTGATGTTCACAGAAATGTTTGAGCTGCTCTGCTGGTATTGGTCCATGGTGGGGTGAGCCCTGAGGTCCTAAATGGGTTCTGACATAGACTTCAAGCAAATGCTGGGGCAGGACTGGTGGGATGTCTGGAGGGGAAGCTTGCAAAACTGGTGCTTTTGACCAAGGTGTGAATCTCCTTCTTGTCATCTGAATTTTAAGAGGTGATATTGCTGGTAAGGTTAATTTAATAGGCATATTAACGTGGCAGCTGTAGAGGTGCCTGTACAGGCAATGTGCTGTACTGAAGCATCCTTCATTTAATCTGCCAGCTTTTGGAGAAGGGATGCTCCTTGTCTCCAGATCCCACGGAGTTACAATGTGATTCTTGTTGGTTCTGTATTACTTCATCTGCCACATTCTTCTGCGCTGATGTCTTCTTTCCTTCAACGTTCTGTCGAAGTGTCATTTCAGTTCAGTCATTAGCTCAGATACACAGTATAGGCAAGAAAGCTGATTATGAGATGAGGTTCAGGGTATCTCTTAGCCTTACACAAGGGGACAAGATGCTTCAAAGAAGCTATTACAAGGCTTGTCAGAAACAGTTTACTTCAAGGGAAGCTTTTGAACAGAAACATTTCCTTTCTGTGTTCTACAAGCATTAGCTTGGTCACTGGCAGCCCGTTGAAGAGCAAAATGTCACATAGAACAAGGTGTCATTTCACATGGTGCTTTAAGACTGAAATCGGCCATTAATGCGAGTCTGAAAATAGGAGAATGTAGTGAAAAAAGGAGTGCATGTGGTTTATAGTGTGGAAAGAGTATCGCCACTGACTTTTTGTTTTTAAAAAAGCTTGCCAGAAGTTACCATTTAAATCACGAGAGTGGAGCCTGGTGATAAAACCACTGAGCTGCCTGCTAAGCCGTGACCCAGTGTTTGAACCAGATAACCTCTTGCATAGTATCTTCTGGTAACTTGGAAGATGGTTACACAGGTGTCATATAAATGGAAATTTCTGCCCCACTTAATGTTGCGAAACAAAGAAAAATAGATTTTGAGTTCCTTGTTTTAACTGAAGCTCGTTGGGCTCCTGTAGGAAAACAGGCCGTTAGGGGCAGCAAGTTCTCTGTGAGAACTGAAATAATTTTGCCTTGTTTTCTTGTCAGAACACTTCTGGGCTGTGTTGAGTAGTATTAGTCTTGGCTTTCACTGGGAACAGACCCTTCACCGTAAAACTTCTTAACACTCTTTGAGTGGCACTGTCGGAAAGGACCCCAGTTTTGCCCCTCAGAGAGACATGCTTACAAACAAGTGAGAATAGGGATTGTTGGTTCCCTTCAGCCCAAATCCTGATGAAAAGCCAGCTGCCAGCCTGGCACAGTCGTTCTCATGTCATCACCTCCTTGTCTTTGCAGACCAACCCCAGGACGCTGTGTTCAGCGGTGACCATGTTGAACATGCGGAGGATGGCGAATGGCAGCGCTCTACTTCAACTACCTCATCTCAGAGTGAGCGGGCAGAGCGACTCTTGCAGAACCAGCACAAGAGCCTGGCCTCTGAGGACACCAAAAAGAAGAGGGCTCAGAAACCGTCTCACATGCGGAGGAACATAAGGTAAGGAGTAGCAGGACAGAAAGACTTAGGGTCCTAGATAGCCTTCTGGGTAAAAATGGAGTCTCTGGACTTTGCGTCTGAGCTACATTTTGCCACTGCTGGCAAACCAGATGGCTTTTCTTTTCCAAAACCTTAGGATTTCACCAGTGGGAGTAGTATGATCTCAGACTGGAGTGCTGCATGTGGGTGCAGACTTGTTTGGTATTTCAGAAGAGCGAATACTTGGTTTTGGAATATATTGCAAAAATTGTGTACTCGCTGCGGGCTTTTAAGACATGTAATTGAAAAACAGCACCACCATTAAGTAAATACCCAGTTTCAGGTATCTGTTGATGAGGATCCTATTGCAAACAGCCTAAAATATAGTCCTTCCCTCTACTATCCTGGGTACTTGTTGGCAGGAATGCTGATGCTGTGACTGATGGCTGAAATGCTGGACATCAGTTTCTTCTGAATTTTATAAAGCAGTAATTGTTTGATTCTGTAAGTCACCACATATATTCTGGGACAGGTTGTGAGGTGGTAATTCACTGTGAAATTTTGTTCACGGGGATCCCAAATGCTGAGAGGAGTCATAATGGAGCAGGAATTCCTGTGGCAGCAAGTGGCTCTTTTGCCCTGTATGTGACATGCTGGTGGTCTTTGGTTCATATTTAAGCTTGTGCAGATTGATTTTTCTTAACGCTGAAGGAATAAACATTGACTAGGCCTTAGAAACTGAGATTTCATTAGGATGGAGGAGCCATCCCTGCAGTGTGGGGTTGAGTGGATTTAAAAGCTAGTTTGAGGGAACTGGATTTTACCACTGCTTCTATTGCAGCTCTCCTCTGGCAAAAGAGCTTTCATTTCCAGGGCTGCACATGTGAAACTCAAGTGGGGGAAACACAACTTTTGAGAGTAATGACAATTACCTGTAGAAGTAAGGTGCTTTAAGAGCATCCTTTGAAACAATTGTTAAAGCCATTAGAAGTCCTGGTTGCTGAAAATACTGTATCAGAGGAGAATGAGGGTGATGACTTTTTGAGGGGCAATTGATGCCTTTTCTTCCCATATATCTTCCTTGCATGACTTCATACATTTTCTGTTTATAAACTGCATAGAAATAAATAACATCCTTTCAGACAGAAGAACTAGTCTATGATAACCTAGCTTAAGTATATACTTATCCACTCACATTTTTCCTCCTTTCATTATTTTGTTTCTGTCAAACTTTTGTCTTTTCCTTAAGTAATAGTAGTGTTACCTGTAGTTGGGAAGCACAGTCTTGAAATAGCTATAGAATTTGTCTATAGCTTTTGGCGACGGTGTTCCTAGTCTGTGTAGCTGACAGACTACCTGGAGCTTGTCAACCATCTTTTGAGCCAACTGTACAGCCATTCAGATTTTTGGAAGAAATTGTTTGAGTGTAACCAAATCGTGTTTCTCTGTTTGCTCCTGTGTTCAGAAAGCTGTTGCGTGAGGACCAACTGGAAGCTGTGACAAAAGCAGCCCAACAGGAAGAGTTGGAGAGAAGGAAGCGGTTAGAGCAGCAGCGGAAGGATTATCCAGCCACTATCCCAGCTGTACCCCTAGAGTTTCTTCCTGGTAAGCAGAGGGAGATGCCAGCCGAAGCAAAATTTTTAAGAATGGAGGCTGAATGAAGAAGAAGGTAGTGCCATGCTTGTCCATGATAGAACAGGGGGACATGGTTTTAAACTAAAAGAGGGTAGATTCAAGCTGGATATAAGGAAGAATTTTTTTATGCCGAGGGTGGTGAAACACTGGCCCAGGTTGCCCAGAGAGGATGTAGATGCCTCATCCCTGGAAACATTCAAAGTCAGGCTGGACGGGGCTCTGAGCAACCTGATCTAGTTGAAGATGTCCCTAGTCATTGCAGGGGGGTTGGATTAGATGACCTTTAAAGGTCCCTTCCAACCCAAACCATTCTATGAGCCTATGCTGCGCTTGGACTTTCAAGTGTAAACTCTTGAAACCACAGTTCCAAACCATTTACTAGTTCAGTGTAGTCAGTTCCACTTCTGAGCTAGTTCTGAATCAAGATGCTGTGGCTGCATGGTGAAAGGTACCAGGTAACTTTCATTGCAGATATTTTGACAAGTTATTTGTGTGTAAGCGGGATGCTGGAACAGGTCTCTCTTGTCTTTCCAACTGATATGGAAGCTTAAACAAACGGACTTGACAGAAATGCCATGTCCTTGGTCTGGATCTTACATGTACTGTGAATGGTGTGGTAATGCATGGGTCTAGTACTAGGGATAGTGGAACAATAGACTGGGTGTACATGTATTCATGATGTAACCTTGTCCTTTCTTGCATGTTTCAGCAAGCAGTGAAATAGCAGGCAGTATAAATGGTTATGTCTTCCGGTGAATATGTCATCTTGCATTCTCTTCTAATCTGGATCATTTCAGTGGTCTAGTTTATAGCACAGCCTCTCAGACTGATGTAAATGGCAGAGAAGTGCAGTTGGAAGTTGTGTCGGGGGTAAGGAGTTCTTGAGTTGACTTTGCCTCTTCAGAAAAATGTATGTTCTCCCTTAAGTGCAAGTGTTCAAAACGTTTTACATGGGGGGGAAGGAATAAGAGCGATTTAAAACACTTTAACTGTTTCAGAGTAGGTTGGAGCCCCAGAAGAACACTGTTGCTTGCTGAGTCACTGCAGCGGTGCTTATTTGGCCCTGTTGAGCGAGCCCCTCTCCCCACATGGCAATACATAAAACAAACCATCTTGATCAGCAAAAGTTGTTTATGAAACGTGGGATATAATTATTACACTGTCACTACTAACAAAGGGCAGTTATCATCCCTTCAGCAGTTGATACTTTCTCTGCTGGGTGAAAAGCAGCCTTTACTTCCGAGACTTCCCCAAAAAAGAGGGGAAAAAAACCCGGGGGCCCTAGCATGTTGCATGGTCACTGTGCCCCAGTCAGGGCATGCAATAGAGAGGGTGCCATCAGCAATGGGCTATTGTTTCGGCATATTGAGAAAGGAGGAGATTGTGACCCAGGAAGCTGAGTCATAGCAGTATTCTAGACAGTGAGAGTCTGTTATGGAAAATTCCAGGGCTAAGTTACTGGAGCAAAAGTGGAAGGAAATACTGTCTGGTTTCTGAACAATTTTGTCTCCTTCCCCATTATTATGAATTACTTATTGTTTGTAATTTATGTTTGTAGAGGACATCGTTTTCAGAACAGCAGAGGCTACCCAGCTCCCCCCTCAGGTCCTGGCTGAGGAAGTGATCTGCCTAGATAGTACCAGCAGTGGCAGTGAGGATGATGCTAAAGGAAAAAATAGCATTAAAGATGGTAAGTGACCAATTGCCTGCTATTCTCACAATGTGCTGTTTATTTAGCCCCGCAAGCCTCCTGTTTTAATCTAGTCAGATGCTCCACTAGTGAGTAACTTCTGATTTTTGTAGGCCTATTGGTTTCCAAATATATGGTCAGTTCTCGCCTTTGAGTCCTAAACTGACATTTATAACTTGGCCTGTCAGGCACACTTTTTTGTGTTTATTTCTGCTTTATAAATGCACCTTATTTTGCTCAGTGCTGTGCTGAAGAGTGCTTACGTGAGAAGTGGCATCATCTGCTGTGCATAAAAGGAGCATCTAAGTATTCAGATCTGCAACTGAAAGTGGGGTTAGTGTCCCTTGTCCCAAGTGGATCTAACCTGACTCCTTTATACCACTCCAGTATAATACTTCTGCCCGATTTCCTTGGTGGTCCTTAGAGACTGTATCAACAAATAAAATGCTTGTCTGGGTTTGGGAATTAAGAGAACGTGTGGAGGAGAACGTAAAACACTTAGAGAAACTGTCTGTTCTGTTTGGGCCAGTCCAAATTAATGTTCTCTGAAACATGGGGGAACTCAGGGAAACTAACACTTTTATATGCCGATCTGAGGGGCCTGACGTGTGCCTGTATTGTGCCTGCTTGTCCAGAATAGGTCATTAGGCCAGTGCGGAATTGCAAAAGGTAGTAGCCTGATAAACCCCTCAGATGCCAAATTAACCTTTGTCCTTATTCTTTCATGTTTTGGTTACTTTACAGAAGTGATTGAGCTGAGTTCAGGAGAGGACGATGCCCTCCAAATTGTGGACAGCAGTGACTCTGGCAATGAAGGGGAGGAGGATGGCAGTGAAGAGAGCAGTGGCTCTCATGTGAATGATGCCTTAAATCAGTCAGATGCTCTGGGGCAAGTCATTGTCAACATCAATCATCCACCAAATGAGGAGGACATTTTCCTGGCTCCCCAGCTTGCACATGCAGTAAAACCTCATCAGGTAGGCTTTATTAGCCTTGAAAATGCAGTGAATTCTTGTAATCTCAGCAGAACTTCTTTGGTGAGCTCTGTGACCAGTCTGGTTGTAGTGGTGGCTGTTGTGGACACTCAAATGATATGGTCAAATTAAAGGAAGGCCAGATCTGTCTATGTAACTCTGGCTATTGTTATCATCAGACCTTTGTATATTTAGATGAACATTTTAAAAATAAAATTATATTTATAAACAAACTAATCAACCCCAATTCAGATTCTCTGGCTACAAACGAATTTTGATTTATTGTTATATTCTCAGGAAGTTTTGTGAGTATCTAAAACTTTCTGAGCCTTCTCTAGATTAGAGTACTGCAGTGAACTTGAAACATCCCCTTATATTTTCATGGTTTAGGCAATCATAATGCGCTTGCCACTTTGTAAATACATACCCATCTTGGGTTTTTTTCTTCCACCATTCTAATACTTTTTCTACTTTTCTGTCTAGATTGGTGGTATCCGATTCCTGTATGACAACTTGGTTGAGTCCTTGGAGAGATTTAAAACCAGCAGTGGGTTTGGGTGTATTTTAGCACATAGCATGGGCCTGGGGAAGACCATACAGGTCATCTCTTTCTTGGATGTACTTTTTCGGCACACGGAGGCAAAGACTGTTCTTGCCATTGTACCTGTAAGTAGCCACGTGAAATGCTGGCTGAGGGGCTTCCTTGCACTACTTCTGTGCATAGAGAAGATTGAGTAGAGTCCCATTTCATGTCACGCTCTATCATACCCTTGCTCTTCTCCCTCTTTCATTCTCTGTATCCCTGAATTTGCATGCTGTGGTCTATTCCTTCTGTCTTGGCACAGCTGAGTGTTATTCCCTATTCTCATTTTTGCTCTTAAAATCTGGAGTGATTCAATTGGGTTTTTAATCCTTCCATGGCTAACTTTTTCAGGTGAATACGCTCCAAAACTGGCTAGCAGAATTCAACATGTGGCTCCCAGCACCTGAAAACCTGCCTGCTGGTTATAACTCCAAAGAGGTCCAGCCCCGCACCTTCAAAGTTCATATCCTGAATGATGAACACAAGTAGGTGCCAGTAAAAGCCCTTTTGAGCTCTTGGACTGCATCTTGTTGAACTGTTACCAGAGTTGCTGTTGCAGACTGTTTAATTTGGGCTAATCCTGTGCCCTCGACTCCCAGATCTGTCCCACTGTGCATTTGTGGTGGATGCCATCTTGAGGGGAGGATTTTGGTACCTGTCAGAGATTTACTGTCTCTTTCATTCAATATTTATATCTTACACTTCCTTCTCACACTACTGACATGCCTTTCTGTTCTTCCATGTATGCTGAGATCAGGAACCCGGTTCCAGAGACAGACCTGCTTCTGCAGAGAGGAGCAGAAGTGCTATGGTTTGTTTGTGGTGGTACACTGCTAGCCCTGTCAGAGTCCTGGGATTCCTGAGGCATGTGCCCCTTATACCACGTGTCTCTTGTATTTTAAACGTGGGTTGGGTTTTTTTCCCCCGAGATTTTTCACACACTTAGGGATTCCTCTACCCAACACTGTGACGTTCTGTGAATTGTGTTGTCCGTGAGGGATTCTGGCAAGTTATACAAAGCCTCCTTGTCCAGAAGGCAGAGATCAGTGATTGCAGTTACAGCCTGGTGTGGAGTGTGTTCTTGGCTCGTGGATCTCTGCTTCTTTCTGGGTCATTTTTCTTGCATGGATCAGGACAGTGTAGTGATCCCAGGGAACTCTCAGTTCATCAACTATGTTCATACACTAATCTATTGAGGTCTTCACCTTCTGGGTGGAATGTACTTTGAATCTGCTGATGCTACTCCAGCCGTGTGCTTACTATTGGATGGGATCTGGTGTGCTCTGGGAGGATTGAGTGAGGACAGTTCCTTGGTCTGAACCAATTCTGAGCAGGCTAGCAGGGAAGGAATAATTGAGGCACACTAGCATTGGAAGTCAACAACAAGAGATAAACAACTAGACAATTACAACCATGTACGTTAGCAGCTTGTTCTGAAAATGGTTTTTGCAGACACAGTCTCCTCAACAGCTCTTTAAAAAGGATGCTCTCAAGTTTGATATGCTTTTGTACACGACAAACTTCTACAGCTCAGTTACTGTAAGGATTTGTCGTTCTCAATCCTGCTACCCATGGCACATAAAAGGCTTTTTGCTTTTCCTCTGAACCAGATTGTCTCCTAAAGAAACTTCATTGTATTCCTCTCCCTGGTTTGATGTGAGAAAGTGCTTTAATTGAATGTCTATTTTTTCTCAGCACACTCGAATCCAGTTGTTCAAACTGAAACTGGGGATAAGACTTACAGTTTATTTGGTTGGTTTGTCTGTTTTGCAGGACAACAGCTGCACGTGCAAAGGTGGTGAATGACTGGGTGATAGAAGGTGGTGTGCTGCTGATGGGGTATGAGATGTACCGTCTTCTCTCACTGAAGAAGTCCTTTGCCACCGGCAGGAAGAAGAAAACAAAGAAACAAGCTGGACCTGTTATTATAGACTTGGATGAGGAAGACAGGCAGCAAGAGCTTCTGAAAGGTGGGAGGCCAGTCCTCGAGAGAGATAGTGTGATCCTGTTGTCCAGCTGGCTATCAGATCTGGCAGCACAGGGAAACAACCTATAACTTGCTTTTAGCATCCCTGATGTGCTCAAACTTTGCTGGGCAGGATTGTGTCTTTGGAGACTGAAGCCTGTTGAGCTTTGTCTTGCAATGGCTGCAAGTGAGCATGGAAGGCAGTACACGGAACGTGGGGATTTGTCTGCGTGAGACTTGCCAGTGTGATCTGACGCAAGACATCCAACTTGATGCAATGCAGGTCATTGAGCAGAAATCAACGGACAGTCATATCTGTTCGTTACCACATTATGCTAAATCAGAGCTAGTGTCTAGTCACATTTTATTTCCTGAATCGGCCTTGCTCTTTGCCACCCATGAATACTGCTTTGTCTTTCAGAACTACCCCTCTTTTTTTTTTTTTTTTTTTGTGACATTGGTGACCGTATAAAACCAGAACTTTTGTCTTATTCATCTCTAACTAACACTTAATGTTCCTTGTCCTCAGGGATTGAGAAGGCTTTGTCTCGCCCTGGCCCAGATGTGGTTATTTGTGATGAGGGACACCGGATAAAGAACTGCCATGCCAGCACTTCGCAGGCCCTGAAGAACATCCGCTCCCGCCGGCGAGTGGTGCTGACTGGCTACCCGCTCCAGAACAACCTCATTGAGTATTGGTGCATGGTAGACTTTGTCCGACCGGACTTTCTAGGCTCACGGCAGGAATTCAGCAACATGTTTGAGCGCCCTATCCTGAATGGGCAGTGTATTGACAGCACCCCTCAAGACGTCCGTCTCATGAGGTATCGCAGTCATGTCCTGCATAGCCTGCTGGAAGGCTTTGTGCAGCGGTGAGTCCACAAGGAGTTCTTAACAATGTAGTCCGTGCAGACAGCTCTTTCATCCCAAATTAGCCTATTTATTTGCTGAGTTTATGCAGTACAGCTAATCATGCTGCCTTATAGAATCACACAATCATTTAGGTTGGAAAAGACCCTTAAGATCATCGAGTCCAACCCTTAACCTGACACTGCCAAGTCCACCGCTAAACTACATCCCTAAGCACCACATCTACACGTCTTCTAAATACCTCCAGGGATGGTGGCAGCCTGCTCCAATGCTTGACAACCCTTCTGGTGAAGAAATTTTTCCTAATATCCAATCTGAAGCTCCCCTGGCACAACGTTTCCTCTCATCCTATCAGTTGTTACTTGGGAAAAGAGACTGACACCCACCTCGTTACAACTTCCTACACTACAACATACAGGGGGACGATCACTTCCCTAGTCCTGCTGGCCATGCTATTCCTGATACAGGCCAGGATGCTGTTGGCCTTCTTGGCCACCTGGGCGCACTGCCAACTCATACTCAGCTGACTGTTGACCAACACTTCCAGGTCCTTTTCCACCAGGCGACTTTCCAGCCACTTTTCCCCTAGCCTGTAGTGCTGCATGGGGTTGTTGTGACCCAAGTGCAGCACCCGGCACTTGGCCTTGTTGAACTTCATACAATTGGCCTTGGGCCATCAATCCAGCTTCTTAGGCTTGAGTTTTAAACAGGTACCTTATCTATCTTTGTGGGAGGATCTTGAGTATACAGAGAAAACCACAGAGGAGATCCTTAGGGTAGCAGCTCCATATTTCTTTCAGAATCTCTGTCTTGTTCAATCTGTCAACTGCAAAGTAGTCCTTATGGCTCTGTTTTGCCTTGGGGGTAGAACTAAAGTTGATTTGTTTTGGTACCACAAACTGATAATGGAGAATACCACCTCTAGCTGCACCAGAGTGACCTCGGGTTTATTTTGATGTCTTAATAGTTAATTTGGATGTGCACTTTCTGACATCCTCTACCCAAGGATCTGAAAGTGTTTCACTAACCCTCAGTTATGAAAAGTGACAGTGTCTCTACCGCTCTGGAAACAAATCAGCTTTGTTTCTCAGGTGAGGGTTTTCAGATGCTGGACCAGTGATTTGGATGGAGTGTCTTAGTCATTGGCAGAGCTAAAAAGAGACCTTGGGTCTTATTTCTGTTTTCCAGCTGCCACGGAAAACAGGACTTTCATCACCCTTTTAACACTGTGACCTGTGCTAGAAGATTGTAACGTTTGAGATCTCTGTAATTGTGCCTACAGTTGGTATTTGGCTGCAGGGAGAGTATCTCGGAAGTGTCATGCGTTAGAGAAGCGTGCAGCTAGAGGTCTTTGTCCCTGCAGCCAGGTGGGCAAGAAGTCAAAATCTTATCCTACAGGCAGCCACAGAGAGATCAGATTGGGAAATTCCCTTCGCTCTGTTTATCTCTCTTTATTTCCTCCACAGGCGAGGCCACAATGTGCTGAAGGTTCAGCTGCCATCTAAGGAAGAACATGTCATTTTGGTACGTCTTTCAAAGATCCAGCGGGCCCTTTATACGGAGTTCATGAACCGGTTCCGTGATGCAGGCAACAGTGGCTGGCTGGGACTGAACCCACTCAAGGCTTTCTGTGTCTGCTGTAAGGTAGGTTTTGGCAGGAGCTGCAAAGAAATATTTTAGTATGTAAGGGAAAGGCAGGAATATGAGTGAAAACAGGAGATAAGTGTGCTTGGCCAGGCACATCTTCTCTCCCCAGAGTGCCCTGCAATGGCCCAGAAGAATTGTTATCCCCACTTCCAGAACTGGTGTGCAGGGACATTAAATGTCTTGTTCAAATTTGTACAAGAAACCTGCAGCCATCAGCTGAACGGGTACGGGGCTGGTAACTTAACCATTTACCTGCTGCAATACAAGCAAGCAGCTTCCTCTGTGTGTACTGTGTAGGGTGCATACTGGCCTTTGTTTTGTTCTCAAGGAAAGAATTTGGCAGTTTTAAAGTCAGGAGATGGTTTGTACCTTGTGTTATGGCAGAATCGTGTTTTCTGTTTTCACTACCTTAATGCAGCCAGACTGGCTTTCTCTGCAGTACCGTATAGTTCCATGTGGGGATGGTGATGAGGTGATCAAAGCATTAGTTCTTTCCTTTGAATAGCTGTGGGGGCTTTCAGTCCACAATTGTTGGCAGGCAGCAGGCCTAACCACTTTCATTTCTTACTCCTTCAGATCTGGAACCATCCAGATGTGTTGTATGAAGCTCTGCAAAAGGAGAATTTGGCAAACGAGCAGGATTTGGATGTGGATGACCTTGGCACAGCAAGTACTAATTCCCGCTGCCAGCCTCAGGGAATTAAAGTCAAAACAGAGAGTAATGCTTTGGCATCACCAGTTGGAGAAGCTACCAATAGCAAGTTCCTCCAGAGTGTTGGCTTCAACCCCTTTCAGGAGAGAGCAAATCAGGTCGTTACTTATGAGTGGGTGAGTACCACTGCTGGAAAACTCTTCATTTGGAGAGTTATGATAAACATAGACTAAATAATTACTCTGAAAGACTGTACCTCTTTTTGTTTGGGCATTTTTCTGAACTACGGCAAAGAAAAGACTCTTCTGTTTAAGAGTTGGGCATTTGTCATCTGTTTTCTCTGCCACATAGCATCTTGACAAGCATGTCTGCGTGGCACTGGGTAGGGATTTTGGGACACTCACGAGGCTGGAGTGCAGGCAGCTCTCTTTTATACCATTGTTTTCATCTGACCAAAAAGGCTGTGGACTTCGTTATTCTAAAAAAAGGTGTTAGTGTGAGGTTTAATCTAGATAAGATGGTGGTAAATCTAGTGGGCTGGAGAAGAGGTCTTAAGATGGAGTAGAGACATGAAAGGTTAAGAGGGATGCTCATTCATGCATACTCCAAGAAGTTTGTCAGTTGGAGCTTCTGGAATGGGAAGTAGCAGCAGTAGTTGAGAGTAACGTTGTCACCTGGACCTGGCTGTGGATGTATATAACCTCTCTGCAATGACTTATTTCTCTCACCTTGAGACAGGATTATTGAACTAAACAGGGAATGAGCAACTCCACCTGTAATAGTCTCCCGTTTCTCGGTAGGCCAAAGACATCTTGTGTGATTACCAGACGGGAGTCTTGGAGAACTCACCCAAGATGGTGTTACTGTTCCACCTAATTGAGGAAAGTGTGAAGCTTGGAGACAAGATCTTGGTCTTCAGGTAAGCAAAGTATCCAACAGCTGATCCTATAGTTACTAAATGCAGCAGTAGTTGAACCCCTCCTGTTACTAGGAGGTTGTTACATGAGGTGAGCAGTGTGGCAGTTCTCCTTTTCTCCTTTGTTGTATTAGATCCTGGTTTTCCTCCATGGATTTTATACTTCTGCCACTATCAAGTTTACTAGTGAGAGGTGTGCTGCCAAAACCAGGGTTTGACAACTGTCAGTGCTGTCATGGTTGGGGAAGAGTTCTGATACTCCACTTTTGCTGCTATGGGGGCTTTCTCCTGAACAGAGATCTTGGTTTTGCAGCCAGAGCTTGTCCACGTTATCTGTCATTGAAGAGTTTTTGGCAAAGAGACCAATGCCGAGTCCTCCAGGCTCAGATGGAGGAGTTCACAACTGGGTCCGAAACATCAACTATTACAGTGAGTGCAGCCCATCCTCTCCTCTTTTGGTGTGACCGTGTTTGATCCTCTGTGACAGACCAGTTTCTGAAAGTCACCCATCATCTTCTTGTAATTGTCCCTGGGTGTGAAAATGCTCTTCTGAAGTATTTGTCTGATGACGTCTCGTTCATATTGTTCTTACTTCAGTTGCTTGGGAAGACTGTGTCAGTTTGATAGCAACTGACTAATAATTTCTAATCCTCTTTTTGACATTCTACTCAGATGATGGTGGATGTCTTTAACTTAGACACTAGTGCTTTTTCTAAGTTGTAAAAGATACTTTTTGCTTCCTGTTTGGCTATTTTGTAGATCTTGCTTCCCAAACCAGAATCACTGTGGAATGCTTTCACTAGCTCAGGGCTGTGAATTCCTCCTTCCCTCCTCCCCAGCTTTAAATCTTGTTCTGGCTTGGGCTGTTGCTTTGTGTGGCTACTTTACAGGCCAGGACTGAGAGGAGCGGTGGATGTGGTGTTCCTGATTTTTGCAGAGCTGCCAGAACCAAGCTGTTGCCCAGGAACAAAGACATGATACGCCCCTGCCCTCCTTTAGACCAGTACTCCCTGTGCTCAGATCCAGTGTACGGGGTTTTGCCAAAGGCTTTCACAGTTTTGCTTTCTCTTGGTTCCTCAAGCTTCCAGCATACATGAGGTCTTTGGGCCTGCTGCCCTTGCTTGCTGTCTGTCTTACCTAATTTGGGGCCTTATGGGCTAGGTGCGTTGTAGCACTCCCACTCTTGGCCTTGCCAAGCTTGTGTAACGTTTTGCTTGATCTTTGAGTTGAACAAATCCCAGCCTGGCTGGCTGCATTGCACCTGCCTGGCTGGGCAAACTAGAGGTACAGAGCGGTCCAGTTGGGGTCCTGGAGTGTGTGACTTGAGGAGGACATAGAATTGGTTGGGAACCAGTACCAAAGCTCAGTGTTTGGGAAGTGGTTTTGTTCTGATGGGATTCCCCCAAACATGTAGAGCTTTAAAATGTGTCCTTAATTTCCTTCTCAGGACTGGATGGCAGCACCTCTGCCTCGGAAAGGGAACGACTGATTAACCAGTTCAATGACCCCAGCAACGCCTCTGTTTGGCTCTTCCTTTTGTCCACACGGTAAGTTGGCTGGAGCAGAAGGGTGCAGTGGAGGACTCAGGCTGATGCTCTGTATGCATATGGATTTTCAGTTCTTAAATTCATTCGTTGTGTTCATTCATTCACTCAAAGACTCTATGGGATGATACCGCCATCTCCTTCTGAATTCCCCAGGGGTGTAGAATTTTAGCCTTAGTCCTGTGCAATAACTTAACAGCAGTCTTGGAAACCAAACATGGGGTTGAAGTTGCCTGTATGACTGGAGGGAACTTTCCATAGACACCTCATGGTCTCTTAGCTGTAGTGGCTGTCCCTGCCTAGAAACTTTGAAAATTGGCCAAGGTAGCAATTTGAAATTTGCCTTTAATTTCCAGTGCTGGGTGTTTGGGTGTCAACCTCATTGGAGCAAACAGAGTGGTGGTGTTTGATGCTTCTTGGAACCCGTGCCATGATGCCCAGGCCGTGTGCCGAGTGTACCGCTACGGGCAGAAGAAGCCATGCCACATTTACAGACTGGTTTCTGATTACACCCTTGAGAAGAAGATCTATGACCGTCAGATCTCCAAGCAGGGCATGTCAGGTAAGTGTGGATACGGTGCTCCGCTCTTGGCTTTCGCTTCTTTTGGCTCTTTCAAGTCCCATTTCTGTGGGTTTCTTAACTTTTTTTTTCTTTTAAGGTTGAAATTCAAACAACTGAAGAAGTGATAGACATGTTATCTTAGAGCTATGTTTGATATTTATGAGTTGTTGGTGCCATAAGACCCTGTAAGAAATGCAAGGCAGAGCAGTAGGGGTTGTAGAGCTAAAATCCTGCAGTAGGGTTGTGCTACCAGACCAGGGCATAGCCATTTATCTTCCTTGCTACTCTCCTGGTTACTATGAAAGCCTGGGGGCTTCGGCGGTGGTCATCCTGTTTTCCCCTGTGCCTGCGTGTTACTTGTTTTAAACTGGGCATTGCTTGTTAAATAGTTCTGTACCTCAATTTCTCCAGCAGCAAGAGAGGGAAAATAACCAAATTTAAAAAATAAGTTGATACCTTTGACTTACAGTGCTTACTTAAGAGCCAAAAATAATGAATTCATCCAGTTCTGACCTGCCCTTGTACCAAAAGTATCTTTTGTGCTGGCTTGTGCCAGCTGTCGAGCTGCTCTTCTAGAGCATGCAGCTGAGGGTTGTGGTGACCCAGAAAGAGTTCTGCTGCCTGTCTCCTTCTTTGTTTCGAAACCCAACTCCAGAGGCAGCAGCCCAGCGTGATCGGCTCAGTATGCTGTCCTGCACCTGAGGTGGAGTCCCCTGGCATCTGGCCTGGCTCCCAGGAGAGTCCTGGATGTAGATGTTTTCTCCATGTGCTCCCATTTGCCCTGTGTACAGGAAAGGAAAACTTTCAGGCCCTTGTGAGAGAGGGACCGTAGCTGCTTTTCTGAGCTTTTTGACTCAGCAGAGTTCTGTAAATTCCAGCACCTGGTTATTTACTTGACCCTTTTCAGTGGGATTTGTGGGAGGGCGCGTGCTGTTGTGGCTGCAGTTCTGTCCCTCAGGGTCTGTATATTTTCTGCCGTGCGATGTGAGATGGGACACCATGTGTAATTAGCTTCATATTCCTGCATGCCAGGAGCTCAGTGACCTGCACTGCATTGCTGTGCGATCTGGAGCATGAGGCATTTGTCAGTCTGACTTGGTCAAACAGGCTCATCTCTGAACATAGCTGATGATTTTTCTCCCTGCCCTGACATTTTCAGAAGGCTTCTGGGGATTGTGCAGATTGCAAGGAGGGAGCTCTACTAGCACAGGAGCATAGGAAGGGCAGCAGGCAGCAGTTTGTATCTCTTCCCTTCTCTACTCACTCTGTTCCTTCTCTTTTCCAGATCGGGTGGTGGATGATCTGAACCCAGTGCTGAACTTCACCCGACGGGAGGTGGAGAATCTGCTGCATTTTGTGGAAGAGGAGTCCGACCCTGCTCAGCTCTCCCTCAATCCAAGCAAGATGAAGGAGTCTGTTCTACAATTAGCCTGTCTCAAGTATCCTCACCTCATCACCAAGGTAAGACCAACCTCCTTCTTGCTGGCACGGCACTGCACAGGCAGGAGGCCTGGAGGGTGGTGCTGCAGGGTGGCCCTGTGGCCGGGTGCCATGGGGTGGCTGTGGGACATCTTGGCAGGCTCTGTGCTTGCACTCTTAGCCTGGTCTTTGGCTCGAGGTTTTGCTGTGTGCTCATGGTAAGCAATGGCCTTGGTCGGGCAGGTTTAGCGATAGTGAGCAATGGCTTCGCTGACTCTCTCACTCTTCAAGCTGAGTCTTGGTCACATCCACAGCGTTGGGCCACACGTGCTTCGCCGTGTCCAGCTCTGCCTCCCAACTTCCCTCTTCCCTGCTCCAGCATGGGATGGAGACAGTGCTGATGCAGGGACCAGGTGGTTGCCATTTGGGGCATGTTGGTTCCCTCTTGTGGTGTGTCGGTGTCAAAACCTCAGTGCTGTGGGGTTGCAGGAGCCTTTTCAGCATGAGTCACTGCTCATCGACCGGAAGGAGCATAAGCTGACCAAGGCAGAGAAGAAAGCAGCCAAGAAGAGCTATGAGGAGGAAAAGCGAGCATCCGTCCCCTACACCCGGCCGTCCTACGCACAGTATTACCCAGCCAGTGACCAGAGTCTGACGAGCATCCCTGCCTTTAGCCAGAGAAACTGGTGAGTACCTGCCTCCACCCCTTCTTCCTGTGCTGCAGACATGAAATGAGAGGGCAGAGGATGCTTAGCCCTGTCGGGGCAGCACTGCACTTTCCTTCCTCCTCTCTCACTAGGCGACCAGCCCTCAAGGGTGAGGACAAGCCAGTGGCAAGCGTCCGCCCAGTTCAATCCACCCCCATTCCTATGATGCCCCGGCATGTCCCCATGGGTAGTGCAGGATCAACCTCAAGTTCCAACCCTGCTGTCAACTTCCCCATCAACTATCTACAGCGAGCCGGTGTCTTTGTGCAGAAGATTGTCACCACCACAGGTGAGTTGCTGATGCTGACAGTGAGTTGAGCTGTGGTGCCCATGGTGAATTGAGAAATCAGGACAAGTTGTTGATGCCCGCATGGGCTGTGGGCAGATGGGCATCAGAGCCACCGATACTGCCTCTCCTGCATTTGAGTGGTTCCCTTGTACCTGGAGGACTTTCCTTGCAGGTGCGCAAGGGGCACGGGCCTGGTGAGATGTTGGAAGTGAAACCCCTGTTGAGAGGGCCTGCAATACTGTCACCAGTTGTCCTTTTTGGGACTGGGGAGATGCTGTGTGGCTTTTGCTTCCTTGGAGCCTCTGCTTCCTTCATGTGCTGCTCAGAAATAAACACAGGGCTTACTTCTAGTACAGTGCATAGGAGAGACAACTGCATTGCAAGCAAAGGGGTTTGGTGGTGCACCTCCCTGCTCCTGACTGACTGGCGTGTAGTTTCACGGACACTGTTCTGTTTCTTCTCCCACTGCCAGATATTGTGATTCCGGGTACAAACACATCCACAGACGTACAGGCAAGAATCAGTGCTGGCGAGAGCATCCACATCATCCGAGGGACAAAAGGTAAGTCTCTCTGTCTTGATAAGACACTGGATAGGGTCCCGGCCAATGCTAATTAGGAAAGAAAAGGATGTAAAAGCATGAAGCGGTCCCTTGAGAGGAAAAGAAACAAGAAGGGGAGGAGATCTGGACTCTGCAGTGGCTCTGGTGCAGCCCATGCTTTGGGTGTGCTGTTGTAGCTCACGCATCAGGGCTATTGCAGCTGTGGCTGCTGCTGCATCTGAGAGGAGCTGTTGAACTTTGTGGCTGGGTGTCTCATTCTCACAATGCCCACTGCACCTACTGGGGCAGCCAAGCATTTCCCGGTGCTCCTAGAGCAAACTTAGTCCCGAGCATGAAGTTCCACATTTCCCACCGGCAGCACATTGGGAGGGGATGAGCAGCAAACCGGGAAAGCTGAAAGGGTGGAAATGAGGAACGTGGAAGGGGGCAGAAGCCCCCCACTGATCTCCCTGCATGATCTGTGGGCTGATCTTATGCAGCACTGCTGTCCTGTTCCTGCCTGGGCAGCCTCATGGGCTCACGGAAGCTGTGAATGAAGTTGTTCTGCCTCTGTTCCAGGGACGTATATCCGGACCAGCGACGGGCGGATTTTTGCGATCCGGACCACTGGGAAGCCAAAGGGCAATGAAGACCGTCGGACAGCTGCCTCAGGTAGGGGCTTGTGGGTGCTGTGTGAGGCTTGCTCGTATGGTTCCTACCCGAGTGTATGGGACGGTGTTCTCTGGCTGCCTTCCATCACACCTGTGTTCAGAGCTGACCCCACAATCTTCCCATGATATCCTCACCTTCCTTTCCAGTGTTGCTTCTTGGCCCCCAGGTTTTTATCCAAGGTTGTCTTTCTCACCTGCTCCATCTCCTTGTTTCCAGGCTCCCAGAGCTCTTCGCTGGAGTCCACGAGCAATGGCAGACACAGTGCCTCATCACCACAGCTCCCCAGCGCGGAGGAGCTCACTCGGCCCATATCCCCTGACAGCCCCGAGATCATCAGCGAGCTGCAGCAGTACGCGGAGGCAGCGGCTGCCCGGGAGTCCCGGCACAGCTCTCCCAGCACCAACGCAGCACAAGGCCACCCTGCTCGCATGGACAACGCGCCCAGCTTAGCAGCCCGAGGAGCTGAGCAGCGTGTGGGGGTTCACTGCATGGCTCCCTCCGTGTCTTCAGCCCTGCCGGCCACCAGCCAGCACGTCGATGCCCACTCGGTGTTGGACTTACGGGGTAACAAGCGCAAGTCGACCTCACCGTCAGCTCCGGAGGAGCAAGCCCGCAGGCAGCAGAAGAAGCGCCAGTTGCCATCGTCCGTGCAGCCGTACGAACACGGGTACCCCGTCTCTGGTGGGTTCGCCATGCCTCCTGTCTCTTTAAACCACAACCTAACCCATCCATTTGCCTCCCAACCAGGAAACTCCTTGTACATGGGCACTGGCTCCTCTTATTACCAGCTGCCCAATTTACTCCCAGACCCTCATCTGGTGTTCCCTGTGACTACTGACCCTCTGCTGACAGCCGGCACCGCCAGCTCTTCTGCTGCTACCTCAGCCACCGCCAGCGTCCCCTCATTCATGCTAAACCCTTCTCTGACGGGGGTGCTGCCCAATTACTCGCTTCCCTTCACGCAGTCACTCCTGCCCGAGCCCAGGATGTTTGCTCCTTTCCCAGCCCCCGTCTTGCCTAGCAGCCTTCCCAGGAGCATGGCATCTGCCTACCCTGGCTACATGTCCCCTCACTCGGGCTACCCGGCTGGGGGCCTCCTTCGGTCCCAGGTGCCTCAGTTTGAACCCCAGGAGGTCCCAGAGGTGGGATGCAGCTCTAATGACGAGGACAAAGACGACGATGTTATAGAGATCACAGGGAAATAATGGGCCCAGCTCCTGCTCGGTCTCAGCTCCGCCAGGAGGCAAAAGTTGCAGGACCTTTTTTGGGAGTCAGGATTTCCCCTCTGGGCCACAGCAGCGGGTGGAGAAGGATGCAAAGGGTGTGGCGTGGGGGTTGTTTTGTTCTTTTAGTTTTTTCTTCTGTTGTTTTTTTAGCTGTCGAGGATCTGAATTGTATTAGGGGCTGGGAGATGGGAGGGGGATAGGGTCGGACCTGTGAGGGCCGGAGGAGCAAGAGCCCAGGGGAGGAGGGAAGCAGCAATGCAAACCATAGGAGTGCCTCCCTCCCACGCTCTGTCTGTCTGTCTGTCTCTGTTCTCTGTCTTGTCTGGAAGGGGGAGGCTTGGTGCTGCGAGTGACTGCCCTTCTCAGGCCTGGAGGCACGGGCTTGACCGCTGGCAGGGCCCAGCTCCCTCTCACATGAACTGCCTTATCTGTGAACTTCTCTCACTCCGGGAGGTGTGGGCCAGGGGAGCGACTCCAGCAGAGGGTTGGGGAACAAAGTGTTTTTACCGGGGAGGGAGTCGGGGGGGCCTTCTACGTCGTGTACTGGGGGGGCCGGGAGG
>NW_009649934.1:2824140-2838432 GCF_000708025.1 Charadrius vociferus
AAGAAGAAAAAAAAAGAAACAAAACACCCCACAAACAATTTGTCATCCTCTTCAAATTCACATGAAAGTAGTGCGAGGGCTCCAGGCAGGCACCTGCTCTGGGGAGGAGGGCAGGGCACTGGCAGGGGGCTCCCCCGGGTACTTCTGGAGAGTCGTGTCCAAGGTAGGTTGGTCCTGTGGTTCTGATGCCAGCTCTGTGTGCCAGATGAGTGGAGCAATCCCAGACATCTCGGCTGTTGGAGGGGATTCATGGTGACTTCCCCGGCTCCATGGCCCTGCCAGGCTGTGTGAAGGCCACATCTCGCCCTGCTGTGGCCCACCAGATGTGGGGGTAGGTGGGCTCGCTGCTCCTTCTGAACAGCGCCAGGCAGTGGAGAAGGTTGGGAGGGGACGCTGGACCCAGTGCTGGTTGCTGTTGAATCTGTGATTGGAGCAACTTCCCCCTGCACAGAATCTCTACATTAATTTATTTCATGAAGGCGTAATATTTATTGTTTGGGGGACTCTTTCTTTCTACCTTTAAATTAATTTCCGTATTAAAAAAAAATAAAATGCTGGCCTCCATCATGCAGTGGTCGCTTGTTGGGTTGTCTGTGTGGGGAGAAGCAGCTGGTTGACAAAGGCATAGCCTAGAAGCGGGGCCAGCTGCGGAGGTTGCCTGTAGCTGATCTGTGTCGCGTTGGCTGGATGTGCCCCATGGGGGGATTGTCCCAGAGCAGGGAGGAGCTGCTCCGGGTGTTTTGCAGCAGCCGGAGGGAGGATGGAGTCCTCTTGTCATGTCGGGGCAGGTGGAGGAGCATGTGTGGAAGCCTCCGGTGCTCATTCCCAGGGAGGAGGAGGGCTGAGAGGTGTGCGGAGCTGGGAAGGCCGAGCTCCTGCCGGGGAATTGCCTTTCCTCGCACGAGGAACGGCACTCAGCCCAGCTCTGCTGTTCCCCACACGTCGGCAGAGGTTGGCCCTAGCCCCGACAGCGACCGCGCTGGCTGCTCGCCTCGGCGCCAGGGCCCCTAAGGACAGGCTGGGCTACCCAAATGCAGCTGGACTTGGTGTGTGTGACTCTGTGTGTGAATGCGTTAGGATGGAGACTTGAAATCCAGCAACCTCTGTGTCACATCTGGGTGTCACCAGGCAGGAGATGCGCTCGCCCGTGTGGGATGTCCCTGGAGCGTGGCCGGGACCGTGGAGCAGTGGTAGCCTGTAGGGGTCTTCCTTGGCCAGGGAAGCTGCAGTCGCTGGTGTTTGCTGGGACCAACTGGGTGTAGGAAAGGGCAGGATGTCCTGACATCCTCCATCAAAGGGGTGCTGGAAGATGGGGACCTCCCTTCCTGAGCGAGAGAGAGGGGTGTGTATGCACGCGTGTGTTACAAAAACATAATAAAAAATGTTACGGGGCTTTCCTAGTGTCTTTCTCTGTTTAATGGACATTGTCTGTCAAACATAACCACACCATTCATAGAAGCCTTAGATCAACAGTTTAGCTATGCAAATTATTTTAATTATTTTTTTTAAAAAAAAACAAACATTAAAATAGTGCTTTCTTCTTTAACATATCCTAGGAGTTGAAAACCGAGGGGTTCTGAGCAAACTGCTGGACAACTTGTCTTTGGATGCACCATGGAAATAAAAATCAAACCCCCCCACAAAAGTAACAAAGCAAATTAACTGATGGTGTTCATGCAAGTTTCTCCAAAGACTTGACAGTGCTGCGTCTGTGAGTCATGCCCTCCTGTGCTCTGTGTGTCCGCCTCATGCACAACCCTGTGACACTGATTGTATGACGAGCTTGCCCAGATGTCCGTTGTATCCCTGTGAGGCTGTCAGTTTTCCGGTGGATTTGGGGAATGGACCTAGGCAAGGGCTTTCCTTGTCGAGAGTAGCAAGTGTTGAGACCTTGCGGGCGCGTGGGGGAGGCCGGAGCGGGAGCAGACCAGAGCCCTGCCCCAGCCCCTGTCCTCGCTGGTGGTGGTCAGCGTGGTGGGGCTCATCCCAGGGAGCCTCCCGAGTCCTCTCTGATCAGGGTTTTTCTGTGGCTCTGTGCTGGGACGAGGCATGGAGAGTGGGCTGGGGGCAGTTGGCACTGCGGCTCTGATGCGGTACCTGTGACTGCACACCGTTTTCTCTGCTCCTTGCCTTGCCAGGAGAGCACCCGGGACTTCCTGAGCAGGCCCTGATGCAGCCCTGTGCTGCTGTCTGATGTCCTCCCAGGGGTCTCCGGGACACAGCCCGACCGTGTGACCGTAGGAGCTGGAGGCGGCCGGTGCTCGGCTGCCGCAGGGCACACGGGCCATCTGTTAACCTCCCCGCAGCAGGGCGAGGGGTGAGGGCTCTCCCAGCTCCTGCGTGGCCATGGTGGCTCGGAGACCCCTCACTGCCCTCCCATGGTGCGGCTGCCCCCAGATGTGACCTGCTGCGAGGGGCTTCCTCTTGCTGGCAAGCATCTGTGGATCAGGGCAACCACAGCACGGTGTCCCTGCTCAGCAGGTACCCGAGCGGAGCCCCAACCATCCTCCCTGGGTACCGGGGGGTGGTGTGGCACCTCTCTGCCCCACGTACCAGCCCCAAGCACCCCCTTAGCAAGGGACCGGCCCCCTCAGAGCCATGGCTGAGAGGTGGTGGCAGAGAGCACCGTGATGCAGCGGCCTTGAGGGCTGGCGGTGACGGGGGCTGCTCTAAGGCAAGCGGAAGGACCTGCTCTTCCACGGTGCTGTGGGAAGGATTTCCTCCACCCCACAGAAGCCACAAGGGTGTGCGAGTTAGCCAGGGGGCTTTCCAAGTTGGGAGACCTCTCAGAGCCCTAAAACTCCTCTCCCGTGGGACTCCCCTCTCCCTCATCTGCCCTCCCCAGGCTTCTCTTCAGCACATGGTTCTGCTGTAGAGGTTCTCCACATCTCGGTTCTCCTGAGCCTGGAACGGGGGCTTTCCCTGCACGGGTTAATTTTTTTCTTTTGCTGCTGAATTTCTGTCTCCGAATGGCTGGACGGAAGCAGCTGCCAGTTGGCGGCCAGCGGGGCTGCGGGTGACACTGAGGACAGCAGTGTGGGACTCTCCGCTGAGGTTTTTGGACACTAAGGAAGATAATTTGGAGCACAGCCCCGAGGCTGGGGCAGAGCCCGCTGCCCTGCACCTCGGCACCCAGCCCTCGCCCCTTCCCTTAGGTGCGGGGATTCCGCTCCCGGGGACAGTCGGGCGAAGGCTGGGTACCGCTGTGGGACATGGTGGCACGGGGATGGCCGTGGCTGCTGCGTGCCCGGGACTCGGTGGTCTTGTGGTCGGCTGCGGGGTGGGGGCAACACAGCCCAGCCTTGGCCCGTGGAGGATCTGCTGCACGTTTGCCCCCTTCCTCCCCAGGACACCTGGGAGGGTGATGGGGTGGATGGGGGTACTCACAGAAAGCAAATATTCTGGCATTTCCACGGGGCTTCTCTAGAAATGATGTGTATTTTGGCTTAATGATGTCAGCAAATGGCGTAACGCGAGAGAATTGCTGTTGGTTTGCAGATGGCTTCCAGGCCAAAAGGGACGAGTACAGCAAAATACCTTCACCACTGGTGTTTCTCGCCACTCTGGGATGAATTTTGTTACTCCAGTTAGTCCAGCTAGGTTCCAGTGAGATGATGGCTCCTGGCAACTCGGAGCAAGCGCTCCCTTCCAAGGGACGACGGTGCGAGTGAGGGAGAGCCAACCTCTGCCGCCTCCCGACCGCCGCCACCGTGCACGGCCGCGCTGCTGCTCCGTGGCACCCGGCTCGGAGCTGGCGTCTCTGGCAGATCCACAGGAGCCTGAAGAAATCCATCGCTGAGTCTCATTTGGGGTTTTCTGTTGTTTTGGGGTTCTTTTTTTTTCTTCTTCTTATTTTTTTTCTTTTCTTTTCTTTTTTACTACCGCCTTAGTTTGTGGCCTGTCTTTTTGTGGTTGGAAAGAGGAGTATCGCTAGCAGGGTGGGTCGGTCGGTTGGCCCCACGCATGATCATGTGCTTCCCTCTTCTCTCTGTCGAACGGGATGTGCTCGCCTGATCTCCCAGAGCAGAGACTTTGAACAATTTGTTGTTTATATGATGTATTTATTTTTACTTGTGTTTCATGTCATTTTTTAAAAAAATAATAAATTGTAAGTTGGTATAACTGCCTGTTGTTTCTCTCTCTTTTTTTTTTCTTTTTTTTTTTTTTGTGGAACATAAAAACTTTAAAATTGTGGTGTGGTTTGAAGGGGATGGGAGCTGGGCTGGGCACGGGCATCTCTGCGAACCCCAGGTGCCCCACTGCCGGAGCCCGGGCTCAGCAAGTGGCCGTGTCCTGCTGCCTCCAGTGGCATTTGGGCTCCCGCTGGTGCCTCCGCAGCCGCCCTGGTGGGCATCACGCCGGGGCGCCGCGGCTGCAGCAAGGAGTCTGCCGCCTCCGGAGGGGAGGGAGACCGGCTGCACGGAGGTCTGTGGACGCTGCCGGGTGTCAGAGAACCGTTTGTGAGAGCTGGCTGTTTCCCTGCTCTCTGCTTATCGATTCTGCTGATGGCGATCATCATTAGGGGCCGGGGGAAAACAAGGAGAATAAATATTCTGCAGGGTGTAAATAGCTTTGAGTCTCGGAGAGCCGGTGTGGGCTGTGCGCCCTCGCCCCGGCGTGCCCCCGTGGGGCCTGTGGAGATGCAGCGGGGACTGGCGGGGTTTGAGGTAGTAACAGCGAGGCGTTTCTGCACGGGAAGCTGAGAGGTGTCTCGGAGCTGATGCCGGCGTGCCAGAAGGGCCCTGGGAGAGACCGAGAAGAGAGCTGCGGGCGGTCCCGGCTCCCTCTGCCCCCTCACAGGGGCTGGGGGTGCCTCCGCACACGGCCGCTCTTGCTGTCCGGCGACGGGTGCTGCCATTTCTGGTGCCAGGCTTTCTGCCGCTGCCTTTCCTGGTGCCGCAGGGCGTTGCAGTAGACATCCAGGCTGGTGCCCGGTGCCCCCAGGGCCCGCGGGAAGCCCTTGTAGCCCGGGTGGAGGTCAATCCGGGGCCGGGGGCTCTGGTGGGTCCCTCCCAGCTCGGCCCCCTTGCTCCGTTTGTAAGGTGGCACCTCCATGGCCTCCTGCCTGATGACGCGGAGGCTGTACCGGGTGAGGGGACGGGAGAAGGAGCGCTCCACCGCCTGGCACTCGTAGGTGCCCGCGTCCTCCCTCGACAGCTGGCGGATCAGCAGCCCTTGCTCCAGCACTGAGAAGTGGCCGTTGTTCCTCACCTGGGGCAAAGCGCGGAGCACCGTGGGTCAGTCCCGGGGACCGAGCCACCCCTGCGCCTCGTCCCCACCGTCCCCTGTCCCCTGTACCTCGCTCAGGCCCATCTCCTCGCCGTGCCGCACCAGCCACCGGACGGTCGTCTGCGGGGAGCGCGCCAGGCACTCGAGGAAGGTTGAGTTCTTCTCCACCCCAAAAACCAGCTTCTCCACGGCGGCGGTCCCTGTGCAGGGGATGGGACAGAAGAAGGGGTGAGTACCCCGTGTGGGAGCTGTGTGACAGGCGGGGAGGGAGGGCAGCAGGGAGCATCCTGCACAGGGTCTGTGGTGGATGGTGCTGGTGGGCACTGGTGTCCCAGCGCCGTGCCACCCGCTGTCCTGGGCATTGCTGTCCCCCGGGCTGAGCTGGCTGCCCACCCTGGGGCTCCTCGGAGGGGCTGGGGCTGGCGCTCACCCTCTGCGGTGTCCTGGCACTGGCTGAGCGGGTCAGACTTCAGCACGTCCTGGCAGCGGGCACGCCTGTGGGACAGCAGACAGGGCTGCGGGGTGGCACTCACCGTGGGCCCCTCCACACCAGAGCACCCAGGCAGAAGGGGAGGGCTGGGGGACCGGCCGGCACGTCTGGGCTGACGGACGAAGCTCCAGGGCCGGCGGTTTGCCCTTCCCTGCTCCGAAGGCCATCCCCTTGCAGGGGGACAGCGGGGCTGGCCCGGGCAGACGCTCACCTCTTCTCGGTGAACATGTGTGGGGCGCAGGTCCTGCCGTCCCAGGTGCAGTAGGGGTCCCTGGCCAGGCAGCAGTCGGTGCAGGTTTTGCCGTAGAGCTCGCAGCGGTACAGGGAGAGCTGGAGCAGCCCGTGGGTGCTGCTCACAAACAGCTCCTGCTGCACGGGCGAGCAGAAGGGCGGCAGTCAGTACCCCCCCGGCAGCAGCCCGTTCCCTAAATGAGCAAGCCCAGGGGACCCGGGCAGAGGGGCTGGGGCCAGCCACCCTCTGTGCCCTCTCCCTCAGCTGCTCCGCGAAGAAGCAGGAGGGAGGAACAACCCCCTTCGGTTGGAGGGGAGAAGGCAGCCATGTCGGTCCCTCCCGGGTGCCCTACCCTGCCCGTGGGGCCGGGACCCCGGGGTGGTGGGGCGGTAGGACCCTGGTCCAGCTCCCTGGTCCCAGCTCCACCTGCTCCATGCAAGCAGCCGTGCTGTCACACCTGGGCTCAGCCCTTCCGTTTTAGGTCAGGCTCTGGTGTGCCACCTCCACCCCCCCTAGGGACTGGATGGGGAGCTGGGAGATGACTTGGCTGCCATCCCCCGGGCTCCACCTCCATGCTAACGGCGTGGCCTGTGGGTCAGGGCAGGTGGGAGCCACCAGTAGTGAGGTGAGGGACCTCCCTGATAGAGGACAGGGACTTGCTGCAGGAGCCTGTGAGGAGGGAGCCACAGGGTGATGGGAGGCTACATTGTCCAGCCCGGCCTGGAGTCCCATACCTTAGTGACGCCAACCTCCTCCAGGCTGATCACCTCGGTGCCACGGCTCCCCCCGCCGGCCAGCCCCACCTTCAGGACTTTACCATCATCTGTGAACGCAGCGGGAGAAGGAGCTGTCAGGGCTGGGAGCCACTCAAGCCAACGGCACCGATGTGCCACGCAAGCTGCCCTGCGGTGGCAGCGTCCCCAAAGCTGGGGTGAGTTCCCACCTGTGCCGAGGAAGAGCACGTCATAGTGCCGGCTCTCCATCTCCAGCCGGTGCACCAGCAGCCGCCGCAGCCGGTAAGGGGGACCCTCACCAGGACGGGCTGGCGGCCCTGCGGGTACACGGGCTCCCACATCAGCTGGTGGGCGCGCATGAAGCTGATCACCTCGTCGGGGAAGTCCTTGGTGGACTGCAGGAGGGGGTCGTACGTCTCACTGGGGCACTGTGTGGCAACACCGGGGGACCACGTGAGGGCCAGGCCAGCCCATCCCGCTCCCCCCCACCCTGGACCCCAGCCCCTTACCGTGCCGGGACGGGGATAGGGGACACGGCCCTTGTATTCTACCCAACGGTAGTCGAATCCCTCCTTGTGTGCAAAGGGGCCGCTGAAGGCAGCTCTCACGGCAGCCATGGAGTAGACGCAGACGGCAGAGCCACTGAAGACACCACTGCGAGGGGAGCGCGGGGCTGTCAGTGTCCCTGCTGCTCCGCGGGGACCAGGCGCACGCACACCCATGCGCCCGAGCCCACGCTGTCCCCTGGCAGCCCGGGAGTCATGCACGGCACCCAGGGGGTGACAAGAATCCCTTTGGCACAGCCAGTCCAGCCTGGGGGACTGCTGGCTGTGCCGATGCCAAACCTGGTGGTTTGGCCAACGGGCTGGTGAACCAGCAGCAGGGAGAGCAGTGAGATGGCCGGTAGCCCTTCCTCTCCCAGCTGGGTGCTGGTCCTGCCCTTCTCCCCCCCAGGGCTCCCTGGGGGGCAGAAGTGGTGAGGAACTGGGGGAAACTGCCCCAGGCAGGGGCTGGCCAGAGCCCCGCTCACCTGGAGACGGTGAAGAGGCCGAAGACGAGGGGGTTCTGGGGGTCCCTGGTGCGCAGGAGAAAAACATCCTCTGGAAAGAGAGGGGTGGAGGTGAGGCACCGGGGAGCTGGAGGGCAGGTCCAGGGGGTGCAGGCGGGCATCTGCGACGCTGTGCCCACCTCCCTGGCTGTACGGGAAGGAGCAGCGGTGGAGGAGCAGCGTTGCTCCCAGCTGCGGCTGGGCTGTGCACTCACCGAGCTGGTCGAAGTGGGTCTCGGTGCCCTGGGGCCCGGGGATGGAGCACACCAGGCGGGGCTTGGGGAACGTGCTCCAGCGGTTGATGAGGCTGCGCTTCCCTCCGACATCGTTCTGCCGGGCATCAAGAGCCGGGCTCAGCCCAGCCTCTCCAAGCCTCCCCCACCCCATAGCAGGACACCCCTAGCCCTGAGCCCTCTGATCTGTGGTGGAGGTGTGGTGACAGCCCCATGCCTTATGTTGGCCCCTGTTTGGGATGCCTCATGGCCCAGAAGAGGTGAAAGCCCACATGGCGGGACACCCAGCCACAGCATGCTGACCTTTGGTGACTGACCTTGCAGACCCGGGCCACCCTGGCGTGGATGTGCCGCCTCTCCCACTGCCCAGCTTCCATGGCCGTCTCGCGGAAGAAGACGTAGACCTTGTCATCGTGTGGGTTGTAGGTATCAGGGATGGCATAGGCGCCAACGAACGCGGGCTCTGCAGGGGGAAGGAGCAGCACGACATGGCCCTGTGCCCTGATCTGACCCTGATGTACTGCCCTTGGAAGCCCTCGGGAGCAGTGTGAGACCCTGAGGGTACGCAGAGTGCCCTGTGGGGACCCTGCTACCCAGAAGGCAGAGCCCCACTCCTGGTGCTCAGGCTGCAGAGTGCATGCTGGAGCACGGGTCCCACCAGAAGCTTCATCAGTGCTTCCCCCCGGAGAGAAGGGGTCGAGACCACTGAGCTCCGGAGCCCCTCGCGCCCCACGGGTCTCCCTGCTCCTACCGTGTAGCCAGTGGTCCTGGTTCTGCTCTGTCCGGATGTAGCTCTGCTCGGCCCCACGGACCCAGGTGCGGAAGAAGGCAGCACTGCTGCCCATGAAGTCGCTGGAGGTGCCCGAATACAGCTCCCCATCTGCGGGGTCAGACGGAGAGTGGGTGAGTTGGGGTGTCACTGCTGGAGGTTCCCTGGCAGGACACCCCTGTGTCCTCAGAGACTCGGGGAGAGCGGAGGTGGCACAGCCTGGCTGGGAGCCTCCTCCAGACCCGTGACCCAGCATGGCTTCTGGCCCCACACCCACCCAGCCCTTCCACAGCACCGGTACGAGGTGAGCAGGCTGGTGCCCCCGCACACCCCCACTCAATCTGCACCCCACATTCGCTATTCTGGGCAGAAACCACGAGGTCGGGGTGAGCCGGGGCAGGACCAGGCTCTGCAGGATGGCTCCTCTCACACGTACCCGCTCGGGCAGCACCACAGGACCGCAGCCGTGCACAGCACAGCAGGGCACAGGCACCGCTGCCAGCACAGACCGTTCCCAACGCTCCCACCTTCCAGCATCCCCTCTGCTCCCTGCTCCCTCTTACCGATGAGGAGCCCCGTGAAGGGTTCGTGGGGGCTGTACGGGCACCGTCCTCGCCCCGATTCCAAGGAGTGGGTCACCAACCTCATGGGGGGAGCCCCGGGACCCTGCCAGAGCCAAAGGGGAGATGTCAGCCCAGGGGGAGGCTGGAAACAAGCTGGGCATGTGGAGAAGAGTGGGAAGGAGGCCAGTGTGCCCGGCTCTGCAGTGAGCAGATCGTGGTCCTGTCCCCATGGGGCAACCTGGCAGTGCCAAGCTGGGGCTACTACTCGCCACACACAGCAAAGTCATGCAGGTGGCAGGGACTGTGCCAGGCTGGCTGGACTCCCTCCCCAGGCTCTGGGGTTCCCTCTCCCCCCCACTGGCTGCATGGGTCTCTCTTGCCACCTTCTGCAGTGGGGACATGGCTGGCCGGGGTGTCCCTCACCTTCCCCCTGGCTGCCAGCTGGATGAAGGCGCAAACGGGTTGGTAGGAGCCGGTGCCGCAGGCGAACACGTGGGTCCTGTTGAAGGGTTGGAGGAGGCGGATGAAGTTGGCACACTCCGTCTGCTCGAGGGGAGATGTTTGTTAGTGGGCTGAGCCCAGGCCCGGGCGCCCGTGCCCAGCCCCATGGCGTGGCTGCTCGGGATGCGGGAGCCTGGCCAGATCCTGCGCCGCGAGTTGGCAAGCTGAGCTTAACTCTGGCCGGCTCGACACCCTTCTCTTAGGCAGACCCCCATGCTCCCTTTCGGGGTGATGTGGGTGCTTAAAATACCCGTGGCAAACCGCAAAAGGCCGTGAGCCGGGGGCTGCCGGCCCTGCTTACCTCCACGTTCTTCCCGGCCAGCTGGCAATGCTCAACCTGCTCCCTGGGGGCTGGCCAGAAAATCTGCAACACAGAGACCCCCCACCAATGCAGCCCCCGCTTTCCTTCCCCTGCCTGGCTCAGCTGGCTCCCCCAGCCACCGGTGGGAACGGGCTCGGCCAAAACCTGCCACCAGGCTCAGGGGCACGGTGAGGACACGGGGCTGCTCTGTGATGGGGTCCGACACCCCCTTTGGGTCCCCAGGGCCTGTCCCAGCCCAGCAGGCAGCCTGCCAAAGAGGCTCATAGAGAACCTGGCGCGGGGACAGAGCCTGGGTGGGCCACGGCACGCCCCGGTGGTGGGCAGGCTCTGCTGGATCCCGGCCCGTGGGAACGCCAGGCTGCGGCGCCTTAATGGGCTTTCCTTTTGTCGGGCTTGAGCTGCGCACCCTGCCAGCAGGATGTCTTGGGATGACATTAGCCGACCCGCTGCTTGGAGTTGTTTTAGCTCCTGCAGCAGCGGCAGGGACTAGGTGTGATGGCAGGGCTCCGGGCACTGCCCTTCCACCTCACCCGGGGTCCACCTAGGTCTCCTCTCCTCGCCAGGCCGCCCTGTCCCTCCCCTGGCGTCACCCTGTCCCCGCAGGGGTCAACACCGCCAGGGAGGGGTTGACCCCACTGATTGAGACATCCTGGTGTAAATGTGTCCCTGGTGATGTTGCACCAGCCCAGCTGGGAGAACATCCATCCCCACGCCCCGGCATGGGAATGAGGAGCGGCTCCCAGGGAGGAAGGGACCAGCCTGGACAGGGTCACGCTCACACCCTCCTCCCAGCACTGACCTTCTCGGGCTCTCTGCTGGGATGGTCCAGGTGGAGCAGGAAGATGTGGTTTTTTGCTCCCACCATCAGCCAGGCCCTGTCTTCATCCACCAAAAGGGCTTGGAAATCCAGCCCATCCCCTGAGGCCAGCAACAGGCGAGAGCTGTTGGATTTCAGCAGATCTGAGGAGCACAAGGTGGGAGAAAGAGAAACCCTTCCATGAACGACACAACAAGCAGCCAGAGGCCCCATGCTCCCCTTCTGCGGGACAGCGCTGGCTCCCCACCCCTGCCCCAAGGACACGCAGCTTTCCTGCCACTGCCTTCTCAGAAAAACACCACCCGTGGTGCTCCAAAGCTCATCATGAAGCCGCCTATCTGGAGGAAACAGTGAGTCACTCCTACAAAGAAGAAAACTACCCTGACCTTGCCCTGGGCTGGTTTGGAGGCTTGGGGCAGGACAGCGGTCCAGCCTGAGGAGCAAAGGTTGCTCAGCTTCCAGCCTGCCTTTCAGAGGACCTCTTGGAGCCCCAAAGCCTCTGCACCCCAGAACTGTGGGGAGAAGGCTGACAACACAGGAGACTCGCTTGCCATGGCTCCCAGAATGTTTTCCCTGGGCTTCGGATTGAGAGAGTTGATATAAAAAAGATTTTGGCTATTTTCTGGGGCAAAGCATCCCTCCAAGGAAAGGCTGTGTGGAAACACAGCCACCACAGCCCAGGCTGGGCACTTCTCTCCTCCGTCCGTCCCTGAGCCTTTTCAGCTGTGAAGTGTCTCTTGGCTGCTGGGCTTTAGCCCAAGCACCAGGACAGACAGACAGATGGATGTCCAATCCCCGGCCCAAAGATCTTGTAAGGGAAGTCCCCCGCTGCCTCCGGTGCTGCTCTGACCCTGCTTCTGCCACCCCACGTTTTGTACCCCCTCTCATCCTGAGAGACAGCCTAAACCCGGCATTAGACCGGCTCAGGAAAAGGGCTTTTCAGAGCACCCCTTTGGCACTGCTGGAGTGAAGAGCCACCTCGCCGAGGGGGAAAGTGTGCCATGGACCCCACCATGGATGTGGCAGGGCAGCAGGGAAGGTTCTGCTGTTCAGCCTGTAGCTGCTCCTGCGCAGAAGCCCGGGGGCGGCTACCAGAGCCCCTCCGGCACCGTTGCAGGCGTGTGGGTGTGAGAGAGAGAGAGAGAATAAGCTCTTGTCTCTTGGTTCACCGCTCCTGAAACAACATCCCCGGGGCCTGCATCAGTCCGTGACGTGCAGCACCAGGTTTTGGGGTCGGCTGCCGGGACGAGCATCCCCCAGCATGGCAGGGGTGGCCACTGCACCGGACACGGGATCACCACAGCAGCCGCCCCGGCGAACGCCTGCTCCCAGGGATCAAGGAGACCGGCACCGAGGTGCGCCTCAGAGCTTCCAGAAGTCATAACACATCAGTTTCCTCTTCAAAAGTGGCAGGATCTGGCTAAGGAGAGGGTGATGGCTGGCCGCGCTGGCAAGGCTGCTCTTGGCTCTGGTGCTGTGCAGGGAACAGTGCAAAACCAGGGCCACGGGAAGGGGAGACGGAGATGGGCTGCTGCTGGATGGGGACTGGAGGGATACGAAGTGTGGCTGGAAACCTGGGGTGGTCTGTAAGACCCAGGCTGAGAAATTACCCAAAATTGAAGCAGTGTGTCAGGAACGGAGGGAGGGAAGCTGTTAAAGGGAGCCGGTGCTGGCCGGGCAGATGGGAGCGTGGGCGGCCATGCGGCCCCGGGCGCAGGTGGGGCGTACGTGGGGACGGGCACGGCTCCGCTCAAAGGGGACCAGCTGCCCCGGGAGGTTGCGTCTCTCTTCCTTCCACCCCGTTTCCAGGCCAGAGGGGAAGCGGGGCCAGTGCCTGCGAGCTGGAAATGCCACTGACGTCCGCTCGTCCCAGCGAGGAAGGACCTGCTGGGCCGCAGGCAGGGGTCCCTGCCCGGATCCACGCCGCCACAGCCAGTCCCGCTCCCAGCTAGCGTTTCCTTCTCCCCTTCCTCCAGGGTCAGAGCTCCAGTTACCTCGGGACACACATCCCCCTCTCCCCAGCTGTGTCGGGGAGCTCCTGGCTCTCCTCCTGCTCCCACAGAAGTTGTGCGCAGCCCCACTTCACTCCCCGCTGTCCCTCGGGTTTCCCAAGGGGTGCCATGGACACGGTGGGGGCAGCTTTCCAAGCCATTTCCCACCAGCTAAATGGGATTAACAGCTGAATTCCTGTCCCTGCCTGTGGGCCACTGTCACCTCTGGGTCCCCAGCGGTCTGCTGCGCATTGCCCACCCTCCCACGTCTGCCCACACCCCCGGGACCGGCCGGATCCCGGGGGAAATGTCCGGCAGGGTGCTGGGGAGTCAGGCTGGGGTGGGAGGGAAGGTCAAAGTTTCACCCAATACATGGCTGTAATTAAGCAGAGTGGGGCAAGGCTGGTCCCAGGGAACATCACCCACTGGTCACTCTCTGACCTGCCGTGTCCCCATCTGAGGACAAGGTGAGGCGGGATGATGGAGGAGCCCTCCCTGCCGCTGTGATAGCGCGTGGGAGGACCCAGGAAGGACTCACTGCCCTGCACTTGCACCATGAGACCTCCGGTAGCATTAATGACCATGGGGGTCTCAGACTGACTCTGTGGCACAGTTCGGCTCCCTCACCAAGGGGATGTCACGTGCTGTGGATCCAGACCCTGTATGCAGAAGCTGCTGCACACAAACCAGCCTCTTGCCCCGAGTCCGTCTACGTGCACAAGGCATTTGACACAAGCCCCGACCCTCGAGGCAGGGAACCGGGCGGTCTCTGCGGCAGCTGCGGGGTGGCTAAACTGATGGCTGAGCCCGGAGAAACATCCTCTCCTTTGTGTTCATTATCTCCCAAGGCCACGGTGTTTTTCTTTATTGTCGGGGCCACTGTAACCGCCTTGTCCCATCCATCATCTCCGCCTGCCCCTTAGCCGCAGCATCCTCAGTGCAGGGCGACCCTGGGCTTCCTGGGGTCACAGCCCGGCTGTGGTGGGGGGCTCTCCTCTCCCCTTCCCCCAGCCAGCAGGCACAGCAGACCACGGAGGACATCCCTGAAGCCCAGGGGAAGCTCAGCGCTAAGTCGGGGGGGGGAGGTCCAGCCCCTCACTGCCGTCGGCTGATAAGGGACGTGTCAGCGCAGCTTTTGGGGCCGATAACCGGAGACCCACCAGCCTCCTGCGCTCCTGAGCACTTGCTGCGTGGTGACGGCCTCTGGGTCGTGCCTGGCCGGGCTGGCTGCAGATCAAAGGCTGGCAGAAGACCCGTTCGCCAACTCTTAGCTGTGCCTGCCCCGGATTATTGCAGTAAGAGGAGCTGGGAGGCGTGCCGTGGTTGCACCGCATAGCCGCACTGCTGTATGGTCTCGGAAAAG